>NC_134806.1:15178768-15366268 GCF_046742065.1 Oratosquilla oratoria
GCTGCCACAGTGCCATGATTTGCACAGAGAGCCACGTCGACATACAATGTGGCACTTTTTTTTTTTTTTTTTTTTTAAGGGAAGACTGGTGCACTTTAGGCTTTTTTTCAGGCTAACGTCAGGCTGGTGTGTTCACCCAAAGCGACGTCGTTTCCTTCAGATGAATAAAATCATCTGGCGGCAGCTGGAATGAAAACCCCGAAATACAACGGAAGTGTGAAGCGAGACAGGTGGTACGAGCCGCGTTCGATCCTCTCGTTTCCTTCATCTAAATAAAATCGTCTGGCGTCAGGTAGAACAAGAATATACGAAATACGTCAATGTGTCCAATGGATGAAGTTGTTATGAGTCGATACTGGGGTCGGATCCAGAAGGTAAACTGTAACTCATAAGGTCATCAGTGACCTGTAACTACATCGTCGGTCAGGTCACCATCCAGCAAGAGATTCAAACTGCTCTGACTTCACACCGATGACGTGTAATTCGGGTGTATATAGTTTGTAGTCTCCGAAAGGGTTGATCAACTATGACGTCGTGACGTCAGGTAGGGTGGACGTACCCCCCCCCCCGCCCCTGATGGCAAACAAGATGGCGATTACGTGTTCAAGCAATTTCCGGGAGAGGGCCTCAGGGAGTGGGACCGTTAATACCCGACGGCCGTTAAACGGCTCTCGAAAACGGCCGCGCACGACGTTTGAAACCGATTCAAATCTTTCGTTTGAATCTCTTAGAAATGGGCCGCGAGGGCTTAGGGAGGATTTGATGGTTCCAGGACGTTGTATGGGGAATATAAAGGTTTAGTTCCCTTATGCTTGTGTTTCAAACACGCGCGAACACACACACATAGACACATACAGACGCGCGCACACACACACACATGCATACACACACACACACACACACATGCATACACACACACACACACACACACACACACACACACACACACACACACACACACCCAGGGCTGAAATTATTTCAGTATCGCTGCGCTTCGAGTCGTTACTCCAACTCTCGTGGGCGGGGAGTTGGGGGTGTGTGTGCGTGTAAGGTCATAGCATTACCCATACATCGGGCCATAAGTGAGCTCTGAGCTCTCATCCAGGAGTGTAATAACGGTTAATCATGAGCCCAACACGTGATCCAAGACCATGACACAAACACAAGACATAGACACACACACACACACACACACACACACACACACACACACACACGCACGCACACACATCTTTTCATTGTTCATCGCCTTATACTTTTTTATATTGAGTTTTAAGTTTCTCATCGCCTTCCGGGAAGGACAGCCATTAATTACGATGACAATCTCTCTTTGATAAAAGACCATCTTCTCTGCTCAACTTCTTAGTAGAAAATGGGATGTCATTAGTCCACATATCTTGTAATCGGAGATTCCTTTGTCATGATGTCAAACGCCAGGCTCTCCAGTAGAAATAGATTAATGGACGGAACAAAGATAGATAAATGACTAAATGAGATACATCCACGGAGGCAATTGACCCCCCCCCCTGAAGTAAGGTCATAAGTGAGAATTATCTGGTCACACTGTGGAAGGAATGCTGAGCTGCTTCATAATTTACAAGTAAATCAAAGATGGCGGACAGCGAAAGCGCACCCCAGCGTGATTTATATTCTTCATTAACGGAAGCGCAAGTGCTGCTGGCAACGACCTATATATTTTATTATGGCTGTCACCAGTAAGCTTGATTAGGATTGTTGGTTAAGACTCAACAGGCGGCTTTATTCAGATGAAGGGGGACTTCGTGTGGTTAGAGGGAGTACAGGTTTGGGAGGAAGTGGGGAGAATCGTACACCAATGTTGGAGGGAGAAGAACTGGATGAAAAGTGTGTGTGTGTGTGTATTTCACCTTGGTCTTGGTCTTGGTCTTTGGATCACGTGCTGGTCTCGTTATCGACAGCTATTTCCCTCCCGGAAGAGAGCTCAGAGCTCGTATGACCGATCTATGGGTAATGCTGTGACCTTACACGCACACACACACACCCAACTCCCCGCCCACGAGAGTTGGAGTAACGACTCGAAGCGCAGCGATACTGAAATTATTTCAGCCCTGGGTAGGATTCGAACCAGGTACCGCCAGCACCGCCGTAATGACAGTCGGAGACTCTACCAACCGCGCCACCGAGAGTGTGTGTGCGTGTGTGTGTGTGTGTGTGTGTGCGTGCACGCGCGTGTGTGTCTGCAAGGGACAGGAGGACCAGGAGTATCTGGGGTCAGAATCTCTCGATTGAAAAGAAAAAGAAAAAGAAAAAGAAAAAATAAACATAAGGGTTTACTGGTCTCGGGAGGGGGAGACAGGGGTCACTTTGACCTGTTACCTTCCCTGTCTGCCTGCCTGTCTGTATGTGTGTGTGTCGTTCTTGTTTTGTCTGTCCACATGTAACTTTATATCTATTGGATTCTTCATCTCCCCGCGGGACCATGAAGTACCTTTACAGGCCACAGGAGTGGAGGGGGAGGGGAAGGGGAGGGGACTGTGTCCTGCTCGTCTGTTTCGCCTGTCCTTACTGCCTGCTTGTCTGTCCAGCCTGCCCTTGTCTTTTTTTTTTTTTTTTTTTTTTTTTGCCTACTCGCCTGTTATGCCAGCCTGTTTGTGTGTTCTGCCTGCTGGCCTTCTTGTCTGTCCTGCTTAACCTGCTTGTTTGGCCTGCTTCCCTGTCCTGCCTGTTCGGTTTGTTTGGCCTTCTCGCGTGTTCTGCCCGTCCTTTCTGCCTGCCAGCCTGCTTGTGTGTTCTGCTTGATGGCTTGCCCTTATCGCCTGTACTTTCCTCATCACCGTGTCCTGCCCTCAGCGGAACAGGATTGTCCTGAAGCGTTAGCCAGAAAGAAATGCGTGAAGTGTGTCAACGTGGCGAAAGCGATGTAATGGGATGACAGAAGACTTCCATTCATCTTTTGGCGTCCCTGCCCTCAGCAGCTGACTCCCCGTATATGGAGTGTTGAGTGTTTCATGTGAGTGCATAAGGCCCTATTCACACTAGCGGTTTGAACCGGGGCGGTACCACATAATCAAGGAAAACCTGCGTGGTTGTGTGGACTCCTCCTAATTGAACCGCCGCTGTTCAAACCGCGGCGGTTGAAACCGCTAGTGTGAATAGAGCCTAAGTTCCATGCATCCAGTATCTTTGGGTAACTCTGGCGACACCTTTACGGACCAGAACCACGAAGCATCCTTTTGTGATAGGAAACTCATCTCCAGTGGGAAAAAAAAAATGCAGAATGATTTTAAATGTTAGTAATCCTTCCTGTTTAAAATCCTGTTTATTATTTTCTAAACCTTAAATTTCCCCCATTACCATCTTCCAAGACCCGACCTCTACGTCGCAATATTGTCAATAAACGATCTGCTCTTGCCAGAATAAAGCCTTTGAGGTGTTTCATAGTAAGGGACTCGCCACCTCATCAGTGGCTTCATCTGCTACTAAAACAGCAGGTGCCAGGAAGTAGGGAGAGGTGGCGGTTGAGCGGAAGGAGGAGGTGGGGGGGGCGAGAGGAATGACAGCGACAGTGGTGATGAGAGTAACAGCTGGTAATGACAGTGGACAGCTGGTAATGACAGTGGACAGCTGGTTTCCCCGAGTGTCCATCTGGACGTGCTGCAGCCGTTACTCAGATGGTCCCCCCCCTCCCTCCCGAGGAAAAGAAGCGAACTTACCCCAGGAGGCGTTCAGCTCCCACCGAAACCTTTGCCTCTCGTGCTGGGAGTGCCTGGGCAGGTGGCAGTGACTGGATCCAAGTAGGAGAGGAGGGGCGTAGCGAGGATGAAACTCGAACCTTAACTCCTTCAGACGATAACCATGATCGTGTTGGGCAACTTCGTCTGATTGAATCGAACTTCTCTCTAGATTGAATGCAGCTGAATAAAATAGTTTGATATTAGCCAGAATAGAGTTATTAAAGGAGGCCACACGTCTCATCAGGGTCACCCCTGTGCAATGGCGACATCCCTTCAGCTGAATAAAATCGCCTGGCGGCAGGAAGTAAGCGTGACCTGAAACGGAGTTAACAAAGGATTACAAAGGCGGAGCATGCCGACGGGAGACCTTTTGGTCCATAACAAGGAGGAATTAATCAAGATATTTTTGACTCCTTCAATACGGGGACGTCCTTTCGGCTGAATAAAATCACCTGACATGTAGAGACATTAATCGTGATGGTCGATTTTGAACAAAATCGTTTGATGAAAAACAAATAGAAAAACAAGAAACAGACCAAAAATAAATCAATGGATGAAAAGGAAGTAGAGCTGCGTGAATTGGAGTCCCCTTCCCGCACACAAGCCCCTCTCGAGGTCCACCTCGAGGGCAGCGAGCCGAGTGTGGACCGAACCAAAAGAGTGTCCCCCCCTCCCCCCTCCCCTGGCCCCTTTACGGGGCCTCCTGGGGGGCCCCTCCGCTGCATGCCAGGCCTTAGCGGCCGGGGACACTCCTACCTACCTTCCTTCCTTCCTCCCTTCCTTCCTTCCCATCTTTCCTCCATTCTCCCTTCCTTCTTCCTTCCTTCCTTCCTTCCTTCCTTTCTTCCTTCCTTTCTTCCTACCTCCCTTCCTACCTACCTCCATACCTTCCTTCCTTCCTTCCTTTCTTCATCCCTACCTACCTTCTCTCCTTCCTTTCCTCCTTCCTTCCTTTCTTCCTTCCTTCCTTCCTTCCTTCCTTCCTTCTTCTTTCCTTCCTTCCTCCCCGTCTTCCTTCCTACCTCCATACCTTCCTTTCTTCCTCTCTACCTACCTTCCCTCCTTCCTTTGCTCCTTTCTCCCTTTCTTTTTTCCTTCCTTCCTTCTTTGTGTGTGTGTGTATTCATATATATATACGTATATATATATATATATATATATATATATATATATGTGTGTGTGTGTGTATATATATATATATGTATATATATATATATATATATATATATATATACAGTAATGTGTGTGTGAGCGCATGGTAGCTATCGCCTGAAGAGTTTTATTTGCGTAGCCCCAGTTAGCCATCGATTGAAAGGGAGTACGAAGCCGAGGTGGCGTCGAGGAGGATCGACTCAGGTGGCGCACAAGGAATGTGGGAACACGGGCTGGAATGCTCCAGGAGGGCTGGAATGCTCAGGAGTGCCTTGTTCCAGCGCCAGAGAGCCGGTGAGTGAATGACAGGTTGAGGACGACTTCTTCGGATGAAGAAAGGGTCTTTAGGACCGGGGAGTTCGGGGAAAGGGGGGTTCGAAGTTCGAAGTTTTTTCTTACCAGTCTCCTGTTAACCATTAAAGCTTGTCAGTCGTTCTGCCTCATGTAGCCCCTCCATCTGATCCTGTCTTCATATAGATGCTGGTTTTCGATGTCTTCAAGATTCTCTCTCTCTCTCTCTCTCTCTCTCTCTCTCTCTCTCTCTCTCTCTCTCTCTCTCTCTCTCCCCCCCCCGTGGCTTCCACTGCTCCACTAATGTTGTCCCTCCACCTCACTCTGGGTCTTCCAACTGGTCTTGTTCCTTCAGGTCTCCACTCCACCATAGCCAATGACGTAGAAGTTTGTGGACGAAGTGTCCAGAAGTGACAAAAGACCCACACATGAATGACCTCTTCCTGTCTGTGCTCAGGTCACCACCCAGCACCACAGCGGTGTATGTACGCAGACACTAGCACCAAAAGACACATTTACGGCATTTATGCAGTGCAGCGAGGCACAGTCCATTTGAGACAGGCCCCGAGAGCCGAAGATGTTTCACCTCCCCAGCTTCACCGTACAGCACTGGCCTCAGACACTACGTACCACATGTGCTTGCGTCACGCTTCTCTGCGACGTGTTGCGAACACGAAGAGGCATGTTGGCAAATGTGGACGTGTCTGGACTTGCCATCCACACAACACAGCACCACACCGTTGCCGACTACCATGGGGCCGTGTGTTTCCTGAAAGGAAAAAAAAGTGGAAGGGGAGTGAGATGGGGGGGAGTTTGGACTCCTAAAGAATGGGAGTCCTCTATCGGTTGGTGGAGTCTGTAGTGTGACATTTAACCACTTCATCACGGTGATCCACTTTATGGATTTTGTTCTGGCTAGGGACGGGCGATTTTATTGCAGCTAAATGAGGTGACTAGCCTGGGGATATGGAATGGTTAATCACAGACTCCTTCCCAGACTCCCACGGTCGCTCAGAATCGTCTTTTCGTAACCAGAACAAAATCCTTAAACTACGTCACTGTATTGAGGAGGTTAAGACGGCAAGGCTGTCTCTGTCGGCTTTGGCACAGAGAAAGTCGAACAAACAGGCAGACAGCGGACCTTGGCGCCGGGACACGATGATCGAGAACTTCCGGAAGTTGATGAGAAATAGTCATGGGAGTTGAGTCAGCCCGGCCCCTCAGCATTGTCGGCACTTGATCGAGGTCCCCCCCTCCCCCCCTAAAACCCCGTTCTAGGCACTCTAGGGACCACGAAAGTTCAAATTGATTAGAACATTTCGCTTCGCAGGTGTATGTGTCTCTGTGTATGTGTGTGTGTGTGTGTGTGTGTAGGGAGTTTTGGCAACCTTTGGATTCCGCCATTTTGAGATCTCGTTAGTGCCGGTTGAAGGATTTTTGTTTACGTTCAGAGTACAATGGTGGGGGTGGGCGGGGGGTGTTAGGTTTCCACAACTGAATAAATTTGCTTTGCGACAGGTTGAACGAAACCAGACACAGGTCAATTTGTCATGGCACGGAAGTTAATTATACCCCGTCGTTGTTGGCGTAATGTGTGTATTCTGTTTTAAGGCCTCCATTGTGTGACACACTTTTCTTCTGCTTCTTCTTCTTCTTCTTCTTCTTCTTCTTCTTCTGCTGCTGCTTCGTCTTCTTCTTCTGCTGCTGCTGCTGCTGCTGCTTCGTCTTCTTCTTCTGCTGCTGCTGCTTCTTCTTCTACTTCTTCTTCTTCTTCTTCTTCTTTTTCTTCTGCTCCTTCTGTTTCTTCTGTTTCTTCTTCTGCCTGTTCTTCTGCTTCTTCTTATGCCTCTTCTTCTGCTTCTTCTTCTTCTTCTTCTTCTTCTTCTGTTTCTTCTTCTGCCTCTTCTTCTGTTTCTTCTTATGCCTCTTCTTCTGCTTCTTCTTCTTCTTACTTCTTCCGTGGCCAATTCTGGGCGGTTTTGTACAAAGGGAGGGTCTGACTGTGTCTCAATCGATTGAAGCCTCATCTTGTCGTCGATTTTATCCTCTGCTGAATAGGAATACCTGACGTCGGCGGGGGGAGCGGAAAAAAAAGGAAAAAATATCTTTGAGGGGTTGCATGGTTGGTCAACCAAAAAGTGCACTGGGAGGTATGGGGTCTTCCCAAGGCTGAATGAAATCGTCTGGTGGCGGCAGCGAAGCTAGAAACACCAATTATCGTTATCAGCGGAAGGGTTAATCACTTCAGTTCCGTCACACAGTTCGCGGGTTCTCAGACCAATTTCAGACAGATTTAATCATCTAAAAGCGACTCCCCCTCCCCCTCCCCCACACTCTCTCTTCCGGGTTGAAGGTGTTAATTGCAGATTCCTGGTCGTCGTTACGGTGTCGGGGCTCGGAGCGGAACGGGATTGGCCCTGTGCCGCGGATTAGAGGACGATGATCCTACGGAAGATTCGTGTGTTGTCCACTCCGCCGGGGATTTTCTGTAATGAATCCGATATAGCAACTCCCAGCTTATTTGAACTTCCACTTACCCGCCGAGTGGCCACCGGGGGTGGGTGGATCGCTATTCAGAGGTCCAAAACTGCGCATAACGCACCAGATTCGTCCCTCTGTGCGCATGACGTCATTTGGGAGTGTCGCGCCACACGCCAGCTGTATTGGCCAATCAGCGGGCTCCTAGGTGATGGGAGGCGGGGTCTTTTGCCCGCGAAGGCCAATAAGAAGCTTCGACATCTATGTGACGTCAGTGCAAGTTGCGTATCGCCAAATCTCCCGATAGTCTTGCTGCGACTGTCCCATTATATACTTTATTCTGTTTGCATAAGGCAATTTTATTCAGCCAAGAAAAACTGCCATACCTGTAAGGCTAAGACATTTCTTTATTTATCTATTTATTGATTGATTTTTTTTTTTTGGGGGGGGGGGCTGCGGAAGACACTTTGCATGTTTAAACGCTTCCATCTACAATAGTGCAAGTGCCTTCTGGTATGTAATTGTACGCATACATGAACATTGAAGAACGCATTTGTGGAGGACTGTACGTCCAAGGCCTTGCATGACCTGACACGCGCGTCTTCTCTTTTTCTCTTTCATCTTCCTCCCCTTTGTCGTCTTCGTCTTCGTCTTCGTACCCCTGTCTCTCCTTCCTTCCTCTTCCCTCCTCTCTCCTTCATTTCCCTTCTCATTCCTCCTCCTTCTCCTCCTCCTTCTCGTACTCCTCCCCCTTGCCCTTCTCTTCCCCCTCCTCCTCCTCCCCCTCCCCCTCCCCTTCCTTTTCCTCCTCCCCCTTCGTTCTCCTCTTCTTATTCCTCCTTCCCCTCTTCTACTCGTTCTCCTCCTACTCCTCAGCTTCCTCCCTCTCCTCCTCCTCCTTCAACTCCCTTCTTGTCCTCCCCTCTCATCCTCCTCTCCCTCGTCTTCCTCTTCCCCTCTCCTCATCTTCCCTCTCCTCCCCATTCGTCCCCTCGTCGTCGTCCTCTTTCCTCCTCCTCTTCCTCGTCCTCCCCCCGCCCTTCCTCGTGTGGTGTTAGGGAACCTGGGACGGGAACTTCCGATGGCAGATAGGCGATGATTAATCAAAACCCGACTTTCATTTGTGCCGTTGTCCCAGTTGTCACTTTTTTTTCTCCTTTTTTCTTTTCTTGCGGGCAATATTTTCCTGCTTCGTTCCTCTGCTGGCTTTGTTTTGGAGTCGATTGGGTGACCATTTCCTCCTCCTGACGGGGATGCCGGAGGAGGGGGAAGGGGGGGGGTGCTGTGCACGAACGTGTCCTCTCTCTCTCTCTCTCTCTCTCTCTCTCTCTCTCTCTCTCTCTCTCTCTCTCTCTCTCTCTCTCTCTCTCTCTCTCTCTCTCTCTCTCTCTCTCTCTCTCTCTCTCTCTCTCTCTCTCTCTCTCTCTCTCTCTCTCTCTCCACACACACACACACACACACACACACACTATCTCTCTTCCACTCTCTCTCAAGGGAACAGGTAAGGTTTAAGAGCGATTCTCACATTATGGACCATATTCTATCTTTTGTAGTTGACAAAAAGGTCTTTGACTCGGTAGAACAGCGACTAGGACGGCTGCGGCTCGAGCCCATGAATACAAAGTGAAGTGACAAAATATATAAATAAAAAAATTAGGAAGACAAATTAGGGCTTGCGTTGGTGTCGTTGCGTGAGCCCCGCCCCAGAACCGCAAACGACCGCGGCAGAGCCTTCGCGGAGGGAGGACCATTTGTCCTTCGGTCCGCCTCCCCGAAGTCGACTTCGGAGCGAGTTCGGGGCCGTTCTTCGGCCGGCGGCCACCGCAAGATAAGCCGAGTTGCGACATGCAAGGAAACGCGAGATGGCTTCCACTGGCAGCTGGAGATGGATGTTGCAACCTTACAGAAGGACAGCAAGGAACCCCTCCTGATCCCTTTATATTGGTGGCAGCTGTGGGCCACTCCCGGCTGTGGGCGATGGAGTGCTTGGAAACTGCCAAAGAGGATTGAAACGGAGCTTAAGAAAAAAAATGTGCGTCGAGGATAAATTAAGAGATCAGTGCTCTAAGGAAAGAGAGCTTTGTGGAGAAAATGTGACTGGAGTAGACAGTATTGGTGATAAGAGAACAGAAGTAAAGATGGGTGGGGCAAATAGTCAGAAGAAAAACAAAAACGGAACAAAAAAAAACAAAAACAAAAAACGGAAAGTGTCTGTTGGTCGTGTCATATACATGCCTGTGTAGGTGCATATATATTATGTATTGGCTGCCCACTGAAAGACTGAATGATATAAAACGAAAATAACTTTTACAAACACGTTTTTTTATTGATCATGTCATTCAAAAATATAATTAGTGGATTTTTTTTCAGTATCATGTGTGAAAAACACCTCTCAAATGATCACCATTTTCCTGCTGACAAATCCATGCTCTTACCACAGCATTTTCCACGACCGTACCCAAAGTTTCAGTTCCTAAACGTCGGATTTCGACCTTAATGTTCTCCCAAAGTTCTTGAATTGTTCTAGATTTACTCACCTAAACCCGTTCTCTGAAGCATCCCCACAAAAAGAATTCTGGTGCCATCAAATCGGTGAACAAATAATTTAAAAAACATGATGACTTTGTTTGGCCTTCGCGTTCACCTGATTTTGATGGCACCAGAAATCTTTTTTTGGAGCTTCTTGAAAGAAGGTTTTACGTAAATGAATCTCGAAAAATTCAAGAACTTAAGAAGAACATTAAAGCCGAAAGAACGTAAGTAAACCTGGAACAATTCAAGAACTCAGAGAGAACATTAAAGTCGAAGTCCGATCGTGGAAAATGCTGTGGAAAGAACCTGGATATGTGAACAGGAAAATTGTGGCCATTTGAGAGATACTGGTTTTCACACATAATACTGAAAAAAAACTCCATTAGTTATATGAAAAAAATGTGTTTGTAAAATTTATTTTTGTTTTATATCATCCAATCTTTCATTGGCCACCCTGTACATGTTTTGTGTTTGTGTAATTGTTACATGTAAGAAAAAGTTGTGGAGACGTATACAAATATAAGGTTAATCAGGAAGAGACAAGAAAAAGGAGGAAAGGAGAGAGAGAGAGACAAAGTGATTGGTGGGTTCGAATTTTTTATCTTTTCCCTAGAGTCGTGGTGGTGGTGGTGGGAGGAGGAGGGGGGAGGAGGAGGAGGAGGAGGAGATGTGACGGGAGGAAGAAGCGTACCCACCAGCTTACCGAAAGGATTTTACTTTCTAAATCTATTTTCGAGGATTTGTCATTAACGTAGATTATTATGTTATTGATTTGATTACTCTGTTCAGCTATTGCAAAGATGTATGTGCTGTGATTTTAGTTATATCAATATTATTTTCACTGAACTTACCTGGAGTGTGTCTTCATAAACATTGAATATTAACATGAACATATAACATATACATTTGTATTTCTAAACTGTACTTTATACATGTATTCGATGTTATTTAAACGATTTTGTGGCTGTAATTCTGTACCACTAGAATTGCAGATTATATCCATTGTAGTACTTTAATCAAATATATTTGATTTATTATTTATTGTGAAAATTATTTATTACTTTGATGCTGATATGAGCTTGTGATATCTTCGTTACTGTGTCGAGGGGTGCCACGGAGATGAAATGAAGTGAACGAGGCACCTAAGTGCCTCCTGAGTAGAACGCAGAGGTTTGGCACTCTCACTGAACTCTCACTGAACTCACTGAACAAATAAAATCGTATGGTGACAAACCCAAAAAAAATCCGTAGGAGCACGCCAATTGAGAGTGATTTTGTAAGTTTCTCAAGTATGATTATATAATTATTTTGTTTGTTTTCATTTGTTACGTTCGTTAGCGGCGGCATCTTGACTAATGAGATTTTTTTTCTTTTTCTTCCCCAGGTACCTTGAGGTCGTCTCCGAGGTCTGCGCTAAAAAAAGAATGTTTTCAACGACACTTCTGCATGCTGTGTGTGTGTGTGTGTGCGAGTGTAGTGTGTGTGTGTGTGTGTGTGTGTGTGTGTGTGTGTGTGTGTGTGTGTCTTAATCTTTTCCTCCCTTCTATTCTTTTTTTTCTTCCCTTCTTTCTTCCATCCCTTTATCCTACCGTCCACCCCTCTTCCCTTCCTTCCTTCCTTCCTTCTCTCCTTCCTCCCTTTCTTCCCAACTTCATCACTCCTTCATCTGGGAGGAGGAGGAGGAGGAGGAGAATGGGCCAAGCAATTTGGTGACGGCCGAAGTAAGAGACTTGTCTTTTCATGTGTGCAGCTGGTGGTTGGCTGGAGAGTCTCTTTCTGTCTGCTTGCCTGTTTGTCTGATTGTCTGCCTATTTGTCCGTCTTATCTGTCATCCTGTCGTTTTTCTGTCTGTTTTACTTGTCTGGTATCTCCCTTACCGGTATGCCTGTCTCTGTGTCTGTCTATATCCTGTCTGTCTGTGTGTGCCTGTCTGTATTGCTGCCTGGTGTCACCGCATGAAGGAACCGGGAAGGGAAAGGAACACCAGTGGTTATGGGCTCCTGTTGGGACTTCGTCGTCAGCGCCGCCGACAGGAGACGGTATTTTGGTGAACGATTTCTCTGCATTGTCGTCGTCGCCCAGGGATCGAAATGGGTCCGCATGGCACGGATATGTGTTTGTGTGTGTGTGTGTGTGTGTGTGTGTGTGTGTGTGTGTGTACGCACTTACACATGTGGGTTGGAGGCTGTAACCACAGGAATGTATGTGCACATGGAATGCACTGTTCGAAGCTTCAAACCGTTCCAATGTCTGGGACGTATTCTGTTGTGTGTTAATTGCTGGCCGCTGGTTTTTAAAGATTTTGATAAATTCCAGCAGTTGTTTTTAGTCATCACGGTTGTGGTCAAACGTAGATCGTGACGTGATACTGTTAGATTGTTTTTGTTCTTCAGATGGAAATTTATTGCGCGTCCAAGATCATTAACGATGAGTAGGCTGTCATATTCAACAAAAAATGTATACAGGAAAACCTGCTCCCAATGTGTGTGTGTATATATATATATATATATATATATATATATATATATATATATATATATATATATATATATATATAAACTCACTCTCCACAGTGACCTAACCTACTTTTTGCAATTGTACCAATAACAGGATGACCCGTTTTGTGCAGCTAAGACCCTCCCTATTTCCCCATCCCAGTTGTATGGGTAAAAAAAAAATGCAGCCCTCACACTTTCAGGGGTGCCAACTTTCCACACGGAATTGTCACCCCCCTCCTCCTCCTCCTCCTCCTCCTCTTCCTCTTCCTCTTCCTCTTCCTCCTCCTCCTCCTCTCGGAATCGAGGAGCCAATTACCGGCCCGAAAGTGCTTCAGACTGTCTCTCAGTACTGCACCAGGAGAAAAAGAATTGTCGTCAGCCATAGTGGCGTTTCTTGACAGTGCCTAATCCGTATTTAGACCTTAACGAAGGTTAAGTGAGCAGAACGAGTGGTAGTCGCCGTCGTTAGCATACGAACGAGGGGTCGTTGGGAGTCTAGTCCTGGGCCGGCACCTCGTATTTTTTCCCCTACCTCTGCAGCGGCGGGGGATTTTGGTTTGGTTGGGTTATAGCCGCTAGTCAAAAAAAAAAAAAATGCGTTGAATTTCTGGTCAGTTCTGATATAATACATCAATGAGAAAAAATATAAAAATAATTTTCGTTACACCACGCGTGATCAGCTCTTCCAACGCATTTAGGGAAAAAAAAAAAAATCGATTTGTAAGGCTGTGCAGGGCAGCCCCGTAGGTCATGGTGACGTAATGTCGTCATTGTTTTTGCGCGTTCCGATGGGGGAAAGGGATTGGGATTTTTGTCAAACTTACATTAGCTTATTAAGCACAAGAAGGGTTGAGTGTTTGTTAGTGAAGTGTGGTTTTAGTAAGGAAAATAAAATATTCAAAATGGGCATAATGCTTGGTAAGTTGTTCTCTCTCTCTCTCTCTCTCTCTCTCTCTCTCGACGGTGATGAAACTCTCGCCTGAATAGAATCGCGTGGCGTCATCGTAGCTAAAAAATTGAAGAATTGAAATAAAAGATGACTCTTTCATCATCACGAAATATGATCATCACTCGATCAACATGATCAACATATACCTGGGCTGTGTCTAACATAATATAGACGATGTCAACATCAATATTTTTATCTTTCTTGGCCAAATTAACTTTTTTTTTCTCTCTGTAGAGAGTTTTAATATCCTATGATGTTCGAGTTCATTTAAGCATCCTTGAACGAATGTCGTCAAATTAAATTGGTCTGAGGCCCGGATGAGTCGAACAATGTCCTCATTTTTTCCCTTCGGGTTATTGAAAACGGTTTAATTAAGGTCGCCAAAAGTCTCATCAAGTGTCTATTTTGAGAGAAAATGTTTTCATGTGTACATACATGCGTACACGCCATATTACTTGTGTGTGTGTGTTTGTTTGTGTGTGTGTGTGCCAGTCTGTGTGTGTATTTACCTAGTTGTATTATACGGGAAGGGAGCTATGCTCGTAGGGACCTGTCTTTGTATCTTTCAGCATCAAGTTTGTTCTTAAATTGTGTGTGTGCGCGCGCGCGTGTACGTATATTTATATTCTTTTTTTTTTCCAAGTCAATGAATCAAAATTTCTTTCTCTCCAAAAAGCAGCACTACCAGAATGATTTTCCTCTGATACCTGTTTCGAACTCCACGAATGGTGGTGACTGCCACTTGCCCCTGCTGGGCTGCAAGGATAACCGGTAGTTAATTGCACGAGAAGGCGTGGAAAACGATGCATGTTATTTTAAATTTTATATAACACTATGAGGATGAAATATTTATCTGAAATTGGAAATAAAAATGTCCGAAATTAGCACACACAAAAGAAAAAGAAAAAAAAAATCAAGACTACCACGGCTTAAATGAATTGACCTCAGGTCAAGGGTGAATAAAATAGCTTGGCGGCAGATGGATCAGTATTGCTCAAATGAATTACACGACCTCAGAGCTCATATATGTATGACCGATTTATGGATGATGCTTACACGTACGCACACACACACCCAACTCCCCGCCCACGAGAGTTGGAGTAACAACCCGCAACGCAGCGATACTGAAAGGATTGTGTGTGTGTGTGTGTGGAATCGGAACACTGGTATTAATTGGCAGAGCGCAATGACCATTTGGTCCATAACGAGACGGGACGAAAAATGAACATAACAAGGTGTACGTGGTCAATCAGATGGAAGGGGGGGAGAGGGGGAGGGTGACACGTGTTGTGGGTGGGTGGGGAAGGGGGGAGGGAGGAGGAGGAGGAGGAGGAGGAGATTGTTTAGGGTTTTGTCATTTATCATCGAAGCGACTCTGGACGAAGTCGATGTCTCTGCCCTGCCCCGCCTCCTCCTCTTCCTCTTCCTCTTCCTCCTCCTCCTCCTCCTCCTCCGCTTCCTCCTCCTCCTCCCCACCCCTCCACTTCCTCATCCCCTCCTTTTCTTCGTTTTCCTCCTTTTCCTCCTCCCTCTTCTCTTCCCCCTTTACCATCCTCCTCCTCCTCCTCCTTCCCACCCCTCCTCTTTCTCCTCCCCTCCTCCTCCTTCCTACCCCTCCTCTTCCTCCTCCCCTCCTCTTCCTCTTCCTCCTCCCTTCCTCTTCCTCCTCCCCTCCTCTTCCTCTTCCTCCTCCCCTCCTCCTCCTTCCTACCCCTCCTCTTCCTGCTCCCCTCCCTTCCTCTTCCTCCTCCCTTCCTCTTCCTCCTCCCCTGCTCTTCCTCCTCCCCTCCTCTTCTTCCTCCCCTCCTCTTCTTCGTTATCCTCCTTTTCCTCTTTCTTCCCTTCCCCCTTTTGCTCTCTCCCATTCCTACATCTACTCTGCTTGCCCTTGCTCCTCCTCCTCCTCCTCCTTCCCACCCCTCCTCTTCTTCCTCCCCTCCTCTTCCTCCCCTCCTCCCTCCTCCTCCTCCTCCTCCTCCTCCTCCTCCTCCTCCTCCTTTCTCTCTTCCATCCTATTCTCCCGTTCTCTCTGTTCCTATATAATCTCCGTATCTTATTTATCCTCCTCCTTTTCTCCTTTCCTCTTTATCCTCCTCCTTTCTCACTTCCATCCTATTCCCCCGTTCCTCCTGTTCCTACATCAACTCCTTATTTTATTTATCCTCCTCCTTTTCTCCTCCTCCTCCTCCTCCTCCTCCCCCGCCCATCCAGGTTGTAGGGCATAGTTAGATCTCCCCGGGGCGCAGTCCCTCATTCCCGCCCGCACGCCCCTCGAATCTTGAAAGCTCTTCTTCCTCTCTCTCTCTCTCTCTCTCTCTCTCTCTCTCTCTCTCTCTCTCTCTCTCTCTCTCTCTCTCTCTCTCTCTCTCTCTCTCTCTCTCTCTCTCTCTCTCTCTCTCTCTCTCTCTCTCTCTCTCTCTCTCTCTCTCTCTCTCTCTCTCCTTTCTTCCTCCTTACCTCCTTACCTCCTTTTCGCTTTCTCCCCTTCCTTCCTTGGACTTTTTGGAACCTTCGAAGGCGGCTATGCAGTCTTCTTCACAATCATTGTTTCAAAGGATTACAAAGGCGGAGCATGCCGACAGGAGACCTTTTGGTCCATATCTAGGTCGGATGCGAAAAAAATATAATAATAAATGAATAAATAAAAAAATATAATAATGTAGATAACAAATAAAATGCATAAATGCATAGGTATAGTTAAATAATAAACAGATAAATAGTAAATAATAATAAATTGACATATAACTAATAATAAATGAGAATCAAACAGAGGAATGATAACAAAACAAAAACAAATAGTATAAAATAAATGATAATAATTTTATTTCCATCATTATCACCATCATCACGACCTTATCATCACCACCATCGCCGTTACTGTCACCATAACCGTGTCGCCATCAGACTGGCGGCTACATACGTCATCGTCGTTATTTAGAGAGCGAGAGAAAGAGAGAGAGAGAGAGAGATTGTTTGAATAAACTTTGTCTTCAGTACTGAATAATATCACCTCACGTTAGCCAGAAGAAAATATATAAAGTTTTCGTTGTAGTAAAAGGGACTTGTATTTTGGTAAGTCTTTTTTAATGTGAGAGGAAGGAGGATCGTTGTCGGTTCCACGGGGGCTGTGGGTAAGAGAAACTTGGAGGCCAAATAAATCATTCGTGTGATTCTCAAATATCGGACCTTTTTGTAAATAAGAAAAAAAGAAATCGGTATGATTTTGTATAAAGCATACTGTAATGTATAAAATATGACGTATATTTCAGAGATAAAAAACGTAGTATTTTAACCTGTCCATTTATAATGAATAATGACTCGTATTGTGTGAATGGGGTTAACAGAATTGATGTGCCATCTTAATCCAGGTAACGAGACAAACAGAAAGAAAAAATTGTGGGAACCACGGGTTTGCTTCGGGCAAACAGCGTCATTTCTTCTTGAACAGGTTTCTTCAAAATATTTAATTCAGTTTCATTCAATTTTATTGAATTTCATGCCTGCAGATAATGCAGATATTTCTCTCGAAATCGAAGTATAGATACGGATATATATATATATATATATATATATATATATATGTATATATATATGTGTGTGTGTATATATATATATATATATATATATATATATATATATATATATATATATATATATATATATATATATATATATATATATACATATTGTAGTCTCGCCAAGTGTAGGGAGGCGGGGCTTACATGTGACGTCATGTCGACCCCAGCGACATTTCCAGCAAATATGGCTACTCTGTACTTTTACCTTGAATGCTTTGACATTCCGACGAAATTGAGACAAGGAGATCTACAATATTTGTGTAGTGAGTTTTATGCTTACCTCAGTTTATTTATGTTTTTATTTATTTATTTTTATTTTTATTTGATGTTCTTGAAGAAGACGGTGAGATGCCATTTATTTTGCAAGAACTCCCTCAGCACGGAATGCGCCTGTGACGATGTCGCCGTCACCGCTGTGACGTCACTCAACTGAATAAAATCACGTGACGGTCAGTTGAACAAAGCCAATAGTGTCATCGTGGCGTTAAGTATCATTCGAAGAAGTCATCACCCCTTTTCCCCCTCCCCTTCGCCCCTCCCCTCCCCTCCCCTCCCCCTTTCCCCCTCCCGTCCCCTTACCCCTTTCCCCCTCCCCTTCCCTCCCCTCACCCCTTTACCCCTCCCCTCCCCCCTTTTCCCCCTCACCCCTCCCCTCCCCTTTCCTTCCCCTCACCCCTTTTACTCCTCCCCTCACCCCTTTTCCCCCTCACCCCTCCCCTCCCCTTTCCTTCCCCTCACCCCTTTTACTCCTCCCCTCACCCCTTTTCCCCCTCCCCTCACACCTCCCCTCAACTCACCTCTTTTTCCCCTTCCCTCACCCCTTTTCCCCCTCACCCCTCCCCTCACCCCAAATTTAATATAATCGTATGACTCAAGCAATATCAAATTCCTTGGGCTTCGTCACTGTGGTAAGAGAGTTAGAGGAGGCAGTGAAACGTGCATGTACTCACACAAAGATTTTCGTTGCTCAAAGGATCCATAAGCATACAATGGGCCCTCACCGAGCCACGTACAGTGTGCCTCAGAAGCCTTGAGACACACTTGAGATATCTGCTGTGGTAATGCAACTGTGACTCCAAAGAATTTTTTTTTTTTTTTTTTTTTTTTTTTTGCACACGGTATTTCGACTGCAGTTAAAACGTACTTTCGGGTACAGAAGTACCACAAGTACTTCGCTGCCGACGGTGAATGTAATCGCCTGACGGCAGACAGAGAAAGAGGGAAAGTATCAACCGGTTGGGAAGGGGACGATGGAGATAGGCTGTAACCTAGTCTCTACCGACATGAATAGAATAACCTGGCGACAACAAGGAAGGTTTTGGGTTGTGTTCGTTCCTAAAGTACAACGAAATTCAAGACTTTTGTAGCCGACTGTAGGTGCCTTCTGGAGACCCATGTTTCTCTAAAGAGAGAGAGAGAGGGGGAGGGAGAGAGAGAGGGGGGAGGGGAGAGAGAGGGAGGGAGAATTGATGTAGGTACAAGCAGATGTTCTTGTAATATATCTATTCCATTTTATCCCTGTCCAACCAAGAATAGGTTTAGTTGACAGTAGACAGGGCCACTGCGCCCCCTTTCTCTGAATGTAATCCTCCCTATTCCCCCCATCGGGGGGATGGGGGGAATAGGGAGGACCCCAAAACTGTCCCAGCAATAGACTCTACTTGATATAGACGACCGGGGACCTCAGCTGTTTTACTCGATTGCTCGGTAATGAAGCTTTGGCTCCTCTTCCACCTCCTCCTCCTCCTCCTCCTCCTCCTCGTCTTCCTCCTTCAACGTCTTCCTCCTCCTCCTCTTCCTCCACCTCTTCCTCCTCCTCTTCCTCTTCCTCCTCTTCCTCCTCCTCTCCCTCCTCCTCTTCCTCCTCCTCCTCTTCCTCCTCCTCCTCTTCCTCCTCTTCCTCCTCCTCCTCTTCCTCCTCCTCTTCCTCCTCCTCTTCCTCCTCCTCTTCCTCTTCCTCTTCCTCCTCCTCCTCGTCGTCGTCCTTCTCGTCTTCCTCTACCTCCTCCTCCTCCTCTTCCTCCTCAACCATCCTGGTCCTTCTGCTTCTCCTTCCCCGCTTTCATCCCATCCGTCCAAATAGGTCCCCCCCCCCTCTCTCTCTCTCTCTCTCTCTCTCTCTCGCATATAGTTACTGAGGGGGGGTTGGGATGGGGGTCGCCTTGCACGGTCGTGTCAGCTGTGCCGAGAAGACAGAGGGATAAACGCCGACACTTTGGCTAAATGGGCTCCCATGCCGTTAGTGCTCCTTGTTTTAGGCTGTTTATTAGCGTTAATTGCCAGAAGGTTTGGGGGGGAGGGGATCCTTAGGTGAATAAAATCGCCTGGCGGCAGAATAAGACTATAAGAACTATAGCCACTGTTCGCAGATCATTACACACACACACACACACACACACATATATATATATATATATATATATATATATATATATATATATATATATATATATATATATATATTAGTCCATTGGCAGTAATTCAACACTGTTAAGGATGCTCGTTTCGTAGAAGCAATAAGCCTGTGCATTTAATTAAAAATGTACTCCTTGTTATTTAGGCCTAATCGGTTGGGCTGCGTTTGTGTATTTACATCTTCCATTGTAAAGTATTTTTTTTTGTCGTCAGCACTGTTATTAATTTAGTGTTATTTATATTATTTTCGTTATTGATATTATTATTATCATTGTTATTATTATTGTTGTTATTGTAACATCATTGCGATTCTTTGTAGCGCTGTTATTATATTGTAATTATTACTGTAATCAACAAATGTGCGTGTCTATAAACACTATCAAATAAATGATGAGTTTGAAGCTGTTCGGTAGGAGAATCCGTTTATTTCTGAACCACGTTAATCAGCCTCATTTATATGCGAGGCCTGTTGTGTTTCTTCTCCCCTTTGTTGTCACACATTCTTGTAAACATTTAATACGTTATGACACTCATCTGAGACCAAGATCATATCACACGGGAAATGTGATTGATGTGGAATGTGATGTAGGGTTATTGTGTTGGGCCACCTTCCCTGAGAGCAGCCAGGTACAGACCATCCCACGCAGGGGTACCAACCCTTCCGAGACATCACTCGTGACCTTGGAACCCCTGGATGAAGATACTATTGTGAGGCGCTGTACATACGTGCAGCCCCTTAACAATGGTATGTTTAAATGACGTCTTTTTCGTGGTATCAGAGGGAGGGAGATTGTATGGAGTGATATGAGATGAAGGAAGTGTGTATATATATACCCAACACAGAATGCAAATCTTGCGGGAAATGGTGGACGCAAATTCTCTGTGCAGGTTTGATCCAAAAGTAGGTGGACACAACTTCACCGAAAATGGAACAAATCTCTCGCAAATGGTGTCGTAATGCTTTATTTATTTACTAATGCATTCATATATTTGTTCATTTATTCGTTCACTCGTCTGCCCTATCTACTGTCACCTTTGGTGTGCCGAGGCAGTGCTGCGGTATTAGTGTTGTCATCATGATGGATGGCCGATTTCACAGAGACGGCATCGCCTCGGGGCCGTAGGGGGGTCGGTCGGCCTTGCGTGGCAGAACGAAAGTGAGACGAGAAATTCACTTTCACTCCCCGAGCTAGCGCTAGTACTAGCACGTATTTGACTCTCAAAGGATTACAAAGGCGGGGCATGCCGACAGGAGACCTTTTGGTCCAAATCTAGGTCGGATGCGAAAAAAATCATAATAAAATAATAAATAAAAACTATAATAATGTAAATAACAAAGATAAATAATAAACTGGTAAATAATAATAAATTGACATATAACTGATAATAAATGATAACAAAACAAAAACAAACATAAAATAAATTGTAATCATTACAGCATCTTGCTTAGGTGTTTATATAAATGATTCTTAAAGCTTCGAACTGAACTTTCATTGCACTACCTGTGCAGGAAGTTTATTCCATTCATTAACTACACGGTTGGCAAAGTTGTTTCTACCTACTTCCAAATTGAATCTATTTCCGGACAGTGAGACCATTGTAAACTCCTTTTTTTCAAATAAAGAATTCTTCGCACGTGACAAAGCCTTCCCCCTCCCTTTCCTTTCATTCAATTATTTGTTTATTCCACGTAAGTATTTTTATTTTTATTTTTTTACATTTTTCTCTAGGTTTAACGAAACTAAGATCCCGATGCAGTAGATATTAGATTCTGATCCCAATTATGATCATCAGGATGTGTTGCACATCATAACGTGCTGTTTCATACCGTTTTCAGCCCAAAAATAATAATAATAATAAATAAAATAATAATACTAATAATAAAAACTAAGCACAGTACCTTTGTTGGCGATTGTACAGTGCCTTTTCAAAGTATCTCATGGGGGTTTGTGGAAGACAGTATGACATAAATGACGATAGTGTTTAAAAGATTATTTCTGTTTTCACTCGGATGGATAATTATATATTTTTGTTATTCCAGTAATGGAAACCGAAAATCCTTTCAAAAGCTTAACAGTTCTTAACCCATTCAACTCCGATGACAAGATGTCTTGTCATTTGGTCAAATAAAACAAAAAATCATAAAACACCAAAATGTTTGATCAAACACCAGAAAAATATGACGTCAATCCTCGCTTCGCTCGCAGCGATGCGAGGACTGACGTCATATTTTTCTGGTGTTTGATCAAACATTTTGGTGTTTTATGATTTTTTGTTTTATTTGACCAAATGACAAGACATCTTGTCATCGGAGTTTAGTGGGTTAAAGAGTATCTAAGATCTACTAGATTTCGCCACCTTTAGTTCTGAATATTAGAAATCTCCTAATCGAAGAAATTCCCAGGAGAAGGACCTAACAACTCGAACATGGTTACGAATACTAAGAGAAGAACGATGACGTCATTATGAGCAAATATCATTTCCCCCCGCAGGAGTGCCAACCCTCCCGAGACATTCCTCCTCCGATCTTAACTTTCCATAACCTAAGGCACCCAAGACAGACAGAGACACTTCGAGCGACAGGACAAGGTGCGCAGCTGTGCCGTTAGTCAGGTCATGAGGGGCTGGACGACCTGGACCTGGACTGGCAGCTCTCGACCTGGCCTGGTGATCGTGACCCACTGACACACTCATCTTGACCTCGCCAGATTACTTTCTCGCCGAGCTCTTGCTGTCGTCGTCTCGTGACCCTGGTACGCCGAAGTCGACGACGACGACGACGACGGCGATAGAATGTGCAGCACGGACCACCTTCTCCTTATCCCTCTTCTTCTCTTCCTCCTCGTCCTCCTCCGTATTGGGTATTGACTGCAAAAGTTGTATGGTGCCAATATTTTAGGAGAGTGAGGGAGAGCGTGCTGGCTGATCTCGTTTAACTTTGGTCCCTTCCTTCTGGTACCTTCCTTTAATCTCCCCACCACCACCACCACCACCACGACCACGACCACGGACTCCACTTCTTCGGCACCATGCTCCCAGGGACAGAAGCATACGTGGGAGTGACATTTCACTCCCAAATTAAAAAAAAAGGACAGAAGCACAGGTTATTGCTGAGGAATACTAATTCTCCTCCTTCTCCTCTTCCTCCCGTCCTCCTCCTCCTCCTCTTCCTCCTCCCGTCCTCCTCCTCCTCTTCCCTTCCTCCTCCTCTTTCCCTTCCTCCTCCTCCTTTCCCCTTCCTCCTCCTCTTCCCTTCCTCCTCCTCCTCTTCCCTTTCTCCTCCTCCTCTTCCCTTTCTCCTCCTCTTCCCTTTCTCCTCCTCCTCTTCCCTTCCTCCTTCTCCTCCTCCTCCTCGTCTTCCTCCAACGCCATTTCTATCTCGCCCCGCCCCCGAGCCGTACTTGAACTTTCGGTTTGTGACTCGGGCTCTTGCGGGGGCCGTGCCGGGCCCTTTGACGCGACCGGAGGGCCTCCGCCGCCGCCGTCTCCAGCGGAGGTGGAGGAGCACCTTCACGGGCTGTGGGCTCTGCAGAAGATCGGAGACTTCGCCGTCTTCCTCAACTTCGTCTTCTTCCTCAACTTTCACTTCTTCTGTTCCTTTTATTTCATACTTCTCCTTTTCTGCTTCATCTCGTTTTGAGTTTCTTCGTCTGTTCTTGTTTGAGTTCTTCGTCCTGTTTGTCTTCAACATTATCTACACCCTTCTTTTTTTCAAGAGCATTTTCCTCTTCTTCATGGCCCCTTTCTTCTTCGAGGTCAAAAGAAGGTCTCACTTTAGCGAGATCCCCACAAGACCTCATTTCGTCGACCCCCCCTCCCAGGCCCCCACCCCCCTCATCTACATAAAATCACATGACAGCATATGCTCCCCCCACCCCACCTTCCGTTTTTCCTCCCCAGAACTCACCTTCTTTTGACAAGCAACTCTCTATCGTATCTGCCCTAGTGCCCTGGATTCGACACAGGTAGCTTGCTAGGTCGAACGAAGGCTTCCGTGTTTTTTTTTTCTTTTTTTTTTTTTTGGGGGGGGGGAGGGGAGGGGGGTTGGCCTCCCACTTTTTCTTAAGTGGGTGGGCAGGACTTTCACTTTCATCTGATTCATTCGTTGTGTCTCCCTCTCCTCCGCTTTCCCCTCCTGCTCGCTCTTTCTCTCCCTCATTCCTTCGTTCTGTCTTTCGTACTCCTTCATATTCTTCATCTGTTTCTCGTTATCTACTTCCCTATTCCTCCTTATTGCCCTTCCTCTACCTCCCTCTCTCTGTCTGTCTCTCTCTCTCTCCCTCTCTCTCTCTCTATCTGTCTATCTATCTCGCTCTCTCTCTCTCCCTCTCTCTCTCTCTATCTGTCTATATCTATCTCGCTCTCTCTCCCTCCCTCTCTCTGTCTCTCTCTCTCTCTCTATCTATCTATCTGTCTGTCTATCTATCTCGCTCTCTCTCTCTCTCTCTCTCTCTCTCTCTCTCTCTCTCTCTCTCTCTCTCTCTCTCTCTATCGTTCTCTCTCTCTCCCTCCCCCTCTCTCTTTCTTTCGCAATCTCAATCTCAATCTGCATGTGTTGTGTATGCGTGTGCCCAGACGTTTCTTTTTATTTAACCTGGCGTTGTTCAAAAGATGTCTCGATCAAACGAGACACCCTTGAGGTCGTATTCAGTCCCCCCCCTCCCCCCCCGTCAGCAGCATCATGCAATCACCCGATGACCTTAGCCAGAGAAAAGTCCATAAAGGCGAATTCCCCCGACGATAAAGGAGCAAAGGGCGAGGTTAGGGGGGAGGGAAACCGGGGGGGAGGGGGGCGAGGGGTGAGTATATTTTTGGAAGATCCTGGAGCTATTGGGTGATGGGTGAGGAGGAGATATTGTAGTAATGAAGTGAGAGGAAGCTTACACCGTGAGGCGTTTAACTGCATAATGATGAGGTGGGTTCGAAGCCCAACGCGCCAGTTTGGTAGAATCCTCCCGCGTAAATGAATAAAATCGTTTGACGACATTTAGAAAAAAAATAAAAATCAGGCGACTCGAGTAAGCAGTCACAGCAGTATAGCGATGCCTTTTGGTTGTGACGTTGAGCGTTGGCCGACGACTACAAGAATGGTGTTGCAGAGGACTGGTGACTGTATTTCATATTTTCCCTGCTTCATTTTTCTAGCACAGAATCTCCCTTCCCCCCAAAAAAACAAAAACAAAAGTATCTCCAAACAAGGCGAAAAAATTCCTCAGTTATGCTATTTTCTTTTTTTTTCTTTTTTTTCGTAATTTCCAGAGTTCATCTCCCACTTTTCTTTAAGTCCATAAAATCTGAGGGCTTCATGTCTAAAATGGCATAATAGTAAAGAAAATCGTGTCATCTTTTACATAAACGGATCATACTTCTCTGGCGACCTCGTCGCTGACGACATGACGTCACCCTCCTTGGCTCCGCCCACTCCGGTACCTGTGCGGATGATTGTTCTCAATATAACCCCCTTTCACACCGGGTGGGACTTTTCCTTTCAGTCCTCCTGCCGCCAGGCTATTTCATTCATGTCTGAGTGGTTTATAGTCTTGTCTCCAAAGAATACAACATTTGGCATCAAAAGGGAGAATCGAGGTGGAATTCTGAGGGGGCCCCCACACAAATATAAACAAAATCATCAGGCATGAGCCAGCATAAGGCTATCGTACACAAGGGATTAATGTAACAAGTGTTTTAAATAGAATCAGTTTGTTTGATTGTTATGGACTAGTTGACCATTACTTTTCTAGCTTTTTGGACCTTATCGCGCCAAAATAGTCAGTGATCGGTGCTGGCAACAGTACCAGAATTATTTAGCCCTTGGCTACCGAGAATGAAATAGCCTGAACTCAACCAGAATAAAAGAGGGCTATAACATTCAGCACATACATACATCAGATAATTTTGTGACAGTCGCGTGTAGGACTCGAACCTACCGCTTCAACTGCCAGTGAGACTACCGTGGGTTAAGGCGCCACACGGTAGTTTCACTGGAAGCTGAAGCGGTAGGTTCGAGTCCTGCACGCGACTGTCACAAAATAATCTGATTGATGTCGCTGTTCACTAGCGAATTTCTCACATACATACATATACCAAGGGCTTTTTCCCCCTTACAAGGGAGGTAGCCAATGTCAAAGGCATAAATCCACTTCCACCCATATCATCCCCACATACTCCACTCCCATTCACCACCCCTCCCTCCCTCTTTTCTTGGCTCCTCCTGCCTTGGGTTAGAAGCAGTGCAGCAAGACACAGCACACCCATTCAATACGGGAACTGTTAAATGGGAATAGGTCAAATGTTGTCACAGAAAATACTTCTTTGTGTTCCATAGCCATAATGGACGAAATTGCCTTGTCGTGGTGTCTCCAGCGGCCGCCAGATGGCCAAAACCACCACCGTAACTGATCCAGTGATGCCAACTGTACCCGAAATGGGTTCTCACGATGTTAGGACGAACACAACGATGTCTTCTTGACCTCACTTGAATAAAGTCGTCTTGAGTTCGGAAAAAAAGAAGAATATATATATACTGTATAATATATATATATATATATATATATATATATATATATATATATATATATATATATATATAGATTGTCGTAGTAGCGAGGAGGGTCTGTCTTGCACAAACGCCTACCATACCGGGTGGTCTTGCGTTTGGCTTCCATCAAGGTATTCCAGTCATTTCCGTGGTACCTCTTCGGCAGCGAAGAGGGGAGTCCAAACCTACCTACAAAAAAAAAAAGGAATGAAATTATATTGAGCACGTGTGAAACCCTGAGGGCAGTCACTTGGTGTATCTCCTTCTCAGTTGTTAGCTGAATCACTTCTTCGGTTGTTAATGGGACCATTTCTTTCTCCGTCTCTTCCCACGGCGGTTGCGAGTACCGATACCAAACACACAGTGGTAATGGTATCGGGGGAATGGCACGGTTTTGTACTTAGGGATTTCATCATCAAATACTTTCATCAAATTCAAGATTTCACCAACGAATTTGGTTTCTTCTACTCTCCTTTTCTCCTGGGCTCTCTCCTTTCCTTCTCTTCTTCACTCTCTTCCTCTCTTTATTCTTCTCTTTATCCCCCCACTCCCCTATTCTCTCTCTCTCTCTCTCTCTCTCTCTCTCTCTCTCTCTCTCTCTCTCTCTCTCTCTCTCTCTCTCTCTGTGTGTGTGTGTGTCTGTCTATCTATCTTCCTCCCCCTCCCTCCCAAAGACCAGAAAGTACGTAATCTTAACAAAAACAACAACAGCATTCCACCCGATTCTCCACATCACTCCTGCTTTCGCTCTCCCTCTCTACCTGTCCCCCCCCCCTCCCTCCCGCCCACTCGTTGCGTTGTCGTCGTCTCCTCCTCCTCGGGAGTGAAGGGACGACGAAGAACAGAAAGTTTTGGCCTTGACCTTGTGGACGGAAAGCGGTTGCCAACTAGAAGGTGGCAGGTTATATCCACCGTGGTATTAGTGGTGGTAATGTTGGAGGCAGTGGTAGGATTGGTAGTAGTGGTTGTGACAGTGGTGGTAGTAATAGTGGTAGTGATACCAATTCCTGTGGTTTTTGGGAATGGCGCTGGTGGTGGTAGGGCCGGTGGTGGGGACTGTGGTAGTGTGGTTGTGGTGGTGGTAGTGGAGGGTTGAAGTTAGGACGGGGAGAAGGAGAAGGAACCACGTACCAACGCTGATGTCACGAGGCAATTTTCCCTCGAACTTCCTTGCGCAGAACGGTGCGCAGTGCGACGAATTCCTTGTGTTCTGCGCAGCTGTGACGTGACGGAAGGGTCCGGAATAGTGACGTCGATAACAAAAGGAGGCACCCGGCCTTTTTTTTTTTTTTTTTTTTTTTTTTTTTTTTTTTTTTTAAACATTGTTTACTTTTTCAAGGTAATGAGCCCTATACTCTGTGTGTAGTAAAACAGTGGATACAACATTCCTGTGACAGTAAAACACACGCGCACACACACACACACACACACACACACACACACACACACACACACACACACACACACACACACACACAACCAGAGAATGCTGAGGTGGTTTGGGCTGGTGGAGAGAACGGAGGAGGAAAGACAAAGAAAAACCTGTGAAAAGTGGATGCCGACGGAGGGAATTTGATAAGGTGATCAGGGATGTATCTTCAACCTCGAGATGCTGAGACGGGAGGAGGGCGATGAATTGGTTTTAATGTGTGTGTGTGTGTGTGTATAATTATTATATATATATATATATATATATATATATATATATATATTATATGTATATTCAACTTCATCAGTCGCACTCTCGTGCGTGTTACCTCTTGGAGCTACAAGTAACGATCAAGGCCAATAGAATAAAAGTGTGTGTGTGTGTGTGTGTGTGTATGTGTGTGCGTGCGCGTGTGCGTGTGCTGACGCAGCGACCCCTGAGGCGGCGTCGGCGGCGACTTGAGGGACGGGAAGTGGGGGTGAGGGAGGCTTCTTCTTCTTCTTCTCGATGTTGTTCGGTACAGTTAGGTGCCAGCATGCCTTGACTTATGGATAGTGTGCCACAAAAAACATGTCTGTATGTATACTTTATTTTTTATTTATTTATTTTTCTATTTATTCACTCATTTATTTATTTTATTCTGGTGGTCTTGAAAACCTATTTCAATCCGCTCCATCCCCCTGAGTGGTACTTGATATTTTATTATCTGGCTGTCGTCAGACTGTTACATTAATTTCCGTGAAGTCCCTTTCGTAAGAAAGGAGAGATGAATTCCCATCATGATGATGATGGACCCTTTCCCTCCCTGGTGGCATTTTTCCTCTTAATTTTCGGAGCCGCTGGATTACTCCATGCATGCTTTCGTTGTGTAAATGAGGCAGACCATAGCAACTATTAACATCCTATGTGGACACCCAAACCAATGCACAAGTCTCACACAAACATATCTTTCTTTGTTGTTTCATTCATACGATTTTAGTCTTTTTCAACCACATTAATTTTTCACTTTTAATTGTTTAAGTCACTGTTCACTTGTTACGTCTCAGCTGAGTTCGAGTCCTTGGCTTGACTACGTATCAGTTTCTGTATGTGCTTCCGTCGAGCTCCTTGTCAGTCTCGATCGTGATGGCATGGAATTAAAGTGAAAAATGAATGTGGTTGAAAAAGATTAATATCTGTGTACTGGAGACTATTCAGTGTGTGTGGATCACACGATTTTGTGGGCAAGAAGTGTTGCTCTATAAGGACTGTTGTGTGTAGCATTGCATCGGATATTCGGCAAGGAAAATTATGTTTGTGTACTTTTGATTCACTGTGGGTCTGTAGCTCGTTGGGACGTCACCCAGCTCTATGAGGACTGTTGTGTGTAGAATTGCATCGGATATTCGGCAAGGAAAGTTATGTTTGTGTACTTTTGATTCGCTGTGGGTCTGTAACTCGATGGGACGTCACCCAGCACCGGACCGGAGTTATGCGCATGCGCAAGCACGCAAGTTCCCAGGAGGATGAAATGAGAGGCGAGGAGATGCGCCCTTGACTGACTGACATCAGGTCCTGGATTTGTCAAGGATGGGGACTTGCTGGAGGAGGTGTACAGTCACTTCCATATGTCAAGTCATCTTTTCTTCATCTTCTTCTTTTACTTCTACTTCATCTTCTTCTTATTCTTCTTCTTCCACTTCTGCTTCATCTTCTTCTTCTTCTTTTACTACTTCTTCTTCTACTACTTCTTTTTCTTCTTCTCTACTTCTTTTTCTTCTTCCACTTCTTCCACATCTTCCACTTCTTCCACTTCTTCCACTCTTCTTCCACTTCTTCCTAGCACGTGTTTCTTCCGCAACCCCTTCGCCGCTGCCCAGGGGAATGTCGGGGGTGAGGGAGCGACACTTGAGCAAATGAAGAAGCCTGAAGACAGTCAGTCAGTCAGTCAGTCAGAATATCAGATTGAGTGCCATCTTCTTCCCGGCACCGAAGAGGTCCGTCGAATTGTTGGCACCCCGTCGCTGCCTCGACAGTGCCACGGATGTGAATGAAATCAATGTCGTCTTCGTTGTTTGTCGCCAGACGATTTTATTCAGCTCGGGGAGGCCTTCCTTAGGCTGCGTTTCCACCGAGCGAGTCTCGTCAGATTCTCATCAACCGTTGTGAGTTCGTTTGGGTAGAAACGACTTCGGTTACAATCTTTCGTTTTTCAATCTTCAAATGTCAAATTGGCTTTGCGTCACGTATTGAGAAACCAAATGGCGAAATGAAAGGAGCTAAACCTTTACAAATGTTAGACAAATTGTTGAAATGTTCTTAGGGAAGTCAAGAATGTTGCAAACAAAGTCTTCTTCCAGCTATTCGAATTCACAGCATTTGACGAGAATCGGCCCTGACTCGCTCGGTGGAAACGCGGCCTTAGGTTAGCCTCGTAACTACGGGAGGGATGCCACGGAAATAGGCACAATAAAATCTGAAAAGAGCTGAAGAGGGTCAAAAGCCCCTCTCTCTCTCTCTCTCTCTCTCTCTCTCTCTCTCTCTCTCTCTCTCTCTCTCTCTCTCTCTCTCTCTCTCTCTCTCTCTCTCTCTCTCTCTCTCTCTCTCTCTCTCTCTCTCTCTCTCTCTCTCTCTCTCTCTCTATGACATTTTTTTTTGTAGACCTGATGCCAAGAAGTCTCAATTGGGTTCCACAAGTGCGATAACGTCCTTTATTTCGATGCTAATCTGAACCTTAATGACATGGGTTATAAACGTAATGATAAACCCGTCCCGTGGGCCCTTTTCTCTATTTGTTTGTTTGTTTGTTTGTTTTACATGGCTCCTCTCGGTAACAAAGAAGATACATATTGTAAAAATTAATCTATGACATTTCAGAAAAAAGCGCCACAGGTAAAAAAAAAAAAAAATTCAGAGGACTTTTTTTCATGTAAAATTCATGGTGCTTATGTAGATATGTTAAAGGAATACAAATTATTGGTTGAAGTCATAAAACATATTGTGTAACACAATAACTTATTGTATCACTTATTGTAATTCTGCAAATAACCCCTCAAGCAAGGACATTAATAGAACGCCCCGCATTATGTTCGCAGATGAAAATACTGTATTTCGAAATACTGTCGATGGATAAAATATTAAGAATATTTTTGTTTTTACAATGTAACCACTCTCGATTAACCTCCTTCCGTCCCGGGTGGCACTTTTCCTTTCTATTCTAGCTGTCGCCAGGTGATTTCATTCATCCGTGGCGCCAACGACCCCAGTAATGATGGGGGTTGGAATAGCGGACACCCCTTCAACGCGGCAACACACTTTAACGATTTTGTTCTGGCTAAAGTAAACGTGATATTACATCAGGATGGGGTCCCTGGCTTGAAAAGGTCGATCCCCCTCCTCAGACCAGAATACTCCCCCCATCCCAACTCCCCCCATCCCAACTCCCCCCATCCCAACTCCCCCATCCCAACTCCCCCCATCCCAACTCCCCACCCTCACCCAGAACAAAATCAATAAAGTGAGTCACTGTGTTGAAGGGGCAGCAACGTGTTTATGATGTCTGGAAGAGGAGGGGGGGAGTTGGTTCCCCCCACTCTCCCTCCCCCCTCCCCCCTCCCATCATCCTTCTACACGGAAGGCGTGGGACCGCGCGGCGCTGAAGAACATTGACCTTCCTGTGATTATTGCTGTGAATTGCAACCAGCCCCTCTTCCTCCTTCTCCTCCTCCTCCTCCCCCTCCTCCTCCTCCTCCTCCTCCTCCTCCTCCTCCTCCTCCTCCTCCTCCTCCCCCTCGTCCTTTTCCTTGTTCTTTTTCTCTTCCTCCTCTTGTCCTTGTCATCCCACTCCTTTCCCGCCTGTCTCCTCTCATTCCTCCTCCTCCTCCTCACCCTTCCTTCTTCCCTATTCCACCCTTGTCCCCACTTCCTCCTCCTCTTCCTCCCTCTCGTCCTTTTCCTCGTTCTTTTTCTCTTCCTCCTCTTGTCCTCCTTTTCCGTGAACTTCTCCTCGTCATCCTACTCCTTTCCCGTCTGTCTCCTCTCATTCCTCCTCCTCCTCCTCCTCCTCCACTTCTTCCTCTATACTCTTCACACTTTATGATTGCCACTTCCTTTCTGGAAAGTCCTATGAAGGGGTGGTCACGCAGTGGTCAATAGAATCGTTTGCCGGCGGACGGAAGAAGAAGAAAAAGTACAGCTGGGGACGGAAGGGCATTCCTCAAGTGTTTATAAGTGCAGTGGGAAATTGAAAAAGAAGTTAGCGTCCTCCTCGCTCATTCAATTATCCAATTTAGAGCCAGTTGGCACACTGGGGCCCCTAGCTCGCTCTACTAACGCGAGTGTCTTCCTCCTCCTCCTCCTCTTCCTCCTCCTCCTTCTCCTCTTCCCCCTCCTCCTCCTCCTCTTCCCCCTCCTCCTCCTCCTCTTCCCCCTCCTCCTCCTCTTCCCCCTCCTCCTCCTCTTCCCCCTCCTCCTCTTCCCCCTCCTTCTCCTCTTCCTCCTCTTCCCCCTCCTCCTCCACATCGCCCAGTGCATAGTGCACTTTATAAACACGTTGTCTACGCGCGTAGTGTCCCGTTAAAAATAATACTCAAGCGGGCCCATAGTTTCCTCAGATCAAAAAATGAAAAAATCCTCAAAAATGGATAAAGGGCTAATAATAAGGACGTAGGGACAAAACCAAGGGTTCCTGTCCTTAAAAAAAAAAATACTCGTTTATTTATTTATTGTCGTTGTGTATTTCGGCCACATTAGAGTTGTCTCAATTGCCATCTGTATATAAACCTATTACCACTATGCGTAGGAGGGTAATAACTATCCACACAAATTTCCCGCTGGAAATTGGACCACATATCTTTTAAAGCACTTTAATTTCTTACTGAGCGGCCTCTTATGACAGCATACTTCACTGCAGTGATATACTCTTGGTAATATCACCGTGTTATACTCGTTGTAATATCTCCGTGTTATATATTCATGTAATTATATTTGTGTGTGAGAGAGAGAGTGAGAGAGAGGATGAAATTGTTGGACCAGACGTACTTTTGTACAAATTTTGTACTCATTTTAGTTGATTTTTATCTTAGATTTTCATATCGATTTGTGTTGTAACTTGCAATGCAGGCGGCACGCTCTCTCTCTCTCTCTCTCTCTCTCTCTCTCTCTCTCTCTCTCTCTCTCTCTCTCTCTCTCTCTCTCTCTCTCTCTCTCTCTCTCTCTCTCTCTCTCTCTCTCTCTCTCTCTCTCTCTCTCTCTCTCTCTCTCTCTCTCTCTCTCTCTCTCTCTCTCTCTCTCTCTCTCTCTCTCTCTCTCTCTCTCTCTCTCTCTCTCTCTCTCTTATCCCCTCCTTTCCGTGAGTGCAAGAATTATCCTAAACGATTTTGTCTCTGTCTGTATGGTGAAGAATCACTTCTGCTTCTTTTAGTCTGATTGCTGTTGTGCTCTTTCGTTCATCTCCGTGGCACACGCCCCCCCCCTCCCCCAGTTCTCTCCCGATAGCGAAAGAGGCTAAATTCAGATAATACCAGTGAATGGAATGCTGGAATCTGGCCGCCGTTTCGATGCAATTCATATAAATTAATCTCCTGTCATTGATATTATCATTATTAGAATTGTATAATAGTGATTATTATTATGGCATAATAATAGTAATAATAATAATAATAATAATAATGTTATCATTATTATTATAATTATTATAATTATCATTATTATTATTTCTACTATAATGATCGTCATCATCATCTTTTTACAACTACTCACTACCACCACTGACGCTACTAATGCTAGTAGTGGTGGTGTTAGTGTCTCATTATTACCATGTTTGCACCGCCACTGTAACCGAACCGGATCAGGCGATCTGGTAAACAACCCATCAGAGATGTGGGTACTTGCTGATATGTTAGATGTTTCAGTTCCTCGTCCGGGCGGCTGGCGATGGATAAAGATAGTTCTAGCTGGGCCGTTGGCGTAAGGCACCGCTTCCGTGTTGTCTCTGTCAGCTGTGGAGTTACTTCCCTGGACATGATGTGTGTCGAGAAACGCAAGTGATGTCGTCAGACCTACTGTATTTCATTGTGTGACATAAATGACCAGTGTCGCCATTTTGGTCAGTTTCAGTAAAGCACAGTAAAGCGTCCGAATCACACAATCAACAACATCAACATCATTGACACACGTACATACACACACACACACACACACACACACACACACACACACACACACGCACGCACGCACAGGCACAGACACATTCGGGGTCGTTAATTCTGCAGACACGAAGCAAGCCCGCTTAGACCAGACGTTATCAAACATGTTATCTTTCAGTTGCTCTGTCGGCTGTCGTTTTAGACCTCAGGCATTCGACAAATCAAAGAAACCACAACATGTAACGATGTGACGTTACAACGAGCGGTTAGTGTCGTACAAAAACAAATAAACAAGATCTTAACAGTCTAATGAACGTAGCGGATATTGCTTGTTAATTGTCAAAATGGATTTCCCAAATTTATGGTGAATAGCGACTCGAATACTTAAGTCATGTTTGAGAATTGGACCCTGAATGCGAGTGGTCTTGCTTGGGCCTTGTAACGGTTTCCTTGTCGAGTTCCTCGTGATGGATGTGCTTGCTGTGTCGACAATGGGAAAGACGGCCGTGGTTAGCGTCACTGTGTTCCCATGAAAGTAGATTCTTTTCTCGAAGTGAAAAAACCTCTATTTGTTTCTTGTCCCCAATATTTTTCTTTCTCTTTCTTTCCTTCACATGGCAGATTGCGCTTTACGAAAGTGGTTTTGTTTTCTTCAGAGTTTAGGTCAATGTTAAGACCTTTCCCCTTGTTGTGGTCTTGTGTCTAGTAAAACCAGTATGCGCTCATTTCAGGACAATTTATCTAGTTCAAAGGCACGCTCACACACACACACACAAACACACACGCACACACACACACACACACACACACACACACACACACACACACACACACACACACACACACACACACACACACACACACACACACACGTACGTTTAAAGTCAAATTTGACATACAACGACAGACGTTACTTCTTGAGCGTCCCTTTCCCTGTATATTGCAATGAGGTGAATACGCATTGCATCAGTTTCACGTAGGGCGCCATTGTACAGTGAAGATCTATGCGCGTTTCTATTTGGATAGACATGTCAAGGATTAGGATTACTAGCGAGTGGAGTGACTAACTGAATCCTGGGTGGTTTATATGATATAGGCTTAAACCCCCGTGTTGCTGAGGGAGGCGGGATGCCGCGAGGTGAATAAAATCACCCGGCGGCGGCGGGGTGGGGGGCTAAAACAATTGACATTCGGTGTGTGTCTCGGTGCCGCAATGCCGCCTTGGGAGCGATGTGTGTGGGGGTGGGTGTTGTATAGCCACCGTTAAGTTTATCTTCAAGAAATCCATTGCCATGTTTGTTTTGTGTTCAGTGTTATGTGAGGTTTGAGTTTCGAGTGTTAAATATCGTTTCGAGGTATTTGTGCTTGGTGTGCAGTAGGTAATTATCGGGAGAAGCTGGAAACAAGTTAGCAGAGCCTCGTGAAGAACATCTGCCAAACTGCCTCCCACCGCTCAAGGGCGTGCGTGTTGTTTCGTCAAGGTCTACTAGAGGGATCGAGTGTCTGGCTTGGTCTTGAAACGAGACTCGTCAGCAAAGAGCGTAGTAGTAGAAGTAAGGAGGTGGATAACCGTTGTGAAATATGAGGTTAGTGTCTTCTCCTAGAGGTCTTGCGGTGGATCGTTCGGTGGAAACTCGTTCACATGAGGCAAGACACGGACAGAACTCGTGATGGCGCCTTAAAGAACATCAAAAAGAAGTTGCTTCCTGTTGGGGGGGGGGTGAGTGTTTGCACCTGCAGACGGCTCTATTGTCTAAATAAGAACAGTTCAATTCACAGCGGAAACAAAAAACCAGCGATATGACGTCATGAGAAGGTGCAACAGTCACTAGACTACATTTATATCTGAGATAGTGTCTTCGTGACGTCATGTCGTTGATTTTTTTTTTTTTTCACAAAGCAAATTTTTGGTCTAAAGAACACGAAAAAAATACCGCAGACACAGAAAACCTCCCGTGCTTAATACGTCTGTAGACAGCGATGTTGTGGAAATTCGAGATTAGGCACCAGACACAGAGACTCGGAAGACAATATTATGCAGATTAAGACGAAGAAGGATGCCGTTCGTCCTTTCGACCGACATGGGTGGCCGAGCTCACGTAGAAACCACAAGCCTGACTTTCCCCCGCGCATGCGCGAATTGCTATCCGTTCCTTCAGAGGAACATAACGTGACGCGGTGAACGCATGCGCACTCACTGTAAATACTGTTAGAACTGCATTGGCGGGATCGCAAGCGCGTGCACACACACACACACACACACACACACACACACACACACACACACACACACACACACACACACACACACGTATGTAATAATTATTCAGACTCCATCTGCGACGTTTTACTTGACGGAATACGATACCGGTTCGATGCAACAGGGCGATATATCTGTGTACGAGTATAGCGCGCGCACACACACACACACACACACACACACACACACACACACACACACACACACACACACACACACACACACACACACACACACACACACACTAACCACTACATTTTAGTATAGAAGTGTAAGTCGAAACCAGTTTAACCATTTTCCCACCAGGGGGACACCAAAACTGGATGAAATTGTTAGGCTTTCACCATGCTGGCGCCAGACGATTTTATTCAGCTGAGCGGGCAGAATCGGGAACCGAGCTTCCATTCCCGAATGGCCATGATTATGTGTGTGTGTGTGTGTGTATATATATATATATATATATATATATATATATATATATATATACTGTATATATATATAAAATATATATATATTATATATATATATTGATGTTGAGACATTCTGACAGGTTGACGTAAGCGGAGTAGGAAACACAGGAGTCTTAGTCTTGAGTTTATTCCTGACTAATTTCGCAGGTATGCTTTTTCAAGGGAATGGAGTACAAACAGGCTGTGGGTATTTTATACATGGGGTGTATAAAATATATAAGTGTGTGTGTGTGTGTGTGTGTACACACATTTTGCTACCAGGAACCCGGAGATGTATTTGAAGGACCCTATTTTGATCAACTGCAGACGAAAAAGGTCCCTTTGACGGTGTCCCTCGAGGTAGGCGGATCCAAAGGGGGGAAAGAGTGTGTCGGGGGCGACGTTGATTTGCGGTTTAGCCGCAGCTGGAGGCGGCCAGGTTGCGTTTGCGGACCGCGACTGCCCAGGCGTTCCTGAATCAACCTACGGAAGCAAGCAAGCAAGCAAGCAAGCAAGCAAGCCAGGTGTACCGGGTGGCACAAAAGGTCCTGTCCCCGTTCCTGAATTCGGTTGAACAAACACGGACCTCTAGTTGTTTTAGGAACAAATTGGTGAACAAATTTCCCCTAAAATTTAGGGGGAATTTTTTTCACCAATGTATTTCCTTTGAGGGCCAAACAACTACTATGCAAAAAACGCCTTACATGCTAACCAGGGGAATATATAAATCCGAAATTAAATTAGCAAAAGACCCTACATAGAACTTTTGTGAACTGGGCTTTACAGGATGGTAGAGAAATTATTTCACGAAGGATTTTTTTTTTTTTTTTTTTTTTTTTTTTTTTAATAAGGTGACCCCGCCACTCACCACCCCGAGTCCTAAGCAAGAAAGCCTCCTGACGTTAGCCAGAATAAAATATGGAGAATACGCCATTGTGGTGAAGGTGTTGATCAAGTTAACTTCTATTTCACTAAGGTGCCGTCCGATGAACGGAATAGATTAAATTATTTCCCTGATGAGATTGTTGCTCATGAGCATCAAGGGAAGAAAATTGCCCTAAGGTTGAGGGTCGGTAGTATCAACCGTGGATGAAATACTGAGCATTCGCAGATGCCAACAGGAGACCTTTTGGTCCATAACTAACGCGACTCCTCGCCCTAGCGTCACTCTTCCCTGAGGGCAGACGAGGAGGAAGAGTGTAGCCCCTCGGGGTGGCATTCGATCCCCGGATTGGGCACAACACTTGTGCTAAGAGGCTCCCAGGTGTTTCGAGGCTAATTGTGGGGTTAGGAAGAGTAGTTAACGCTTTGTTGCTGTGTTTGGCACATTTCACACTTCTCCAACCCACTCCTCCTCCTCCTCCTCTTTTTCTTCCTCCTCCTCTTTTCATTCCTCCTCCTCCTCCGGCAAAATTCGTTCATTTGACTAAACCTCCACTTGCATTGTTCAGTCAACCTGTCTTGATTTAACGAATTTATTATTATTGTAACCTTCTTACAACCTGGAAACGTGTACTTACGTGCTGCCATGGGATTTTATTCAGCAGAGGAATCCCCCCCCTAATCACGGAGGCGAAGCGGTGGCTCCCTTACATACTGCGTGGCCCTTTTACTGCCGCCAGGGTATTAACCCCTATTAACCCCTTCCCCACTTTCGTTCAGCTCCGTGACGACAACGCCCTTCACCCCCCCTTCCCCTTCCCCCATCTCGGTAGCGAAGTTGTGGCGGGGGTGGGGCGTGGGGACTTTTGGTCACGAGTGTGCATCTCCACCAACGACCTTTCACAAAGATGAAGGTGTATGCATGGGTCACATTGTCCACATTCTTGGGAGGAGGAGGAGGAGGGGAGGTGGTGGTGGTGGAGGTGGTGGAGGAGGAGATGGAGGTGGAGATGGCGGTGGAGGTGGTGGTGATGGAGATGGAGGTGGAGATGGCGGTGGTGGTGGAGGTGGAGTTAGTGGTGGAGATAAAGATGGTGGTGGTGGAGATGGAGGTGGTGGTGGAGATAGTGGTGGTGGTGGAGATGAAGGTGGTGGTGGTGGTGGAGATAGTGGTGGAGATGAAGGTGGTGGTGGAGATAGTGGTGGAGATGAAGGTGGTGGTGGAGGAGGTTGCCCTCCTGAGGATGGGGGTATTGGGGGCAGAAGGCAACCCCTTCACGATGACACTCCCCCTTACCCCCCCGTGTGGACACTCTTATAATGCATATTTTATTCTGGCCAAGTCCAGACGATTTTATTCAGCTGGTTAAGTGTATAGGGCGGGGGAGAAAGCACCTGGTTGCAATGACGTCCCATTTTATCCGAATAAAATCACCCGGCGGCACCCGGAACAAAACTGTTCCATCTTACCTTAGCGAGGTAACGAAACTCTATGATCACGAAGTCCTGACCTCAACTGATTCAAATCAACAGACATTGGAAATAATTAATCTCTATACAATTTGTTATCGTAGTACGACGTTACACGAAATATCCAAAACGTTTGGCGTGAAGACACGTTAGATTTTGTGAACGTAGGTTGGGATAAAATGTAAACACAGGTAAGTCTGGGTGGCAGGAGGCGGGGCTTAGAAATGACGTCATGTCGTCCTGCCCAAGAACTCGAAGTTAGGACGACGCCCATTCCATTCCGCGTGAAATTCTCCCTGTGATTCTCACATCCTCACCTAACTGACCTAAGCTTGCTTAAACCAATTGATTGATAGTTAATATTGTGTTGCCTAGGAACTGGTCTTTTTTCGGGTTGAAATATGTATATACTTGGATATATCGAACCCAAGTAATACCAACCTCACTGACCCCTCTCCCTACCAAAGGGTCGGGATCCCTACTGGTTGGGAAACTCGCGCCCTAATCCAGTATGACAGAACATATAAAAGCGACGTGACGTCATGTCGACTTGGAGGACATTTGCTAAGAATGCGGACAAACTTTGTAAACAGACCCCGGTATGGGCTCCACACTTCGCATGAGACTGAGCTCCACTGTGGGCTTGCAACTCATTTTTATGAGAGTGAGCGTGACATATTTAATGCACTATACGTTTGCTCGGCTGCAATATACATAAATAGAGCTTGCGCGCAGTCTGATCCTCGGTATAATGTGACAGAAGGTGAAATCAGTGATATAGTGAAGGGGATTTGAGGGGAGGAGGTGGAGACAGGAACTCCCCGTTTATCGTAAGAGCAAACGGTGTTTCAGTAGATGTTATAATGAAGAAGAAATTCAGCGATCAAATAAATAGTATCAAAGAAGATATTATGTGTATGGCTATATTTATCTGATGGTGTTTACCTAATGGGATCCCATCTTTTTCTCTAACGGTCAAACTTAGTTTATATTCGTTTATGGTTGGTTATAGACCATACTGTGCCTTATTTCAGGCTGTTTCATGATTTGGCGGTTTTGTCCGGAAAATTGTTTCTTGATATTCTTCGAGTACATATTCTTTTTCAACTCATGACGACTTTTTGTCCCAAACGAAGAGATCTCGTTCATTCTCCTTATTGATCTGAATAGTACAATCATGTCGTATCTTCCTCTTCTTTCTCATAATTGCAGCTCCAGTGTGGTTTATCTGTGGATCAATTTGGGTGTCGCTGATTCTCCTCTCTCAATTGTGATTGTATCCTTTACTTTGTCCGAAAGATCACAACATATTCTGTTCTGTGGCGGATTGGATTAATTCTTTTTCATTCTTCCTCCACCCATGCGGTGAAAATCTACCTTTATGTTTATCAACAAACACACCCACGATTTTATTGAATTGTTTGTCATAACCATAACCAACACCCACAAATATTTCTCGTCTTTTGCATTTGATTTCATTTCCATTTAATAAATCATTGAAAGTCTCGTACTTGTGTCTACTTCAAGTTATTTACACTGAAGTTAACTTTCCACACTTGGCTTCGGTCATACATTGTCCAGATCTTTTAGTAACCGTTTGCAATCTTCGTCGCGATATTTGTATCGTCTGCAAACATGTTAGCGTGGCATGTCCCCCCTTCCGTCTCGTGACATTTATATAAATCTGAAACATTACTGATAACAGTACTGATCCTTTGTGGAATTCCGCTTGTCACACACACACATATATGTGTGTGTGTGTGTACATATAAATAATACGAATAAAATATAGAGTCGCAGTCATTGTTGTGAAAGGTCCATAATATTGCGGCCTTCCCGCAAGTCCTTTGCTTCGGTGATGTGCTGATTCCTCTACCAGCCGGGGGCTCTTCTCCACTGAATGAAATGGCATGGCGTTAACTAGAACAAAATCATTAAATGTCCCATTAATGGGTTGAGTGCCTCCGTGCACAAGTCTCTCTCTCTCTCTCTCGCGGGCGTTTAGCATCAAAATGAAAATGCTCTGAAATGGAAAACACGTACTCCTCCTCCTCCCCCCCCCCTCTGAGGAGCAAGCAGCAGGAGAAAAATAGGCAAGCAGGAGAAAAACGTCTTCCGGCTCTGTTTTCTCGACAGCGAAATGACGTTGGCGTTTGCGGCCGTGGAATGGGGAACCTCTAATTTAGATGGGAACCTCGTGTGGCAGCCATTTTTTTTTTCTTTTCTTTTCTTTTCTGTTTCTGCTCTCATTTGCGCGCTGACCCCGAAGCAAGACGGCCGTGTTTATGAAAACGGGTTGCCTGTGCGTGCGGCAGTGGGAGAAAGAAAGAAAACGGGGGAGGGGGGGGGGCTACCTACAGAGTTTTGTAGGGCAGTAAAATCACGCGGGTCGCCAACGGGGTGAAAATCAGTTCCCGGGGAGCTGTAATGGAATTTGTTTCCGCTATTTTTTATTACGTTTGTTACCGTATATATATATATATATATATATATATATATATATATATATATATATATATATATATATATATATATATATATATATTCTTTCTGTTCTTCTTAAATGAGCGGAAGAAACTCCGGCCTGAACGGGGTCCTATTCCATCGGGGGACACTCCCCCTCCCCCCTTGGGGCCTTGTTCTCTTCGACCCTCCGCCTCCCCCACCCCCCCACATCTACACAAGATCCCCGACCCTCAGCCAGAAGCAACTCCATAGTGTGTCGCCCTTTTGAAGAAGAAGAAGAAGAAGAAGAAGAAGAAGAAGAAGAAGAAGAAGGGCTTGGGTTCCTGGGGGAACGAGGTACATCACCAGTTGACTTCATCCCCCAAAGAGCCGTCGCAGCTCCACGCGTCGTTGCAAAGTCGTGACGACCCGAGAGGACGACTCGTGCCCGCCTTCTTTCCCCTCCCAGCAGAAGTTATTACGACACTTACTCCTCTCGTCGAGTCGATTCGGTTACGTTTGTGGGCTGAATCATCAGTTTCGAATAAACATAGTCATTATTTTACGTCGATCCGTCTTGCGTACTGGGTTGGTTTCTGTCTCTCCCCACACGACGCAAACCCGCGTTCCATTCCAACCGTCGACTTCTTATCCATGAATCCGTCGCCTTGTGCAGGAAACCCTCGGCCCCAGGGGAAACCGGCCACGGTCGTCGGTTGAGCCCATAAGTCAGTAAAGAGACCTTGCGATGTCTGGAGTGAGTGAAGTACGTATTCTGTCTGTCTGGTGACTTCTTCTTCTTGCCCCAGAAGTCCTTATACATAGGACACAGGTGACGAATCCAGTCGCAGCTAAGCACCTCCCTCCCCCTCCCACCACCTCCGTGACGTAATCCCCCCCCCCCGCCTACGGTTATAAACAAGTTTAAGAACATGTCTGGCTTGTTTTATCTTGTTCAGGAATAGTAATGAGTTCTTAATTAAGCTCCTGTCATTTGTTCTCCCGTTATCTCCATGAAATTAATAGCTAGTGATAACAGTGGAGGGACAAAGGGGAACTACCTAGTCAGTCAAAACAAGTTCAGCAAAATATGTTTGTCCCGAGGGCGTGCTCCCCCTCCCCCGCAGAGTTTTTTTTTTTTTTTTTTTTTTTTACCAAAATTTAGGGTGGGGGAAGATTGGTGGGGGGGTTATCAAAATTTAGGGTGGGGGAAGATTGGTGGAGGGGTAGACTTTGCAAGGAGATTGGTGGTGTTAACTTTTTCAACACCCAGAAGTCCCTCCCCCTCCCCTAGAAGCCGAATGAAGTAGTATAACGTTAACCAGAATAAATACTTCAAAGACGGCGGCGCTCTGGTGCAAGTTCATCGAGGTGGTCTTTGAGAACCTGACGCTGGCGCCCTATTGCCGGAGGGAGCCGGATTGGCGGAAGGTCTTCTGTTTGTGCCCTGAGAGGGTGGGGGTGGGGGTGATGGGGCATCTATCGGTGGGACGTTCCGCCCGCATTAGCGCGCTATCTCGACCAGACCACCTTCGCTTGGCACTCTCTCACGATCGCTTGACGTGTTAACCTCTTGAACGGGGCGGCGTATTCTACATATGTTGTCCTGACACCAGACCATTTTATTAACCACCTGGAGGAGCTCACTGTGGTCCTTTCCAAGTCCACTCTTCCTCTCTTCACCTGAATAAAATCATGAAGTGCTAGTAGGAATTAAATCTGTTTTAAACGTCACCGTATGATGTTGACGATCGAGACCTTTTTAGTCGCCAGTCCGCCCCAGCTGAATAAAATCGCCTAGCGTCAACCCTACCAGAGTCTGTAATTACGTCATCGTGGGTTGTGGGAATGGGGGTCACGGGAACAAAGGAGATATTTTCCACCCGGTGAGGAAGAGTCTGAAATGGACGCCGGCCCTTTGGCTCCTGTGGGATGGGGTGCCAAGAGGACACGTCTCGGCGCCAGCCGGTATGAAAAGAAGAGTGCCACCCGGTGAGGAAGAGTCTGCAATGGACACTGGCTCTTTGGCTCCTGGGGGACGTGGTGCCAGGAGGACACGTCTCGGTGCCAGCCGGTATTAGAAGAAGAGTGCCACCCGGTGAGGAAGAGTCTGCAATGGACACTGGCTCTTTGGCTCCTTTGGGGACGTGGTGCCAGGAGGACACGTCTCGGCGCCAGCCGGTATGAAAAGAAGAGTGCCACCCGATGAGGAAGAGTCTGCAATGGACACTGGCTCTTTGGCTCCTTTGGGGGCGTGGTGCCAGGAGGACACGTCTCGGCGCCAGCCGGTATGAAAAGAAGAGTGCCACCCGATGAGGAAGAGTCTGCAATGGACACTGGCTCTTTGGCTCCTGGGGGGCGTGGTGCCAGGAGGACACGTCTCGGCGCCAGTCTGTATGAAAAGAAGAGTGCCACCCCGGGTATGCAGGAGAGGTCGGGGTGGGGTGTGGGGGTGGGGGGATGCCGGTCTCCAGAGGCAGAGCGCCCGTGTCCAAGGAGACTTAAATAGACCCCCTGAGGGAGTTGGTTTGTGGGGATGGGGCCGGGGACGTATTATCATTCCTGTGTGGCACCTGGCACCTCTCGAAAGTAGATGGATGGATGGTGGGAGGGGAGCCCGCTTATCGGTGTCTTGAGCTCAAAGTGCTGCACACCACGAGGGAGTGTGGTGTTGTGCACTTGCTCCATGAAGAAATATCATGTGTCGGTATCAGTGTGACATGGGCGAGGTGGGATTCGAATAAGCTCCACCGCAAGGACTCGAACCTTTGCGTTAGCGACTGCAAGAACTCGAACCTTTGCGTTAGCGACTGCAAGGACTCGAACCTTTACCTTAACGACTGCTTATTATGAAGCAAAGACTCGAGGCTATCATCCTTACTTCATAATAAGCAGTCGCTACGGCAAAGGTTCGAGTCCTTGCGGTGGAGCTAATTTTCCATTTGTCAAAATGACACACGAGATGGGATTCCATCAGCACGACCTGGCATTGGCTGCATGAGTTTTATGAAGTCCGTATTTCAGAGACTTCAGTGATGTCCCCACAGACCAAAGTCACGTAGGGGAAAAATAGTTCCTTTACTGTCCCTCCGTTCTCCTATCCTTCTAAAATTTCTCTTGTGCCACCTGTAGAACCCCACCTCTTCGGTACAGTATCATCCCCGGGGAAAGAAGCGCTGGTTATCGTCAGTGTAGTAGTAATGCCCTCTAGCATTTATATATATTTATTTATTTATTTATTAGTTTGTGGGCAAGATGGGGGTTTTGTTAATCGGGGGTGAAAAAAGTGGTTGGGGGTATTTCGATGACGACGCCCAGAAGTTCACCAACACCTTAATTTAGATATCAAAAGGGAGACGTTTCGACGTATAATGTTACTGTCATCGGCTACTTCGAATTGCTCAGAGCGAGCATAGTGCACAGTTGTGGAAAGATGATCCTGAGGCACCAGCGCGCCATGTCGGGCGGCTAGTCGATGGTGGTGTGTGGCAACTGAAATGCGTTCAAACGCGTTTCTGCCTTTCGTGGTAACGATACGAGCGTTCACGTTTGTGAACAAACGAGTATCATGCCACTCGAAGCTATGGCTGTTTCTGATATCCGCGTTTATACATCAACTTGGGAAACAATGTTTAAAAATGAAAACATGATTTTTCAAGTATCACTGTGTGGTTTATGGTTTAAATGGACGAGTTGCTATGCCGTTTGCTGACTCACGGAGTGGGTACAGAGTGTAATAAAATCGCCTAGCGAAAAGCAGAACTAAAGCTTCGAAAGCACGCTGCATTATAAAGTAGTTGAAGAAATTGAGGATAAAAAATGAATATTTAATTATCTGTTCTTCTTTCATACATGGTCTGTAAGGCTGGAGACCTGAAGTTCCCTCTCATAGTAATAGTAATAGTAGCCTGTTTAGCGGGGACAAACATTGTCATTAGGTCTATAAATAGATTAAGAGTGCGATAAATATTTCCGAAAGTTCATCTTTGCCTTAAAACGTCATGAGGTAATAGTTTTCTTTCGCATGAGTTATTGAAATAAAAATCAGGATTTGCCTAATACTTTTGTCAGAGTTATTTAATAAATTTTATCAGTATGTCTCCTAACCTGATATGTATCTTTTAATATAACATAACCCAATCCAGTGATTATGCTAATAAGGAAGCTTACGTTATGACAACATCGTGGTCATAATTGCGCCTTTGGCTGTTGATCTGGAACGCCACTGAAGCACAGTTGTGACAAAGATGTTCCCGTTACGTATTTTTTTTTTATTAATGGAGTCATTGGGAATAATTACAAACATCATCTTCAGCCAGTCATCACCCAAGCAGTTCTTTCTCGCGCCGCAGTCGAGGTGACGTCATGTCGTGTGCCGTGAACTCGCGCCACCACGTCCGCCCTACGGGACTTGATGTCAAGTTTTCCCCTTTGCAAAGTTTTCCCTCTGAAATGTTTTCGTGGTCCCCTGACGTGGGGTCGGTATGTGCACCCTTCTTTGAAAAAGTCTAAATCCACGACTTCATTCTCTCTCTCCCCTCCCGCTCTCTCTCCAAGCTTACATTGAGTTTTGTGCGAAAAAATCTCGAGTATATATGACTGACGGGTGTGGTCCATGTCTAGCCCCCAGCAACTACCTACGGTGACGGCATCTTGGCTAACTTCACATTTTCGAGCATATTTTTTTTCTACTAAATAAATGGAAAAGGACAGCAAAAAGCAATGAATAATATTTACTAATCTTCCGAACATAGATGGCTTATATACTTAATCTTCCAAAGTCTAATAACAACAGACCATTTTACTGTCATAATGTGGGTCCCAATCAACTGAAACCCCATTTTAATTCGATTGCCCCTTCCCCCCTCAACTGAGTAAAGTCGCCTGGTTAAAAAAAATAATGTCAGAATACGCAACTATGTTGGAGGGATGAAAGAGATATCTTTCCCGAATCTCCCAGAGAGACGTATGAAACACGCCAGCACGCGTAGGGCGGTACGGGTGGGCGCTGATAAAGGTTTTGTTTAGTTAAAGTTAAAAAAAAAAATCTTTATTTCTAGCCACGAAAATGTTCATATCTGTGTGCGTGCCGAGAGAAAGGTTTGGTTTTGTCGGCTTCAGGCTTCTCGCATGGTAGGGCTTGGTCGTACGGGAGATATTGTATTGTAGTTGGTGTTAACACCATGGCATCTGGGAATCCGCCGCTTTATGTTTGGGGAGATATTCAGTTTTTGTTAGAATGTGTGTGTGTGTGTGTTTTACACACACACATATTTATTATCTTTGTAACTGTGAAAGGTGTGGACAAACTTGACAAAGGTATGTGATCACGTTAGGAAAGAATATCAAGATGACACAGCAAGAAATATGAGAGGACGGATTGTTGGAAGAAACTTCAGGGAATGGAGTTTTTCGCCGAAACGCATTCATTTGGGGAAACAAATTAAGAAAGGAAACGGTCCAAATAGATGACATAGATAAATTTAGAACAAAGTTTTGTAATTAGGCACAGACGGAACACACGATCATAGCTTCTATCCTGTGAAACACAATTAGGTAAATATATTGTGTTGGTGCGTGGAACAACATGGAAGAAATAGTGCAGTCAGACAACAAAGCGATTTGGAAACCGAAGTTAACCGAAGGAATTACTGAAACGGGACTCGGAGAGCCTAGATCTGGTCCTATATATTACAATTTGGTAAATACACGCTTTTATTTTTATTTGTTCATTTATTTGTGTATTTCGTTTTTATTTTATTATTATTATCATTATTATTATTATTATTAAAATTTACTTTGCGAGCCGAAGAAAAATTAATAAATTTCTCCGGAACCATTCTGGGCTGGGTAGGGAACTGCTATGAATAGTAAAGCAGTTGTTCCATAGAGAATGCACCCCCTTCACCCCCCCCCCCATCCCCTTCCATTCCTGCAGGTCCTTTTCCTCGTCCACTGACCACCGCCGAGGTATTATTTCCTTGACATTCCGACTGTGGCCGGGCGATTTCATTCGTCTCCGTGGCACCCCGCTGGCACCAAAGGAGCCTAGTGCTTATGCCGGGTGGCACTTTTCCTTTTATCGTCGTCTCCCGCCAGATGATTTTATTCGTGAACGTGATAGCTCCCTCGGTATGATTGACGTTCACACCAAAAGATAGTGAAGCGGCTTCTGCAAAGGTACATTGTACCTATCTGGATCACAACCGCGAATGTCCACAATATCATATGCACTGTATGTGCTTTTAGTTAAATTGCATACGTTTAATAAAACGCTGATAGCATCTTTTACCAAATACTCGTTGTATGAATAATTTAAAAATGTGTAGTAGCGATTCTGGGCATCGCTACCCTCCTCACCAAAGGGTCACGAACGTGACAAAGAAAAATTGACACACCCGGTCCAGAAAGGGCTAACTAAACGATATTAACAACTTCTTATGTATAATATTAGAAGTCTAAATATGTACAAATACCTTACTATGTGTAATTGCAGTACGTAAAATGTATAGCAACTTGTACCAAATAATATCCAGAAATGGGTAGCGACTACAGTAAATGTTTACGATGTGACACAAATCTTAGAAATGAATGCACGTTTTTATTTATCTTATTCTATTGATTTATATATTATTTTTTGTGTTTTCGGTGCCATGCGTCTTAGTAAATGTACCATTGCCCTTTGCAGGAAGTGCGCGAGCTTCTTCACGGATACCTGGTTCACAGCGTCCAGCTTCAGCCCTGCAGCGGGTCGGCGCGCGTCCTTCTGGCAGAACCCGAGGTCCTGGAGACGTGGGCGCGCAACACGACCTACTCCCTACGGGGACACAAGGTCACCATCGTCCCCTCGGCCACTGAGGGGCTCCTGTGCGTTGCCAGGCTCCCCTTCGAGTTTTCCGAAGAAGACTTCACCGCACTCGTGGCCTCCCTGGGCGAAGTGTCCTACTCCTTCCTCATGTGCTCCGAGAAGACAGGTGGGACTCGACTCGCTGCCAGCGTTTATGTGGACTTCGGAGAGGAGTCTCTGAAGGCTTATCACTGGTTGCACACAAGTTGCAGTGTCGGTGCTCTACACAGCCTTGGTCAACTTTTGTAGCTAAGAATATTTTTTTTAAATCATTGACGAACTCATATTCCCCCTTGCTAAACTAAGGCTGTACTAGGCAGAAACCTGAAATATATATTTCTTTTCATTATATGGTAAACACATACTCCAATATCTATATTGTACATACAATATATATATATATATATATATATATATATATATATATATATATATATATATATATATATATATATATATATATATATATATATATATACTGCACCAAGCCTGGACACCAATTGTTCACATCGCCCCCACCCTGCTGCCTCCCCCCCAGGTGAAAGCAAGTGCTACGGTTTTGTGGAGTACACCAACAAGGAGGTGGCCCTGCAGGCCAAAGCCCTGCTGGAGGGCCGCGAGATCCGCGACACCCAGCTGGTTTGTGACTGGATCGACCCATCCCACGTGACCTTTGCCTCCCTCCATTCGACCTGCCTCTATGTGGACCGTCTCCCCAAGGACTACCGCGACATGGGAGAGTTCAGAAGGATCTTCAGCAAAGTAGTCAACCCACCCTATTGCCAGGTAAAGAGACTGTACTTCAGGAAGGAGAGAAGAAAACACAACTGAACACTGAGGGTGAAAGACTGTGTTGCTGAAACTATATCTCCCAAACTATGAATCATCTTCATAGGGATAAGGTTGATGCTTAAATCTCTCTCTCTCTCTCTGTTTCCCTTCCCTTTTCTCTCTCCTTCTCCATCTGTCTTTTTCCTTTTCCACCTGTCTCTCTGCTTCATCTCTTTCCATCTCCATCTCTCTCTCTCTCTCTGTTTCCCTTCCCACTTCTCTCTCCTTCTCCATCTGTCTTTTTCCTTTTCCACCTGTCTCTCTCTGCTTCTCCATCTCCATCTCTCTCTCTCTCTCTCTCTCTCTTCTCCCTGTACACTTGAGCTTCTGTGTGGGGTGTTGTGTGCATCACTGTCAGTCCCATTGTAAAGATACCCACTTATGATAATGTATTCATACAGATTGTTCTGTTGCAGATTGCTATGAAGAATGGCGCCCTCCAAGACTGGGGTTTGGTAGAATTCATGAATCCTGAGGATGCTGAAGAAACACAATCACATATCAACAATTACCGTCTCAAGGGCAGCAGTATCCGTGTTCAGTATTGCATCCCTGGTGTCCGTGCAATCAACATATATATGAAGCTCCTGAATGACCCGGTACGGTTTTGAATCATTCCTACTAGCCTCTTCTTTTGATACACAATTGTAAATAAATGAACCTGATGCAGTGACACACAGTTTTGTACTGGTTACTGATGTAGGACAGCCGTAAGGTGTTCATGTGATTCTCCAGTGTTGCTGCAAAGTAAATTACAAATTGTCAAATTATGCAGAAGTATGAGCATGGTTATGTTGAAGATCATTCAGGCTTTGTACTAGGCCGTGTAAGGTACATATGTTTGCATACCAGGAACAGACTAATTGACTAATAGGGAGGCAGATTGAATTAGTAGTTTTTCAACAGTAACCATCATTTTCATGCTTGAGGACAATTATCACACTAAAGAGATGATGGTAAAGGAGAAATTTGAAGAGGGTAGCTGAATGGAGGGATTGTAGAAGTATAGAGTAATTAGTTTTTTTTTTTTTTTTTTTTTTTTTTTTTTTTTTAGTACAGAATTACCTCTTTATTGTAAAAGAACACTGTATGACTGGTTCATAGGAATGTCACTGAAGTCTGAAATATTGACTGTATAAAACTTTGCAGGCAGTACCTCATATGGGGATAGGGCCAACTGTAGAAGAACAAGGATTTGGAGGGAAGGACAGTCATAATTTGGTGTATAGAGGCTTATCAAAGTGGGATGTCTAAGGTTCACACAGTTTTACTTCCAGCCACATATTTGCTCTTGATAAATGACCATGACCCCCATCTTTTGTATTTCAGGGTCCAAAACGTCGTGGAGCATTGTTACCTGAGCCTCCTGCAAACACAGTATTCACACAGCTGCAGAACCTTGCCAAACAAAATCCAGCTTGTAAGTATCATCTATGTGGACTGTATTGTTATTGTTTAATATGTCCAGATTATGGGATACATCTTTCAAAATATTATACCATTTCCATTCTTATATTATTTTGTAAATTGCAATATATCTTTTCTGTATATGAATCTGACATATGATTTACATTTTTGAGTTGTCAGTTATTGCAAGTGAATTTATAAAAAAATAATCAAGTAAAGTTGGATAAAATATTTGTAGACCATTGGCAAGAAATACAGAAGAACCTTTAAAGGGGGCCTGGAAGTTGCTTATCCATATCCTGTAGGACATTCTGAATGTTTTTTAAGTTGTATATAGAAGTGTCATGTCTCCCAGCCTTGCATCTGACCCTGGCAATAGACAAGAGACAGGGACGACCCTTTGTCCACAAAAAAGCTAAGATAGAAGGGACAATAAATAGGGATGTAGGGTGGGTGTATCCTTTGGCTAGGCCACCCTCATAACAGGAAAGGAATCTTTTGGTATATGTATGCATGATGTATGTATATATGTAAATAGATATTTTGTTCTTTGTCATTAACATGAAAGGAGTGGTCAACCTGCAGTGTTCTTTCAAAAGATCTTTGTACCTGTATGTGTTTACACAGAATGAAGAGTATATGATACATCTAGGTTGAGGTCTTTGAGATAAGAGTAATAGCAAGTAAATCATCAGCACCGCATTAAAACAAAATCAACAGAGAATTGTCCTGAAAATATACCCTCCACTAAAGATGAATGCACCATACTAAAGACATACATACATACATATACCAAAGGCTTTTTCCCTTAATATGACACTGCTCATCTCGGACAGCAATACAAAATTAATTCTTAGAGTGATATGTGGGCCATTTTGGGGGCTGTTGCTGGATGTCTTATATCCAAGGGTTTTGAGTTTTATGCAAGAGGGAATTTAGGCAGCTGATTGACTGATCACAGTTGATAAACAGTTACAAAATCTCCCATTGTATTTCAGTTGCCAGCAGTTTGCAGAACATCATCCTTACCCAGATCCAAACTTTGCAAAGTGGTTTATGCACGGACACTGGAACAATGGGGCCATCTCATGCCCAGTTACAGGAGGCCCCACCACAGCTACATGGAGGACCACCCCCCATCCGAGGGGGTGCCCCAGTGCAAATGCACGGACCTCCCCCTCCTCCCCCTCAGAACTCACATGCCCCTTGCCCTCCCATGCGGCCTCCGATGCGAGCTCCTCCTCCTCCTCCTCCTCCAACCTCAATGAGCCTTAACAGCAATGCACAGGCAGCCCTGGTCATCCTTTTAGCAGCACAGCTCCAAACACAGCAGCAGAACCACAAGTTCAACATCAGCAGGGAGGATGGAAACAATCTCCTGTCAAGTCCACATATTATGTCCCTACTGCAGTCCCTGGTTAAGCAGGGTGACCCACAGTCCCAGCAGCCACAACAACAGCCACAGCAGCAGCAGCAGCAGCAGCCCAGTACTACTGAAGTGCCACACCCTAATGGCTTCAGTATGGGAACTGGTGTTCGCCCTGTCAAAACAAATTACCAAAATGGATTTCACAACAACTTTGCAAATAAACAGCCCATGAAGGTAAGTGTGATGAGTTTTAGCATCAGAACTGGCAGGTAGGGTGGATCGAAGAGTGATGAGATGGTTTAGGTAAATGGAAGTACCGAGTGAGGAAAGTAGCTAAAAGTATGGACGTCTGAGGCAATGGATTGACCAATTGATAGGCATGTGGGATGGGTGTAGGGCAAATGCTTTGACTGGCTACCTCCTTCTTAAGGGGGAATAAGCCTTTTGGTATATAGATAGATTGGTAATGAATACCTTTAAAAGAGGTAAGTTGACAGTAACACTGGATATGAAAAATGTAATTGTCTCTCTCTATTTTCAGACACCGCTGCTACCCACACCCAACAAGAAAAATGGCAGCACCAGTGGTGTCAGCGCTGATGGCAACACATGGGATGAAGCCCCAGCACATCCTCCCCCTGGCAGCCAGGACCCGTTGTCACCACTCTTGTCAGGTGTTCTAGGTCAGGTGCCGGGACTCTCCAAATCTGGCAAGGAGGACCTGACATCAACCATCTCCACACTCCTTTCCAATGCACACAGCCTTCAGCAGCTGCTTGGTTCCCTGCAGGATGAGTGCCCGACGGTTGCACCAGCCCCACCTGCTCCTCCAGTAGTAACTGCACCCCCCATGCAGACAGCACCACCACAGATGCCTCATCAAGCCCCACCAGTTGTTTCGTGTGCCCAAGTCGTCACGAGGGTGCCCCATCCCCCACCACAAGCCTCTCTGTTCCATCCTGCTCCCCCGAGTAATGCCTTAATGTCCATGTTGTTGCAAGCAGCAGGTCAGCAAGCTAAGCCTGCTTTGCTTGGTGATGCTCCGCCACGCCCACAGCCTTTCATGCCTCATCTTGTGCCCGTCACTTTTGAGCAGCCCCCACCCCCTGTCTCTGTCTCCTCTGCCCCCACCTATGTGTTTGGAACTCCTGTATCCTCGAGAGTGACCCCGTCTTGGTCCCCCCCTCCCATCTTGCAGACTGCAGCTGTGATACCATCTGCTCCCCCAATCCATCCTCAGTCTCCTCGTCTTTTCAGCCCCGTATATCTAACACCTGCCAAGGGAATGGCACCTGCACCCCATCCAGGATTCAGCACTCCTATTGGCCAGAAACGCAAAAGCAGCCATATCCTACCGTCCCCAGAACCCTCACCAGAAAATGGTTATGTGGGTCAGCACTCTCAGGGCCTAGGAGGACATTATGCTGACTCATATATTATCAAGAAACTCAGGAAGAATTAGCAGAGCTGGCCTGGCAAGCAAAGCCACAGTGCTGGAAGGCATAGGTGTGGGGTTCTGAGTGAGGAGGGGATATGAGCTCCCATGTAGTTTACTGCAGTCTTACCTTGTGTCTTGCATGGGGACATACCAACCCAAAACATTTCATATCACAAAATGAAGTGCCTTTCCATCGCAAGTATTTCACAGTTTAGTGGCTCTTTATTTATCAATGCATTTACAAATAGAAGATCTGATATAATTGTGGTTTTCTATGGAGTATTATTTTCATACTAGTACTGTAAGACCTTTAAGTGTCAAGCTTGGATCTCTTCCATTCTAAAGTAGAAGAAGGACACATGGTCAGATTCATCTTGACAAAACTACTCTTAACTCCCACAAGTAAAGTTTTTGGATGAGCACAAAAATGTTGTACATGTAAATAAATAAATATATATATATTTGGTGAATGATATGTTACTAATGGGAGAGTGATACGTAGGCAGACAGAAGAACCCACCATCAAGGCCACTGTGTGCAGCTTTCCATATGGCACTGCAGCTCTTCAAGGCTTTCCAGCTAGGGCACAAGGTTTCTTATTTTTATGTGCATGTATTTTGATGAGGATGGGATAGTATTTAGAAGGATGCCTGTGACGGGCATTAGTATTTAAGCATTAGTGAAGGTGGGAGGCTATACTTGGCCAAGGGCATTAATCATGAGTTGGCCGCATTGTTCCATTGTAGGTCATAGGTGTTATGTGTTTTTGACTATTGTAAGAAACTAGTGACGACTTTTAACAGCCCACGATGACACTACAGGGCTTACTTTGGCCTCATTTGAAGATGCACACAGCTTGAACTGAAGCTGTGCAGTGCCAAAGTTTCAATAGAATGTGAAGGTTTGCCCATAGCACCTGCTTGCACAAGGTTGTCATTGTCTCTGTGTGTGATCACAGGGTCATCAGCTTTATACATGGTGGCGTGGATGTTGTTGAGGGTCCAAATACTTTTGTTTTCAAACCACTAGAATTATGTAATGAGATGGGATGGAGGGCATTATTAATATATGGAAAGTAGTGCTAAAATGATTGTAGTGGGCATTGTACTGTACATATAGGGACAGTTTTGTCCTTTGCCACACTTCAGTTCAGAGGAGGCAAGCCTGTAGCTATGGTGGCAAGGCTTCACTTGAAGGTTGTAGCAGCTTTGTAGCGCCATGTGCACCATGGGCTTGCCTTGCCTTCAGCACGGACCGTGGCCTTTCTGCGCCGTGGATCTCGTTAGCCGCATCAGAGGTTAAGCTTCTCAAACCCTTATATTCAAGCTTCTTGGTAAACCTGTCTTTGATTTCTTGTTGGCTCTTTTGTAGCATTTTGTTTGATGCACACCATCAACACAGACACCTTCATCACACAGACAGTGAGACATGTACACGAATGCATTTTGGCTTATGTGTATGTTTACACATACATAAACATATCTACTTTATATATGAATATATATATATCACAAGCAAACACATATGTATGTATGTATGTATATTTTATTCTTATTTAATTTCTAAGTAGAGATAGAGGTACAAATGAGACAAGCATGTGGCATCAGACCAGAGGCAACATGCATTAAGAAAGAAGCAGAAAGTATACCGAACTGCTGTACAGGAGTTTAGGGGGAGTGACAGGACACTGCTAGCCTTTCTACACTGGCGGGATACACATCCTGCTGTCACAGGGATACACATAGAAAACTGACTGTCATAAACTTTTCCTTCAACTCTTCTTATAGCTTTTGAAGGCATACTTTCAGGACGCTTACATGTGCTGTACTCTATACCTTATACAGTGTCATGGTTCCAAGTACATTATATAATATTCATCACTAAATGCAGTGGCATCCAGACCACATTTTATAGTGGGAACTATAAATATAATGGTTGTTTAAGGACAAGAATTACAAAAACACTTATGGGGGTATCCATTACACTGCATGTAAATACCCTACATGTCACAAATTTGGTACACAAATGAGCTGTCATTTAATCTTTTTTTAAGTAAAATAGCAGTGGACACTACCAGTAAGGACAAACCAGGCACATCAATGAGACACCTGCTCGGATGTTACTGGACTTGAGCCTTCAGCATGCTGCAGGGACACTCCTCCAATTGAAAATAGATTTCTGCAGATAACAAGAGTTATGTTAATAGAAAAATAAGAACAATATTTGGCAATTTTGTGACACATTTACACAGTGCCTGTCCTGTCTCCACTATCTCCTGTGGTAAGCATTTGGTGTATTGCATTTCATGCTTCATTCTTATTGTGAAAAATATGTTATACTGTATTCACTTCATTAGCAGTACTGTATGCTGTATTACCCCATGTGTGTTATTGTATGCTATATTTACTTTCCTGCATGCTGTATCCTACTTGCCTGTGTGTATTTATCAAGCATGCAGTTTTCACTGCAGATTTAACCAAGTGTAGCACAGTAGACTGTATCCTCCTTGTGATGACAATTACATTTGGTATACAGAAATGATGCCTTGGTTGTCATTTCATTGTTTTAGTCATAGCCTTTTTCATGTATGGCTGTGTGCCTGTTTTGATAGGAGGACACAGGCTATACTTGGCCAGCAGTCTAAAGTCCATGCAGCATAGGTGTACAGTATGCATGATGTACAGTACAGCATGCATGATGCAGTGCAGCTGGTGTACAGCCTACGTAGTGAGGCAGTTTAGATATTTTGTTCATATGCAGCTATTGGGAGTGGGTGCCACTGCAGTAGTCTCATAATAACACAGTCTGTAATCATACACAGCCTTTTATTTTCCTTCCTTGTGCTGCTGTCAACTAAATATTGATTTACTTTTATTCCTGACAAACTTTCATGTTAGACTATAACATTTAGGGCTTCAATATGACATACTTGGCTGTATATAATCTTTAAGAAGGAATGATGTGTTTTAAATATATTCATCTATCATTTTCCTTTAATAGACCTCACAACTTATTAAACTACATTAGAACAAGTGGCATTCTGCAAAAGCAACCTGACTTGGAAATTTAGTGTGTGTATGTATGTGTGTTTATGTATATGTATATATACACACACACACACACATACATACATACCCATATGGAATATCTAAGGCCCTTTCCCCCTTATAAGGGGATGGCTGAGTTGAAGTGTACACTTCCATCCCTGCAGAAGGCCCTGATAAGATCTCGGACATCTATATAAAACATATTGGCCCAAATGCAATAAAGGCCTTGACTGATACTTTCAACCACTCCTAGGTATACAACAGAATTGCAACAATCTGGAAAAGAGCTCATATAATACCCTTATTAAAACCAAACTACAAAAACAGCATCCTGCAGACCCTTACTACTATCCACCATATCCAAGCTGATGGGAAGACTAATGGCAGAAACATATGTAACTGACCCACCTCCCCAACCCAACCAGCACGTTTCTCACAAACAACACAAGTGCTGGAGGGATTTAACAAAACACTACCAACAGTGGTAACAATAGACATAAACAAGGCACTTGATAAAGTTCCTAGATACATAGTATCAAAAGATCATAGGCAGAAATCTACAATAATAACAAGGAATGGCTAACCCAAAGCAACCATACTTCTGGGACTAAAAGATTGCAAAATGGAGTTCCCCATGGAGCAACACTTTCACCTATACTATTTGACTTCTTCACACAAGATCTCCCAGCACTAGATCCAGAACATAATACCAAAGTACTCGCACAGATGACATTACAATAACCTAGCATAGCATCCACAAAATAACTAAGAGCACTAGCTCACCTAGATAAGCTAGAGTACTACATACAAGCGAGGTAGCCAAAGTCATAAGGCATAATTCCACTCCTACCCATTTCTTCCCCACTCATTCCACTCCTATTCACCACCCCTCCCTCCCTCCCTCTGTTCATGGCTCCTCCTGGATGACAGCTCATCCCTACATCTTGCCCATTGCCCTGAGTCAGAAGCAATGCAGCAAGACACAGCACATCCACAGCAAACTTGCTTCATTTAATTTGTGACCCCCTCTCTGTCCCCTCATGCAGAAAATGGGAGGATGAGGAGAAATCCCTTTGGGCTGCGTCAAAATATCATTCACACATAACCACAACCTAACCTCCCATCCCCAACTCACTCCCTTCCATGCATCACAGTATCATCCATATACAACCATTCTTCACAAACATTTTCTGTCTTCTCCCTTCCTCAACAGACATCCCCTTCTTTCTCAATGCCCCTTTCACCCCATCCATCTCATCCTTGGTTACCTCCTCCTGTTCATTCCATCCACCTCTGCTTTTGACACCTCTTTTACTAATCTTTCTTCACTCATTCTTTCCATGTGTCCAAACCATCCCAGTGCTCTTTCATCAATCCTATCTCCCAACTCCTTTTCTATCTCCATTCTCCTCCTCACCTCCTCTTTTCTCACTCTATCCAGCCTAGTAACCCCTACCATACTTCTCATACATTTCATCTCAAATACATTTAAACTCTTCCTCTCTTCCTCACTCATGTTCCACGTTTCTGCCCCATACAGTGCTGAATGCTGTTTTCACAATCATTCCTTCATACAATCTCCTCTTAGCATCCATTCCCAAATATCTATTTCTCATTACACTTTTTAATCCCCCAAGGCATTTACTTGCTTCTCTCAATCTACATTCTACTTCAACCTCTACTCATCCCTTTTCCTCCACATGCGTCCCCAAGTATCTAAAGCTATCCACTTCTTCCAGCCTCTACCCCTTGATATTCACTTCCAATTTGCTGCCATCTTTTCACCTTTTACCTACATTTATCTTCAATTTCCTCCTTTCACACACCTTCCCAATTTCCATCTCTAACTTCCTTAATCACTTCTCTGGATCCTCCTACAAGCGTAGTGTCAGACAACTGGCTTATCTCCCATTTTTCTCCATTTTCTTTAACCATCTCCAATCCCCCGCCCACTACCCTTGCATTTACCTCCCACGACATGACACATCCCTAGTGAAGTCTCACCTTTACCTCAAACCACTCGTTTTCTCCATTTCTAATTCTAACAGACTCTACTACTATCATAAAAACTCTTGACTGTTCTTAACAGCTTTCCTCCTATCCCATATATCGCACAGTACCTCCCACAGTGCCTTCCTGTCTACCCTGTCGTAAGCTTTTTCCAAATCCCTAAAGGCCCAAAAACATCCTTACCTTTTCCTATAGCTTTCTCACATATCTGCCTTATCATGAAAATTTGATCCACACAACCACTACCTTTCCCAAACCCACACTGTTCCTCACCAATTACTCTGTTCCTCTCCTCATCCTCTCAATCAAAACCCTCCCAACTACACTCAACAAACTGATCCCTCTGAAACAACTACACTCAACAAACTGATCCCTCTGAAACAATTACACTCACACTTGTTCCCTTTTCCCTTGTAAAGCAGAACTATACATGCACTCCTCCAGTCCTCCAGCACTCTACCCTCTTTTAGACAAACATTAAACAACCTTGCTAGCCAGTCCACCATCAATGTACCTCCCTTTTCAAACTCTCCACATGACAACTTTCTATACCAGGTGCCTTACCTGGTCTCATCAATTTAATAACTGCTTTCACCTCATCTTTTCTTATTTCTCCCCCCATTTTCCTCATTCATCACTGTTATTTTCTTTGTGCTTCCCACTGGAACTACCTTTCCCTCCCTATCCTCCTTTACATTTAGCAACTTCCTAAAATACTCTGCCCATCTTCCTCTTACTGCTGCCTCTTCCATTATCATCTCTCCATCTGCACCTTTCACTTTTTTTTCTCCACTTGATTCACTTCCTCATCCTCTTTTAATTAGAAATAATAGGATGGAGGGCTCCATCCCAGAAATCTTCAATAACTTAGCTTACTCTAACCAAGAACTAAAAAAAACATCAAACATTAAAATTGAATAGCCAAACCCTTCTGTTGGGAAAGAACCCAAAATATCCTAGGCCACACTTTTGATACTTATGACCTTTAACCCACACATACAAAAATAAATAAACATCCTAAAATCAGTGACAAACATGTGTTTGGACAGCAGAGGGAAACTCTAATCATAGTCTACAAACAGACCCCAAGAACCACACTTGACCATGTTTGTTGAGCATGGTTTCTAGTAGTCATAAAAACACACAGACACCTTACAAACCACATCGAATAAAGCATTGAGAATAATAACAAAGCACAAAAACCACCCTAATAAAACATCTGCACATAGAAACCAGTCTTCCCCATAGAACATCACAAGAAAATGATAAGTACATAGTTTCATGCAAGAGTTCTCAAACCTATTCGCCCATCTTATTACATCACACAAGCACAATCAACTCAATAAAGAAAACAGCAGTATACCAGCAAAAAAAGTTACATTATGAGAAAATTATATTACAATTCAGAAACAAGTCTGACCATATCCTATGACACATGACAGTAAATTGGGTAAAATCATTCCATTTTCAAAAACTAAATCATACAAGGAGGAAAGGGCTCTTAACAGGACCAATCTTATTGCTGGCTTGCGACAAAAATATCTGTGATCATTTCCCAAATTAGTCTAAGAACTGGTCATAAGGCTTCATACAAATATATATATATATATAATAATAATAAATGAAGAAGAAAAAATTAACAGGAATTGTTTGTACATAATCTGTATTTATCTACTTGTAATATAAGAGGTTGGAGCTGTGTTTATAAAGTCCCATTTCTTACCAAACTTTGCTATAGAATCATCTACATTGCCTGGATTATATATTTTCATCCAATGTGTTTTACAAATCTATGCATCTTGTGTGGAAAGCTATACTTTCTAACATCTTTTAAGCAGTCTTGCTTTTTCACTTTTTTTACTATAACCTCATGTCGATCTTTCATCCCCGACTAGAGGGTCTTCTGTTAATTTTTTTCTATAGCTTTGATCTAAATATTATGTCGCCTTTCTCTTCACACCATGGCTCGGTGCTATCGCACGCATCTGGCTGCATCTCAAAGGGTATACTTTCTCAGTAATGGCACCTGCCCACTGCTCACCTGAGACCTGAGGTTACATGGACATCACTGTGTGACACATCAGCTTCCTCTGGATATCATCACTGCAGGGGCATACCATAGACCCTGTCTCCTGTGTTCATGTATGAATTGTTCAGGACCACCTGCAAGGTTGAGGTCTGAGCAGGTATCAGCCCTGTAAACCATGGGAAAAAAATTAAATAATGTGGGAAGTCTCACTTTTCTCAATCTTTCCTCATATGACTTTCCTCGTATGTCTTGTCTTGGGGTCATATTGGCTGCAGTCCTTTGTATTCTGCTTTTCTTATGTCTTTTTCTAGTTGTAGTGACCAAAACTGCAAAGTATTCCAGTCTGAGATGAATTAAGCTCTCTCTTTTTTTTTTTCCAAGTCTGTCCATTTAATGGAAAGCCATTTTTATATTCTACAGCAAATTATGTCTCACCTATTTCTCTTATTACTGTTATATGTACTACCCATAACAAATCATCTCTAATTAAAGGCCCTTGATCCTGTTCTTTCCTCCCATTTTATATATTGTCTTTATTTTCTCTCTCTCTCTCTCTCTCTTTTTTTTTTTCTAACCTAACCTAACCTAACCTAACCATTGGAGGAGGGATTGAGGAAGGTAGTGACAAAGTTTGGGAGTGTGTGTGAAAGGAGGAAGTTGAAGATAAATGTGGGTAAATATAAGGTGATGAGATGTACAAGGAGTGAAAGTGGCAACAGCCTGGAAGTGAGCATAAGGGAGAGAGACTGAAGGAGGTGGATAGTTTTAGATACTTGGGTGTGAATGTGGCAGGAAAGGGAGGAGTGGAGGTGGAGGTAGAGTGTGGATTGAGAGAAGCAAGTAAATGCCTTGGTGGATTAAAAAGTGTAATGAGAAATAGACATTTGGGAATGGATGCTGGGAGGAGGTTGTGTGAAGGGGTGATTGTGTTGACAGCATTGTATGGGGCAGAAACATGGAACATAAGAGAGGAGAGAGGAGTTTGAATGTGTTTGAGATGAGGTGTCTGAAAAGTATGATAATGGTTACTAGGCTGGATAGGGTGAGAAATAAGGAGGTGAAGAGGAGAATGGAGGTGGTAAGGGAGTTGGGAGATGAGGTGGATGAAAGAGTATTGGGATGGTTTGGACATATGAAAAGAATGAGTGAAGAAAGACTAGTAAAAGAGGTACGGAAGGCAGATGTGGAAGGAATGAACATGAGGGGGCAACCTAGGATGAGATGGATGGATGGATGGGGTAATAGGGGCTTTGGGGAAGAGGGAAATGTCTGTTGAGGGAGTGCGGGAGAGGACAGAAGACGGGTAAATGGAGAATGGTTGTATATGGATGATGTGATGCATGAGGTGGAATGGGTGGGGGATGGGGTGAGGTAGTATGTGTGAGAAAAATTTGATGCAGCCTGAAGGGATTTCTCCCCGTCTTCTCCTTTTCTGCATGAGGGGATGGAGAGGGGGGGTCACCGATTTAATGAAGTGGCCTTGCTGTGGATGTGCTGTGTCTTGCAACACTGCTTCTGACCCAGGGCAGTGGACAAGGTGCAGGGATGACCCATCTTCCAGGAGGTGCCAAGATAAGAGGGAGGGGAGTGGAGCGTATTAGGGATGGAATGGATAGGAATGGTTTTTATGCCTTTGTTTTTTGGCTACCTCCCTTGTAAGGGGGAAAAAGCCTTTGGTATATGTATGTATGTATTTTTTCCTATTTCATACTTTCACCCATTTCTGGGATTTTACATTTCTTTGTATTGAAGTTCATCTTCCATTTTTGACTTCAGAAACCTTATCTATGTCTTCCTGTAGTTGTCTACAATCCTCTTTGTTTTTTATTTTCTACAACAACCTATCCTATTAATCATATGACAGATATTACAGGTACCAGAACCAAACCTTGTGGTACCTCACTAGTCTCCAGCCCAACATTTCATCATTTATTTCTGTTCTCATATGCCTTTTACTTAAACAGCTTTTACCCATTCCAATTTAACCATTCAATTCTATTTAAGGCCTCCTATGTTTTCAAACTTCCATATAAATCTTTTGTGTGAGAACTTGTTGATAGCCTTTTCCAAATCAACATGAACATAATCCAACTGACTCTCTTATGCAACATATCAACTTCTGAAGTAAAATCATAGTAGATTGGTTACACAAGATTTCCCCTCATGAAATTCAAATTGGGACTCAACCAAGACTCCTTTTGTATACCGGTATCTATTACAGTTTTCACATATTTTGGCTATTGTGTGGGTCAAGGACACTGGTCTATAATTTAGCAGTTCTTCTTTGTTTCCTCCTTTGAATATTGGTACCACATTTGCAAATTTCCAGTGGAATGGCATCTTCCCCTCCTCTTTTTCAATATCTGATTTGAGATCCTGTTTGACCCTGAAACCTTTCTTACTTTCAGTTTTATGAGTAATTTAAACACTTCATGCAGCTTACTTCCACTGTTGTTCATGACATTTTTCTTATCTTTATTCTTTTCTCCCTCAAACTCCTTTTCCTTATTAGATACTGACTGGAACTTTCATTCATTATTTCAGCTTGTATTCTTGCTTTTTCACACACTATACTTTTACTTTTCAACATGGAATTACCTTTTCTATGCTTTAACTTGTTATTCAGAAATCTGAAGAACAGAAGCATATTTGTGTGTATGTGCATATATGTATATATATATATATATATATATATATATATATATATATATATATATATATATATATGGGGAGTTATGTGGGGAAAGGTAAGGGGAGAGTGGTTTAGAGGGTATTAATGGGTTATGTAACAGTATAGAGGGGAGCATTGGAATAGTTCTGTATGATAATGTGCTTGGGCAGAGAACAGGGGATTGTGAGATCACTGTCTGGTTGAAAGGAAATTGAAAGTAGAGTCAAAATGAAGGAGGAAAAGGGAGGGAGGTAGAGAAGTGCTGTGGGTAAACAAATTAAATGGGGAGGACAGAGAGAAGAAATACCAGAAGCTGAGAGAATTGTGTATTCTGACAACCTAAGAATAACAAACTAACACAGCCAGAGAATAGGGGCTTATATCACCCAAATTTACTTACCAAACTAGAGCAGTGGCTAAGACAAAATGTAATGGAAATCGTCCCTCGTACAATCATGGGTGACATTGTTCACATCAAACAAATATGAATCAAAGAATCATTCGGTTTTGAAATTGAAGGGCCAACTCCTTTTAATGGACAAAAGTCCAAAATTACTGGGCCTTGAAGTGGCGTCACACTAGGCATTTTTCGCTAACATGCTACTCAGGCCCGTGCAGAGGGTGGGGGGGTGCCCGAGCACCTACCCCTTTGCCCTGTGCCCCAAAAGTGCCCTTCACAAAAATATATAAAAATGAATGATTTTTTTTTCTCGCAGGTTTACAATTCAGAAATTATAATGTGGGAAATGGTGTTGCATCCTACCGGAGAGTTGCCAAATACGAAATAATACAAAAGAGTGAAGTGCCAAGTTTCCAGCCCAAAGCACCTGCTGCCCCTTGCAATGTCTGTGCACGTCACTGATGCTACTTGATTTTGCTATTTCGCTTGAGTAGAAACTACTACTGTTAAGATCTTTTGTTTTTCAATCTTCCTAATGTCAAATTATTTTTGCGTCACATAGTGAAAAGCTGAATGAAGAACTAAGAAAATTTGAAAATATACTAATGTTAGACACATTGTTGAGATGTTCTTACAGAAGTCTAGAATATTGTAACCGGGTCGTTTTTATTCAAACGAAACAGCAAAAGCAAGTAGCATGCTAGTCATTGTGTGCCGTCACTCTTTTGGTGCTCAAATGCCTTTGAACCCACACAAGGACCAAAGAGTGAAAACGAAGAAGAAAACATACTAAAATCAGTAGCAAACGCATATTATGATTAATTGAAAAAAACTTGTCATAATCTACAAACAGCTCATAAGAACCACACTCAACCATGCATTCTGAATATACCTACGTACAATCAAGAAAACAGACAATGACTTCTCTTCCTAAGACTTGCACAATTACGGATTGTTGTGGAAGGGGAACTATCTTCCTTTCTTCAGTTTCCAAAAGCAGAAGCGGTTGGACCTTTTCAAACTGACAAAGATCCCTGCCAATTCACTTAATATCAAAATTCTGTTTTAAACGAGACTGTAACAATTCTAACTCCTACTTCTTCCTTATATTTGCTCTTTATCAACCTACCAAATCATCATCAATCTTTCATCAAATCAACTCTTGTAAAATATCAACATCTCATGAACATCAACCTTTTATCATACTTCCACCGGCATATTGTCGACCAATTAAAGAACTAGATATAATGTCGTAAAATGAACAGGAATAAACAAATAAAAATAAAAAGTCATTCATATGTTGCCATGATATTTTACTATAGTTCCTGTTCAAGTGTTGTTGAATGAAGCGTTACGATTACGTCATGACTGGCTCCTCCCACTCCTTCCCTTATGGAGGATTAACAATTCGGGAAAAGTTTGAGAACTTACCGGTCACAAAATTCTGCCGAGTTGGGTTCTCAAACGAAGGTAAGTCTGAATTAAGTAGATCTTTAAGGCCTTCTGAAACTGAAGACGTAAGGTCCCTTGCTAAGAAGTGTTTATAAGATAACAAACTTAAATTTCACCAGCATATTTCTAATATTGTACATAAAGCAAGTGGAGTATCAACCAGTATTCTCCGATCAACAGTTAATCGGCAAGACTCTTCTATGCTTCCCCTTTTCACCACACATGTGCGTCCTTTTCTTGAATATGCATCCTCAGTCTGGAACTTGGGTTATGTAGGAGATGTTAGACAGTTGGAGTCTGTACAAAGGAGATGGACAAGGGAGATACATGGATCAGAGAGTTTGGATTACTCGCAGCGACTAAGGACTCTTAACTTATACTCAAAGGGAGATTACTTAGGCATGATATAATTAAATGCTGGCATATTTTTCATGGGAAACTAGCAATTTCTCGTGATGACTTGTTTCCTCGACCCTTGTTGAGTAGCACAAGGGGCCATGATTTCAAAATTGGTCACACCAGAACACAAGTAGAAGTACGGAGAAGGTATTTTAGTATTAGATGTGTGAATTTGTGGAATGAATTGCCAGCGGAACTTGTTAACTGCAGTGATATTGATGTGTTTAAACGAGGTCTCGCAGTTTATCTCGGTGATATATTATTTGATTATACTGCATAAAGCAGTACCAATCGACACCTTGACACATTTCCATACAATGTTGCTGCTTATGATACACTATCCAGCCAGTAGCAATTAATATATAAATGTCATGTGTAGAATTATGGGCTGGCGTATCAGCAGAGTGCGGCTTCCTTGCCTACATCATAAGTGGTGTGTGGATGGGAAGCCCACCAGGTAAGAGAACCAGAGCTCTGGGGTGTCTGATGTCAGGCCCGACGATAGTACGGACCGTGAAGGGGCATTCAGACGGCCAAACGGTTTTTTATTATTATTTTTATTTTATTTAACTTATTACGCATTAGCGTCATACAGTGGGGGAGGTTTTCATAATGAATGTAGGAAGGCAACTGGTATGCACATGCTTACACACGTACACATACACTTATATACACATACAAATACATGGGTTGCAGGTAACATATACGACACTGGGTATTGTACATTCATTCAAAGGGGAATAAGACTGAGATGTCACGCAGGGCATCAGGTATTATGAGAACCCACCAAAGCGGGGGTAACGGACAAGTATTTCATCTAATCTATTTTGTGATAGGAGATGACGACAGATTGCATCTAATGGTAGTCCCTGGGGTATTAGATGTTTTACAGTGGGGCACGCTAGGCAGTAGTGCTCGATGGTGTTGGCTAGTGGAGCGTGGCATAGGCGACATTCTGTGAATACAGGCTCGCCCTCCACCCCGGCGACCTGCCACGGTGGACGGTAGCCTAGTCGCAGTCGGGCTGAAACAACATTGTGGCGACGAACCAAAAGTCCCTTGCGGCGGTACTTGTATTTGTGGCGGCATACGGATTCGTAGTGGGTGATGCTGACACTGAAGGGTCTCTCGGTGTCCCGTCGACGTTGCTCAGGCAGAAGTGCAGCGGAGCGGACCCTGTTGAGGTAACATAGCAGGGAGAGAGGTCGTCCATCACCACGACGGGGGAGTCGGCAGGCTTCTTTTGCTAGGCGGTCTACTTTGGTGTTGTGGTGCAAACCTACATGAGATGGAATCCAAATAAATTCAATGCGGAGATTACGGATAGTTAGTAGGGATAGAAAGGAAAGGATTTGTTGTACAACAGAATGGTGAGTGGGATGAATAGCGGTGAGGGATTGCAGTGCAGGCTTAGAGTCACATATAATGACAGCATTCACTCCTCTTTGGCAAACGAGACTGATAGCATCTAAGATGGCGTATAGTTCACACAATGTGGAGCTGGAGTGATCTCTGAGTCGACGGCCGACCCAGCCCTCAGGAGGCGGCGGTAGGTCAGGTGAGTAGACTGCTCCTCCAGCTGCACCATCCGATTGTAGTGACCCGTCAGTGTAGAGGCGATGCGGAGCAGTGATGGAGGATGTTACCTGGGTAACATGTTCCAAGGCTAGCTGTAGTTGTAGAAGAGGTGGGTCACATTTTGCTGTAGGAGTGAAGCTAACCACAGGCGATGGTAGCGTCCACGGGGGAGGGCCTGAGGGTATGTCAGCTACAGGTACTTGTAAATCTAGGCTGCGAATGAAGGAGGAGATAGACTTTATAAGACGGCGACCGGGGGGCATGAGGCGGGGGACGGGCGGAGCGGGGCCGAGAGAATCTCTGACCAGTGCTGTGAAGTGCGGTGAGATGTGGGGAAAGTGTATACACTTAACTGTGAGGCAGGTGACATTAGAATAAATCCTCTCAACTAGGGATGGAAGCCGTAATTCCCGTTGCATGTTGACAATTCTGGTAGTCATTGGGCAACCGAGAATGATTCTCATGGCTTTATTCTGAAAAATCTCCAGTGGCTCTAAAGCATATCGAGGAAGTTGAATTAAGGCAGGGGAGAGGTAATCAACAACAGAGCGTATAAAAGTAATATAGACAGTTCTGGCCACGGGGATGGAGATACCGGAAGAGTTGTTGGTGAGCCACTGGAGAGGCCGGAGCCGACGTTGTAGACGATCTAGCAATTCACGAATTACGGTATGAGATTGACGCCGGGCAGAAAGAGTTTCCGAGATTCGTACTGGTGCACCAAGGTAGCAGTACTGGGAGCTTAGTGGGATGATGCAGTCTCCAATCATGAACTCTGGCAGCGTGGCAGGAGGGCGGTAGGAGAAAATCCTGCTCTTCTGTGGGGAAGCAACAAGGCCACAGTTAGCAGAAGCTTGGGAGAGAGAAGTAAGAAAGAGTTGTAGGTGTGTTGGGGAGGTAGTGTGAATACATAGGTCATCTGCATAGCATGTAATTGTGACCTCAGGAATAGTGGGCAAAGACGTGAGGAGACGATGCATAAGTATATTAAAGAGAAATGGACTTAGTACCCCTCCTTGAGGAGTGCCGAGATGAAAATCCCGTGAGGAGCTGTAGGCACCGCTAAAGAAGACACGGGAGGTTCGGTTACTGAGGTTGCCCTTAATCCATCGTAGTAATTTACCCTTAATTCCAAAGTCAATTAATTGATCTAAAATAACGTCTCGGTTTGCTATATCAAATGCACTTTTTAGATCTATAAATGCCACAACACTGTCACGGGAGAGGCGAGAATATAAGTCGACGAGGCAGTGATGGGTGCTGCGTTGGGGTAGAAAGCAGAAGAGACGTGGAGAAAGGCGATCTTGTAGTTGGTACATCAGTCGGGTGAGCAAGATTCTTTCCATTACTTTGCAGAAGCAGGATGTAAGGGAGATGGGCCTGAAATTTGCTGTACCGGGCTTGGGTATGGGGATTATTGTACTCGTGGTCCAGGCATGTGGGATATATCCATCTCGTAGACACATATTGTAGAGGCGAAGGAGGGGGTTACCGGGTACACGGTGCAGTAATCGTAGCACATTGTAGGTAATGCCATCATCCCCAGGGGACGTGGCTTTACCTCTCAAGAGAGCACGTCGTAGTTCATCTTCAGTGATTGGTATATTTTCTTCATCATCCTCTTGCAGCAGAGCATGTACTAAGCGGAGTCCACGAGCAAAAGCACCGGAGGAGAGGGCATCCTGGACGGGGGTAGGTAGGTTGGCAGGGTTGGACTGGTTTGACCACGTGACGATGAGCTGTTCGGCAAATACGGTGGGGGAATGATGACGGGCAGTAGCAGGAGTCTTCTTAATTACCCTGCGAATAAGGTGCCACATGGAGGCTACACTAGTTTGGTGATTAATTCTGTCCGTGAATCTCTTCCAGGAGTCAGTACTTACACATTCTAGGAGGGTTGTCAAATCGTCTCTGGATTGCTGGTAACGATGAAGTAGTTCAGGAGATGGGTTAGTTTGGAACATGAGTCCAACGCGCTCCGCTTCTTTCTGTGCGTCCTGAAGTCGGGTGTCTAGGTACCACGAGTGAGGAGGAGGGCGACGTTGGAGGTGGGGTCGTGATACGTAAAGCCTGTAAAAGTCGTGGGTGGCGGAGACAAGGCTATTGTATAACTGGTCGGGGGAGGAACAGTCTAAGGTAGGTAGTATGCAGGTCATGTATGAAATGTACGTCGGGCAGTATTTGGGGGGTATGGTGAGGCGTAGGCGTGTGATAGGGGGTGTAGGTATCGTAGGAAGAGAATAGTGGAAGAGAAGAGCAATATGGTCTGAGAATAATGCAGGTACTGAGGAGCACTGGATGCGGGATGATACCAAGCCAGAGGTGAGGACGTGGTCCAGGGTGCCTCCCCGGGAGTGTGTGGCGCCACCTGTGTCCCAGCGGGTCAGATGATGTTGTCGGATGAAGGATAGTAGGTGAACACCAGGGCGGTTAGTGGTGCCAGGACGATCTCCCAATGCAGGATGTCGAGCATTGAAATCCCCTGCGTATATTATACCTTTGATCGTAGGTGGTGGAAGAGTGGTTGGACGAAGACGTGCGGGAGCAGAGTAGATATTGCAGAGCTGTAGGATTCCGCCCCCAATTTCTATCTCGAAGAGTTGGAATGTTATGTCAGGGTCTGTAGAGGAGCGCAGAAGACGGTGTATCAGTGTATTGTGTATGTATGTTAGAAGACCGTTTCGTATCGTATGAATATAGGGGATATATCCGGGAAGGGAGGGTGCCTGTGGTGCAGTGTTGGGCCGGTTTGGAAACGCCTCCTGTAGAAAAATGACACAAGGGTGATGTGTCTGTACATATGCCTTCAATTGTGTGTACTTTTTGTGGTTGGTGATACCATTGATGTTCCATGAAAGGAGGTCTAGGTGAATGTTAGTTACGAACGTTGCGTTTGCTAGTAGGAGACCGGAGTGTGGAGGTGGATGGACGATTCGAGGAAGACTGGCTAGTACTGGGTTGTAACTTACAGAGTTTGTCGAGACGAGTTGCAATGGATTCCATTCTCTCGGCAAGCATGGAGATGGAGGAGACGAGGGTTTGTTGGGATTCCGCCAGTGTGGAGAGTCTGGTGGCAGTAGTAGTTTGGCCTGAGACAAGGCTGTCAATCCTGGTGTCAATGGAGGCGAAGCGGTCCTCGAGTGCTGCACATCGCGCCTGAAGGGCTGCAACGGCCTTACGGAGGGCAGCGTCTTGCTGAGGGGGGGTGGGAGCAGAGAGAACAGTCCGGGCAGGGGGAGGAGGTGGTGGGGCTGAGGTGGGGCCATTGGTCTGGGTCTGGCGCCGAGTACAGCCGTGCCAGACGTTGACACCTGGCTGTAGACATCGGGGGCACTTCCATTGTGATGGGTTCGGCTGTGGTGGCGGTTCAGAGGTGGAAGTAGTCGCAGATGGGGGCGGGGGCGCACTTCGGACGGGACATTCTCTGGATTCATGGGCGGCGGCACACCAGGCACATTTAGGGGAGGCGGAGCAGTACCTGGATATGTGACCGATACCCCAACACCTGTAGCACCAGGGTCGGTCGTCACGGAGTCTTTGGACTTGACACGGGGGGAGGAGAGGGAGGAAGTCAAAGGTAATGGTGTCGGGGGGTGTTTCGGGGAGGCTCCACACAATAACAATGCGGTTGATGGGGGTACCGTTCTGCATGAAGCGCCTGGCTGAGTGTACTCCTGGGAGCTGTAGGGCAAGCTTGTGATCCACGTCAACGGGATAGCGAGTGAGCAGGTATTGGGGGTACTTACGTGGTCTTTCGGGGGAGTCTTGAGGGAGAAGAGGCAGTGACATAAATTCATTTGTAGTAACTCGGTCCAGGATGTCTGTGCGTTGTCTTGATATGTAGATGAATCGAGAGGTGAGTGCAGCCATCTTAACCTCGGCCGTATCCCGTTGCAGGTGGAAAGTCTTGGTGATAGTTGACAGCCAGCGGAGTTTAACTTCTGTGGATGGGTTCCCGCTAAAGGCCAACTTAATATACTTGTCTCGGGGAGCAAATGCTGGAAGGGAAGGGGAGGGTCGGGTGGTGGCAACGGGAGTAGCACTGTGATTAGGCAGGGTAGGGCGAATAGGAGCCTTATTACACTCACTTGAGGTTCCCTTGATCGTCTTGGCAGCAGGCGGTTGACATTCTCCTGCGGGGAAGGTAGAGGTGTCGTCGGCCCGCCGTTTGGTACTGGGGAGCGCTGTAGACTGGTGGGTATCATGCTGGGTGGTTGTTGGAGGGTGATGGGGAGTGGAGGTAGGACGAGGCAGGTCGGGCCAGTGGTTAACACTAATGTCGTCATCAGTGTCGGAAATCATTAAGTCCTGCTCTAAGCTGGACGCCGCTTCCGACCCCGAGTATTCCATCGAGGAAGGGAGGGCCTTGATAAGAAGGTAGGCTGATTTACTAGCGCGCAGTAGATTGTAGCACTGTAACACAACTTGAGACAGCCGGTACGAGTCGTTAACGACGAGCACTGGATTCAAGTAGTTGACGGCGATAGTTTCGCACCTTCAGGTGTAGGTCCGTTCTCGACGAGAGCCAAGCACGGAATGTGGCCAAACGGTTTGACAAACAAGTGTTTGAAGTGATGTTTGACCGTGTGAATAGGGTATTTGGTTGTCAAACACGTTCGACAAACGTGTTTGACGGCCAAATACCTCATTCACACGGTCAAACCACTTCAAACTCTTGTTTGACAAACCGGGTTTGTCAAACTGTTTGACCGTGTAAATGGCCCTTAATGCGAGGGACTCTTACGAGTTCGAAAAAAACTCAAAAGGCCATGGGTTAACATTCACTTTAAGTGATTACTCAAAGTTTCCCGATTTATCAAACCAAAATTATTACCATACCATATACCAAGGCTTTTTTTCCTCTTACCAGGGGGGTAGCCAAAAGGACAAGGCACAAAAACACTCCCACCCATTAGCACCTCCTAGATGACGGGTCATCCCTGCACCCTGTCCACTGCCCTGGGTCAGAAGCAGTGTCGTAGATTTAACAAATAAAGAGGAGAGTTTAATCGTATCTTATTTAAAGTTACAATAGGCGTGGTTCGAAGTTTCAGGAAAAGCTCCAGGATCGAAAGAAAACACTGAGGGAAAATTTCCCGAACAAAGGTAAGCACTAATATTCCCAATAACAATTACCACACCCTAGGACGCACGCATCTTAACAAATTTATCATAATGAACGCTGAGTATATAATTATTAAAATATTAGTCATATAGAAAATACACTCGAACAACATGCCCACAAGCTCGAAGATACATATTTTTTTCTTCTGAAATTCATTTCTCATTTTCAGTCTGCACCTTCTCATCCTTCTTCGTTTCTTCCCGTCGCCCTGGCACTCTCCAATATATCTCCAACTCTTATATATATATATATATATATATATATATATATATATATTATATATATATATATATATATATATATATATAAATATATATATATATATATATTTATATATATATATTATATATATATATATATGCCACCCTGCCCCTTTGAGCCGTAACAAATAAAGAATTCCTTCATTTGTACTTATTGGCAATAGCCTCTATTAAGAAGAATCTCCCCTTCATTTTCTTAAGCCTTTACTTCCTGCCCTACAAAAAAAAAATACCCCCCCCCCCCAAACTGGGTGGTTTGAATTAGATATTCTTAATGCTTATGCTAAGGGACTACAGTATATCTCATTCCTTCACGTGCTCTTTACGCCGTCAATATGGATATTGTGCGGGACACATATATGAGAGGAACAAATCACGTTTATTCATGAAAACAAACACTCGGAATACTGTACATAGATCATACCGGTTATGAGGACCGGTATATGATAAACTAGCTACAAGTGTAAGAATCTTACTTGAAACTTGGTTCACACAAACCACATTTCAGATTTCATTTTCGTTAAAGAAGTCGGAATACATATTTCAATATTTGTTGATGCCCAAGTGTAGTTGAAATACATAACAGGATTTGAGATGGACGCATAATGAGAATCATAATTCATAAGTAGGGCTGGTTTACGAAAAAAAGAATGGGAGATTTTCTCTGACGAGTTATACAGGTTCAGATCTGTTTATAAATCTCGACCCAGAATTACTGACCATATAGCGTAATTGAGTTGTTTTACGACATTTTATATGATCATGTCGTACACCATTAGTCATATTTCACTACGTAATCACCGAAAATCTTGGATGTATACATCATTCACCTACTGAGGCGGAACAACCTCAACTTTGGAAAGTGCACATTACCAGTAATAAAAGTGAAGTTCTAGGTGCATCAAAGGTAAGTCGACCTTAGTCTGACTGAGCATGAAATTTCTTTGCATTAAAGGATCGTTTTATTATTATTTTATCCGAGTTGCATATTATGTGTTTTGAATTAATTTCCCAGTCATAACCATTGTCAGATGCATGTTTGTCTTCTATTTCACTCTTAGCCACGATAACAGGGGACTTGAATAAGAATTATAATTCATTTCTAATAACTAACGATAATTTACCAAACACGGGTGGGCAACATTTTTATGTGTGGGTGCCAATATAAACCAAATCTATGATACATTTTTTTTCTTGAGAGTGCCAACCGAAATTTTTGGGGAAATTTTATTATTCGTGTCCTTTTAATTGTTGGGAAGAACTTCTGAAAAAGAAAATAACAATAATAGTGATAATACTAATAATACATACATACATATACCAAGCCTTTTTCCCCCTTACAAGGGAGGTAGCCAAAAAGCGAAAGGCATAAAATCATTTCCACCCATTCCATCCCTGAATACACTCCACACCCCTCCACCCTCCCTCTTATCTGAGCACCTCCTGGATGACGGGTCATCCCTGCACCTTGTCCACTGCCCTGGGTCAGAAGCAGTGTCGCAAGACAGCACATCCACAGCAAGGCCGCTTCATTAAATCGGCGACCCCCCCCCTCTCCGTCCCCCCATTGCATAAAAGGAGAGGACGGGGAGAAATCCCTTTGGGCTGCGTCAAATTTTGCTCACACATACTACCTCACCCCCCATCCCCCCACCCATTCCACCTCATGCAATCACAACATCATCCATATACAACCATTCTCCATTCACCCCTGTCTTCTGTCCTCTCCCGTCCTTCCTCAACAGACATTCCCCTCTTCCTCAAAGCCCCCTTCACCCCATCCATCCACCTCATCCTAGGACGTCCCCTCATGTTCACTCCCTCCACATCTGCCTTCCATACCTCTTTTACTAGTCTTTCTTCACTCATGATCATAATAATAAATAATAATAATTAGTAATAATAATAATAATGATGATGATGATGATAATGATAATAATACACCGAAGCGGAAAATAAGAAAATATTGTAAGAGTGGACCTTCGACATCAGCGATTTTTGGTGCTACATAACTGATAACAGGTAATTCATATCAGAATTATATTCTGTAACCTTGTGAGATAGTACGCGCAACTTATTTCATTCGCAATGCTACTCCTACTAAGAGACAAAGTTCACGGAGAACAGTGATTCACAATATATTTATGAGAAAATGGCTATTGCTGTTACAAGGCACAAAATCAGACATTTTTTTCAAGAAGAGTATTTCAAACTGAACAACTTTGAATTTCAACAATCTGTATTTTAAAATTATTCATGTTTATCCATAAAAACAACTGCAATTTTAGTTCATCAGTTTTATGCTGTCTGAAGACTTAATTAAATTTGCAGTTTCTTCTAATTCTCTTAACTTCGTAACTTCGCAAATCTTGTAAAGAATGATTAATTCATTCTCTTTAGGTTTAGAAAATATCTAATTTATCTTACTATCAAGATTGGCTGATTTAAATCAAGTGGATTTAAATCTTGATCTAAACCATGATTTTAATCACTTGATATTTTTTAAATATCAGTGATTTAAATCGATTTTCGTGTTATGCTTTGGAAATTGAAATGGCATGAATAAAATTATGACACTGGGTTTTATAATCAAATTTTATTATTGTATTAAGAAGTTACAGAAATTATGAACATAATTTTTATTATTATAGCATACGGAAGTATAGAACTGACAAAAAAAATTATATACCTTGCAAATTTGCAAAAAGAAATGATTTTGTAGTTGAATATAAAAGAACAAAAAATCACTATTTACATTTACATTTGAGAAAATCATTATTTACATTAATCATTATTTACATTTGAGTTCATTGTCTTGAAAAGGAAGACCAATTTAGCTGCCTTCTCAGTATCGAGGCGGTTCCTTAATTTTGTGTGTACAAGTCCATAGAAGGAGAAAACTCTTTCAACTCCTGATGGACGAGGCTACTGCAGTTAGGAGTTGACGCACGTAACAGAATATCACTGTCTAATATGGCTGTGTGTGAATCCCACCACTCAATAGCTGTCAGGGTCTTGGTCACAGACTCGGTAAACTTGAACGCCTGGAAAGGAGGTGATTTTGCCTGAAACTTCATAATGACAGGAACAAGTGTTGTAAATTTCTCATTGGCATACTCCATAGTAATATTCACCTCTTCTGCACTGAAAATTTTTCCTTGAAGTGCTGGATGAAGCATGTTGGCAAGTATGTGAACTTTGGTAATAAATTGTTTATACCTTTTTTCACCAGTTTTCAGCTTGTTTATTGTTTGTAAAATGGCCAAGTAATTTCTTCCAAACATCTACCGCTTGAGCAATAGTGCACTTGTCACTCTGTACCTCATCTAGAGCCTTTGCTATTGGCTGCAATTGATCCAGTAATTCCTCAGCCGAATTTTTTAGACCTAGTGTGATTTAGGCTACTTTTGAGTACAGTAGTTTCTGTTTTTAGATAATGATCATATTCACACAAGCCACTAAATTATTTGGAAATAATTAACAGGATATGAAATAGGTGGGCTTGGAATTCAGTCCACACAGGATTCAGTCCAATTTTAAGTTCACTAAAAATAATGGGTTGGGTTATGTTAGGCTAAATCCCTTTGGGCTGAGTCCCATATGGGCTAAATTCCAATGGAACCTATGAAATATATTACACAATGTTGAATGAAATGAATAACAATCATCTAGGCCCCAAAGTTGAGTGGATACAGTATATTGTAGTGATATAGTCATTACCCAAGTTTAGAAGTAATTAAGTTGAAGTATCATCTTTTTAGGCCTTTACATTTTTATTGCATATGCTCTCCATTGTTCACCAAATTTATATAGTTGCGTATGAAAAGGGAGAAATGCACACAATATAAGTAAAATTATTTGCCTGGGTCATCAATTTCTTCTGTATGCTGTGGCTGACCTTGGCATTTATCTCTGTGAGATTTTAATCTTGACACAATGCCCTGTAGTTCCTGGCTGCAGTCTTTGCATTTAGCTCGGTACCCTTTGCCAGAAGTTGTTGGTAGTTTTTCAAAATAATTCCAGACAGGATAATTTTTTCTGCCTGAAGGAACTACTCTGCCAGGCCCAGAAGACATCCTTCCTGATTGATTCCAAAGCAGCAACTGACACAGTGAGAAGCTGCTTACCCAGAACAAGTTTCAATATGAATCTTTTTGAAACTTGTTGTGGGCTGTACAGTGATATATGCTACATGTAGGCTTATACCGATTCTTGCATACTTGTGGCAAGTCTATATAACACTGCGCCTTATACTGATATGCTAAAAATTTCCATTAGCAATCAGATCGCATATCAGAGCAATCCCACAATATTTAAAATCTAGAAGAAAAAAAAATCGATTTAAATCAAATAAATCTGATTAAAGTAAAAAGAAATAGATTTTTTAAATTAAAGATCGCCAACCCTGCTTACTATCTGTATCCCTTTTAGAAACTTCTAGTTTTGTTCCAAATGCCTTTATGTAATCAAACATAACCCTGCCCATCTTCCGACCTCAGGTAATCCGGATTCCTTCCCTTTGGATTATATCTTATTCTCCCCGCCACAGTATTTTGTCAGTGTTGTGGTTTTGAACAGTGAAGGAGATGGAGGTCAAGGCTTAGTATATTGCACCTAGTTCCCAAAACATTTGACCCGGTAGTAAAGAAGTTTATTCTCGCCACCGAGCCTACTTATCAAAACTATGGGGAAACCCCTGCTTACAAGGTCAAAAGAAGTAGCTGTTGACCTATGCCTACCTAGCTTCGGTAGGCTTAATAACGTAAGGCAGACCTACCTCACAATACAAGAAGTATACATGACAACACGGCCGGCCTGACGCTAACCTTCCAAAGAAGCCTTTCTCACAATGGAGTCCTTAGCTCCTTGCCAAGTTATGAGTGAATAATAAAGGAAAATGAAAACAGTGACTGGCAGAGATCAGTCATGTGACGTTGTTTTATTATGCCCTTTACCCGCAAAGCGTGGTGGTTAGACATGAGTGAGAAACGTTACTTGTTATTTCTAAGACAATCATTTATGATAGTTATTGTAATAATATAATATTCAAAATATTTATGATATCGTAATTCATGTCATATAGCAATGAAATACTGGCAGGAAAGGGGGCAGAAGAATCAGGAATCGCACGTGATCGCGGGCCCAAAGAGAACGCATGTTTCAATCTTCAGATGCAACTCAAGTCGTACAGAACGAGGTCGGATTTTTCTTTTAATGCTATCGACCCATAAGGGGGTCATTAAGCCTGGTGTGAAGTTGTTCAGTCTACTTTTTTTTTCTCTCTCTCTTTGTGATGTGATAGGGTTAGTAGTAGTACAGGGCAGGATAGGTAAGATGGGGGAGGGGGGATTTGGAGGGTTAGTGCGAGGAATGAATGAAATGGAAGGAAGTTAAAATTATGATAGGTGTGGGCTCGGTTGTGTGATAGGGTTAGTTAGAGGGCAGGATAGATACGATGGGGGAGAGGGGATTTGGGGGTTTAGTGGAAGGAGAGAATGAAATGGAAGGAAGATAGAGATATGATAGATGTGGGGCAGATCCACTAGCTCGGTTATTTTTATAGTCTCGTGGACTGTTGTTATAGGGTTAGTTAGAGGGCAGGATGGATAAGATGGGGGGGATGGAGTGAGGGGGGATTTAGTGGAAGGAAAGAATGAAATGGAAGGAAGTTAGAGTTATAATAGATGTGGGGCAGACCCATAGGGTTAGTTAGTTAGAGGGCAGGATAGATAAGGTGGGAGGGAGGGGGGATTTGGGGTTTAGTGGAAGGAAAGAATGAAATGGAAGGAAGGGTTTCTAGCTAGCTAAGATAGGATAGGTAAGGTGGAGGAGAGGGGGGGAGGGTGTGTGTGTGTATGTGTGCAAGAGGTAAGGAGGAAATAGAAGGAAGTTCTTATCAAAACTCCGAATATGCTTTTAAAGCCACGTCCACACGGTCGAGCACTGCCCGCCGGGCACGAGGGCTTTGCTCGACAACGGGCAAACCATCAAACTGTCCGTTCCCGGCACCATTTGCGGGCATTGGATGGATGGAGGGCTGACATTGCTGCCAAACGCACGAGGTGAGGTGCGAGCAAAGTTAGCAAACCCGCTCAGTACAGACCAAAGACTATATAGGAAAGACGGGAAAGCTCACGGAGAGCCGCATCGTCCACATACATTTTGCTGTGCGGCTCTCTCAGTAGATGGCGTTTACGTCAATCACCAGTTTTAACTGCATCGTCTGTTTGTTTACAATTAAGCGGGACATTCAATCATGGAGTGTGGGCGGAACTTTCACCCATGTGTGGTGTGCAAAAAGAAAAAAATGCCTTTCCCCATCTAATATTTCAAGTTTTCCCTAAAGATAGAGAAAGGTAAGAGATTCAACATACACAGTACATGGGAACCTTAACAGAAAATGGAGGAATGAAATAGAACATAGTTAAAATCTTAATCTTTATGTCAGACTCAGTGCAGTGTGACTGTCACTTAGCTTGGAAATGAAAATTATAGATGAATATCTTACAAATATCTAGAAATATGAATTGATCATGTCAAATTCATACCATATCTTTATGGCAGTCCCAGGCAGGCACAGCAACTTTGATGTAGTTATGTCATGTTCTTAGCTTAAGTGGTAAAGTTATAAACTTTTACCTTAATTTTGAATAAATGACCAAATACACAGCAAAAAAAAAGTTGAATCGCATGTATTTTTCTTTTTTTTCGGCAGGTTGTGACAGCTTCTTTGATAGTTTTAAAATTTAACGGTTTTTGTTGAATTATTTCTGTGTTATGCTTGTTCTTTTACGGTCTCGCTAAACGTCGACCAACGCCGACCAAACCCAAATTATGACGGCTTTTGCTCAAATGCATAATTTCATATAGAAATTAGCATGTGGTTGCATTATTTGACCAATTTTCTTTTTAAATGTGTGATTTTCATGTAATTTGATCAAAGAGAAGTTACGTTTTTATCGTCTGCAAAATGACCTAAGTCAACCAACGCCGACCAAACACAAACAATGACGGCTTTTGCTCAAATGCATAATTTTATATAAAAATTAGCATTTAGTTACATTATTTGACCTTTTTTTATTTAAAATGTGTGATTTTCATGCAATTTGATCAATGAAAATTTACGCTTTTATCCTCTGCAAAATTACCAACCACAGCTACGAATGCCGTCCGACTCACTAATAGCCGACCAACACCGAACAAGGACGGTTTATACTGAAATGGACGATTTTGTATAAAAAAAACTAGCATATAGTTGCATTATTTGACTTATTTTCTCTTAAATGTGTGATTTCCATGTAATTTGATCAAAGAGAAATTACGTTTTTATCCTCTGCAAAATTATCAACCGTAGCTACGAATGCCGTCCGACTCGCTCATAGCCGACCAAATCTCAAACAAGGACGGTTTTTGCTCAAATGCATAATTTCATATAAAAACTAGCATATGGTTGCATTATTTTACCTATTTTCTCTAAAATGTGTGATTTCCATGTAATTTGATAAAAGAAGTTATATTTTTATCCTCTGCAAAATTATTTTATGTATGATTGCAAATCTTGTTTGTTTGATTTTGTGACATTTCTTGCATGTTTATCCTTTTATGTTTGTCTATGTTTTTTACAATACAGTACCTGTCTTGCTACATACGTATATATTTTTGTTTGTTTGCTTTTGGGATTTTCCTTTGTTCTGTTAACATTTTTGCTTAATGTGCATGTCATGTTTGCTTCTTTGTTTATTATTGTTTCATATTGTTTTTGATTACCGATTTTCCAATGTTTTGTTTGGTATTTAATATCTGATTGCATGTTTTGGTTGCCTGATGTATGGTTCATTCTTGAAGTTGAATAATGTTATTTCCTTTAGTTTGCTTGGTATATGTTCTTTACAAGACAGTATTGCTTTGTTGAAAATAAAAGAATCTCATGTATACCAAACTTTTACTATCCTTGTTTGTATAATTTGTGTACAGACACTTGAATAAGTATACAAAGTTCAAACATAAGCACAAATAAGAAAAACATGATATTACAGAAATAATAAAATAAATATAACTAAAATAACCTTTTAAATTTTAACTGTTTACTAAATTTCAAATATTTAGTAATGAATGATGCATTGTGCAGAGGTATTTTACCAACTTTTGATTTTATAAAGATGATCATGTGTGTAAAGCATATATTAAATAGTCTTGTTTGCATGCAAAAGTGACAAAGTCATAGAATTACTACTCATTATTTTATAAAGAGAAAATAAAACTTTTTCGAGATGTTGATTATTTTAGCGAAAGGATCAGTTTTAAAATTTCCATAAACACTATATATAGTACAAGTTAAGTATGATTTGAAACCCGCGCTACGCCACTTCCGATTTATAGTTTGCGGCTCTGTCGATAGATGGCGCGCATTCACGCTGGATGGATGACGTTTTCTTATTAGTAAAAAATAGAAGCTTTCCCATCTTTCCTATATAATCTTTGAGTACAGACCGCCAATTGATCGCTCGCTCAATGGCAAAAGCCCTCTTTTATACACTACTATCTTTTTATTTCCTTAAGCCACGTCCACACGGTCGAGCAGTTTCAGCGGGCAAACCATCAAACTGTCCGCTCCCGGCGCCAATAGAGGGCAGTGGATGGAGGTCTTCCGTCACTGCCAAACGCACGATGTAAGGTGTAGGCAGATCCACTGACTACCACGTTATTAGTACACCATGTCCACACCGAGTGCTAGTGCATATTGGTCACGACAAGACACTAACTTCGATTGATATATATAAATCACATGAATGTCTGTGGAATGTAAGGTGTTTTGATTACAGAAATAGAGACAAACGTGCTGCTGGTGTAATGCTTTGCCTCATATTTGCCTCTTGCCTCTGAATATAGCTCTCCACTTTCGATACAAGAATATAAAAAACTGTTTATGTCCATCCGCACGTAATTGCGGAACAAAGTTTCATTTTCCTCATGCAATTCACGTAGGATTGTCACAGAGCTACCCATTCTTTCACGTCTCTGCAACCACTCCCGGCACCAGACACGTCTCTGTGGTCTCTTGTTTTTCTTTTTAATGCAGGCACCAATTGTGATAGAATATAGTGCTATCTTCTTTCGAAGTATGGAGCGCACCATGGTGATCTTACCGTAATGAACCACTCGCTCACAACAACTGCTGGCGTCCGACTGCCCTCCAACCACCACAGAGAAGCTGTGTGGACATCTTACGCGGGCATAGACTGCAGACTTTGCCCTGCCAGGCACAGCTCGACCGTGTGGACGTGGCTTAAGAGATTAGATAAAGAAAAGAAGGCGAATTATTATATGTAAAAATATAAACATTCCATCATTGTTGTGTTACATAATTTATGTTCAAGATCCATGAAATATTGTAGATGAATAGATACAAAACTAAATGGAAATACCATTATGGTGTATGAAAAAATAGGGACAACTAAAATAGTTGCATCCTGATAATAAAGGGTAACCAAAACGGTTGCTTCCAAGTGCTTCAAGTTACTTTTTCTTTTTTCTTCTTCAAAATGGAACCATATACGCCAGTTTGCCAGAAATACCCACATCTCAATAGTTCCACTCACACAAATATACCTAAAGAGACCGCGAACATAATACAAGCCCCTACATACTCCTCACCAATGTCCCTGGAACCTGCAGCTCAACCACGCACACCAACCTGATGCACAACGACATGAAATGCAGACCTGAACTCCATCTAGACCCTCGCCCTACCACCCGAATGAAAGAGTACAAAAACCTGTACAACCTCCCCCCCTCCACCTTCGTCAGCTCACTACAACTCTCACCTACGAACCCATTCATCCACTTTCCCTTATATTCACCAAGATCTAACCTCCCCATTCAAAGAAAAAATAATCAAACTCTCCAAGAGAAACCATAGAGAACATGATAAAGTACATCAACCATACCTCACCAGTAAATTCCTCACCCGACTAACAATTCCCCTTAAAAAAAAAAAACTTAGTCACCCCGTCTACAAAATGCAGCCTCAACATTAAATGTACAAACTGAAATACATCCCATTCCAGTACTAACCACACACTATCACCCATCAATATATCAATGGATTTCCCCCACCTACAAAAGAGGTAGCCAAGTCAAAAGGCATGAAGAAGAAAAAAACAACAAAAATTATTGACGAATGGTTGTAGCCATGGCTATGCAATTGTTACGTCTAAGAATATAAGGTCTAACCACTTCCGACCGAATATCGAGGGAGTTGGCGCAGCGGGCCCGTGAACGTCACCTGGCTGCTCAAAGTGGGGTTAGCGGGTCCTATAGCTGTCAGTTGAAGCTGGTCCGTCGTTCAAAAATGACGTTGCCTTCGCTCGCACTGCTCCACGCAATTAGTTATATTCTGACAAATATTATATAAAATATATATAAAATATTATAGTTCCTGTCTATATATATGAATATATATGATATATAATATATATATATATATATATAATATATATATATATATATATATATATAATATATATATATATATATATAATATAAAATATTATAGTTCCTGTCTTCCTTGGCGTTTCACAGTTTTCTTCAGTGTATCACAAAGAGAAAATGGACTCAGCCAAATGACGTCAGAAGCTGCGCAGAAGAATTCCAACGGTCTGACCTGTATATTTAGACCTTGGTTACGTCGATAAATATTTCGTAGTTGCCGTATGAGTAGTGCAGTTTTGAATCTACGATTGACACGTTGGCTGTCAATTTCACCAACAAAACAATCTGCGTTTGTATATAATTGACAAAATGTTCAAGAAACGTTTTCACTATCTTAAAAAAAAAGCCCGAGGCGGTGGATAAAACAAGAGTTAGCTGCGGACAATAATTTGTACAATTATTTCAAATACAGCCATATGAGAACACACCAGATGCCTAGTTTTCTAACACTCGTGCAGATTGGTAGTATTGGGATATTTATGTAAACAGTTGACCGACGGTAATTTTTAAATATTATCCACTCGTGATACACTTTAAATTTGTTTTAAATCTGCGAACAAAAAGTGGTGTTCGGAGGTAACTGGGAGGTCAGCCAAGAATCTTGGGGCGCGGGAACCTGGCACCATGGGCCCTATTAGAATCGCCACTCCTTGGCGACCAAGAAGTGCCACCTAGTATAGAAGAAAAAATAGCATAGTCTCTTGAATACCGATATCAATAAAATAGCCCGGCAAAAACCATAATATGGAAAATTTACTAGTCTGATACATCCGAAAGAAATATATATATATTCATATTGCCTTTTATGTTATGTATTTTATTAAAACATTTGATAACGTTTGTGCCAATTAATGTTCTATTATGTTTGGCTGAGATAGGAAATTACATAGTGTAAATAATGAAGAAGGAATAAGACAACGACGGGCCTACTACTTTTTTTTTTTTTTATAGTATCAGTCAGAACACCTGTTCCTATTAGTAAACATAGAAGTGTGGAAGCTTTGCAAAATAAGGTTCATATTTATATTGATATGCAAGATATGAATAAAAATGGTTTAGTCTAAAATCGTTTATGTATATATGATGGATGATAGTTTTGTTTTATATGTAAAAATATTTACTATTTAGTAGGGTAGTATTTTGTGATCGTTCTATACTGCAAACAATACAGTTCGAACAGTGACGAACATAGAAGTTAACAGTAATGGTGTCGCTGAAGGAGTAAGGAATATTTTCTGTTGTTTTCGTTTGAATGCACGTTATATCACAGATGCAATTTCAACCTGAAGTTATATATATACGGTAGAAAGTTTTACGGTGGTAATTTAGTGCATAGAATACGTAATATCAATATAGACAATGGAATTTGAAGTGCGTCCCATCCTTGGCCAAATAAACTATGGTGATGATAGTGAATAGGACAGGTATAAGGGAAGAGCGACTAAAGTTATTTTTGCACATTGTAACCAAGTACAGAAAAGCCAGAATTGCATTTATATGTTTTGTTCTCTAGTGTGAGCAAAAGGACAATGAACTTGTGCACCATTATCTGTTGTTAGAGGGAATTCCTGTTGCAGATGATTGTTTAAAAAGTAGTTACCTATCTGAATTATTGTTATATTTACTGCAAAAAGTAGAAATAGAAAGAGGGCAGGTGTGTGCACAGTGTGGGTGTTATGAGCATTGGTGAAATTAGTGATTTACATGATGTGGTAGAATGGAATTGCCCAAGTTGTACCATTGGATAGTGATAATACAATCACTATCCCGTCTCATGGGCTTGGGGAATAAAGGTACTACCACTGAAGATCAGCAAAGATAAGGACAAACAAGTATCATCAAGAGTGCTATAATGACAGAAAATAAATATTTTGAAGGCAGTGTCAGAGGGTTTGCTGTAATAAGTATGTAATTTTTGATTGAGTTTGTTTATTATAGGTTATTTGATCACAGAATAGTACAAAAGAAATATATTTTTGTAAGCAGATGATGACAAGTTGTTCAAAGAGATGTGAAGGCTGAAAAATTAATGGAAAGAGTCATGCAGATGACTATATAGATTTTGTCATCAGAAATATAGTTCTGAGGTTTAGAAATATAAAGTAACATTGTACAGCTGTGGTAAAATAATAACCTGAGTATGTGAATTTGGTGGTAAAATGTCCATCCATTCATACACCAAGAGATTTTCCCCCTTATAAGGGAGGTAGCCAATTCAAAGGCATGTATCCACTCCAACCCATTCCACTCCCCTGAACAACCCTTTCCTCCCCTTCATCTTAGCGCCTCATGGATGAAGGGTCATCCCTGTATCCCATCCACTGCCCTGGGTCAGAAGCAATGTAGCAAGACAGTACCAAAATATATACCAAATGTGTACCAAAATATATATTTTAGTAAAAGGTAGAAGTTGAAAAAACTATAAAGGGGTGATGTTTAATTTTGCCTCAGAATGATTTGTCTTACAGTAAAGAAATGGCTAAAATTAGATCTATTGACATGGCCTATAGAAGATACTGAGGGGAAGTGACATTCATAAGATGCTTAGAGGAGTGTATGATAAAATTGTATATGAAGGATTAATTGCAATGCAAAGAAACATCATTGCAAAAGGGCATAGCAAGATTTTCAAGCAGAGGACAAAACCAGATAAAAGGAAATATACCTTTTGTAACTGCAAGTGATTATTGCAGTCAAATGCAGTAATGATAGAAGTGCAAATATTGTTTGGGTGATACTGGAATAGAACCAAAATATTATTGTAATGCACACGTTGACACTAGGGCACAGGCGAGAATATATAAGTATGTTTGGATCTGGAGTCACAAGCTTTGAAGATGGGTCTCTTTGATAAGTTCTTTGTGAATATTGGAGAGAATAATTGAATTAGGATATCTGTAGATGACCAGTAAATCATGTGTGTTGTCTTGTATACCAAGAGGGAACAATTCTGAAGCATGTGATCATGGTAGTCATGTAAAGTGTTTCATGAAGCTCATGATGGTATTAACTGTATATAGCAAGTCTTGTCTTACCACTTAAGGGACTTTATATGTACTCCTATAGAACAGTTGTGTAGCATTCTTTTATGATGGGAGATGATCTTCTTTTGAAGAAGAATGTTGATAACTTTTCATTTCTATAATCCCTCTTTTTCTGCTACCTTCCTTACATTGCTTCTTGACCACTTCAGTGGCTTCATCTCAAGGATAGAAACATTGGTTTTGAGTGATGAAATAAGTAGGTAATATTTGTTGAAGCCTAGTTTTATGGAGTTGTATTTGTTCATACCCACCAAGAGTGTCATAAATAGATTAGGCTTACTTGATATAAAACACCGGGAACCTAGTTTTAGATGAGTTTTAGACTGTTAACATCAGAATGGAGCAAGCTCAGTGTTTGACTATTGGTCCTTGCCATTGAGTATGGTAAGGGTTTGTCAAAATGGAAGATAACTGTTTTGTTACTGAGGTCTGGTGGAGATAGATAAGATAGTCAAGTAGCAGCCAGAATAAAAGGAAAAATGCTGTCCAGTATTAACCATTCTACTGTCCCAGGTCTTCTGTAATAGAATTGTGGTCCCCAACTAAACAGCCACGACCACTAGTTTGGCCCTAAGTCACTCAGAGAAGGAATTTTGTCTGGATAGGGTGAGAGTAAGTCCGTGTACAATGAGGTGTTCAGTGTCTTATGTGTGGTGGTTTAATTTGGGTTTAATTGGGGTATGTAGTGTGTGATGACACTGGTTTGCAGTGCAGTCACCTGAACATATGTTGTCAGTGTGTATCTTGTCTTGGGGTTGATTTCTCACATGGGTTAACATCTAGGGAGTTGAGTGAGAAATTTAATTTGGAGGTCTGTCGTGGTGTCCTTGTGTTTGTTTTGTGTTCTGAATTTTTAAAATATGTGCTTTTGTATGGCTGTGTGGGTGTGGCAGGTTATTGTAGATTTTTGAGTAATATGTTGCTATGGTCATTTTTTGTTTCATTCAGTGGGCTTTGTTTGGTTGATGTGCTGCTCTATGGGAAGGATATTGGTTTCTGAATGTAGATGATCTGATAGGAATGTTATAGTGTGGGCAGTCATTATTTTCAATGGTTTATTTTGTGTTAATTGTCGTCTCAGTTTTCATTAAGTGGAAAATCTGTAGACCCACAATGGTTTGCAATGATCCGTAGAACATCCTACAGATCTCTGGGAAGAAGTTTTGGACTTGTCTGTTGTAATAGTGTGAGGCTGTTTCTGTGTCACCAATTGAAAGCAATAGGCAGAGGAGAGCAGTTGCTGGTTGTCAGCTCCCCAAGTGTGTAAAAGTGTAAGGATCTTTTTGTGACTAAAGATATCATAGGAAAATTATAAAGAACGATTCTCTCCTATTCCAATCAACCCCACACACCAATCTCATCACAAGCACAACCAGCTGATTGTGTAAAAGAAAAAAAATCACATCTGTATCATACAAAAAAAAAAACAACTGTACTATACATCCACATAAAATTGCTAAAAAACTTTTCAAGACAGGCCAATATATTTGATATTTCAAAAAAACAAAAACAAAAAAAAAACAGAGAAAACCTTCAGAGAAAAAATACCTTTCAAGAGAAGTAAGAATCACAATGGAACATGCATTCAGGACATCATCCAGCTCCAAAACAATGCCACTATAGAGTAGGCCTGGCCACAAAATCAGAAGACACTGAACATTTCTGTCTCCACTGCCCTACACTAACAATCCCAAGAGAACAGCACAATATATCATCCCTGAGTGACCTGTGGGCCTGTCTGATGGCCACTGCTGGTTACCTGAGATTTGTGGGTCTCCTGCAATTTCTTGTTAATTGTATAGTATTATTCTTAGTCACAACAGATCCTTTCAGTAATCAGAGGCAAATATTTTCTGGTGCTTAATTGGGTTTATTTCTTTTCATTTTATGGAATTATTGCATGGAACGAAAAACAAACCTGTTTTCATGATTGCATTGTTTACAGCAAATTGCCTCCCGTGAGTGCCCCGGTTTGGGATCGGGAGAGTGAAGATCGTCGTCGTAAGCAACAGTTACAGCTCCAACAGCAGCAGGCTCTCGTGTCTGCGTCCCGCACAGCGCCACCCTATGGCCATCGTAAGGGCTGGATCCCACGTTCTCAGGAAGTAAGTTTTGGATTTGTTGTTCTTGACACAGCTTGTTTTTTGGGTTACCTTTTTCTTCCAAAGGAGCAGCTTGTTTTTTGGGTATGACTGATGTTTTTAGGATTTAACTTAAATTTAGTAAATTCTTGATTTTCAGATATAAAATTGGGGGGGGGTCATAGATGAATATGCCAGAAGTCTGGGTTTTCTTAGAGGTCAGATTAAATGTAGCTGCAAATATTTTCCAGATCTCTCTGGGAAGAAACTTTGGATTGTGCTGTATTAATGTAGGAGTGCTTCTATGTCACTGGCTCAAAGTGGTAGGGAGGGGAGAGCATTTGCTAGTTGAACTGCCCATGTGTTAAAAAGGGTAAGACCTACAGTAGAAGTTGACAGAGAGATATCTTGGGCCTAGTCTGGAGACTGAGTATTTGCACCTCTTGATGGAGGCGAGTGGTTGATGGGTTTTGAAAATGAGCAGCTTCACAGTCATTCTTGCAGGACATGCAGATACCCATCATAAGTCCCTCCATGGTCTCTCTTACAGAAGACCCACAACTTTCAGATAACTGGCCTTCAGGAGGGACTATAAATCACTCAAGGAAGATATATTGTGTTGTTGGGAAATGTTAATGTGGGGCATTGTATTGCAAGGTGTTCGGTGTCCTCTGTGTGGTGGTTGCATATGGGGCAATTTGAATCTGGCCAGGCCTATTTTGTGTTGGTACTGTTTTAATGCTGCATTCAATGAACTTTTTATTGGTATCATTTACTATTTTCCATGGTGACTTCCCTTGTATAGTTTGACTGAATGATTACAGGACTTTGGTGATGGAGGTGCCTTTCCAGAATGCCATGTTGCCCAGCACCCCTTGGGGATGGGTCGTAGTTCCCAAACTGGAGATGGAGGGGGTGGTGTTGGAGGAGGAGGAGGAGGAGGGGGAGGTGGAGGCGGAGGTGGAGGAGGAGGAGGAGGAGGAGGAGGGGGGTCTAATGCCCTTGCAGTGCAGCTGGACGGAGAAGGAAAAGTCAAGTACGACATTCTAGCAAGACAAGGACAGCACAAAGATAAGGTTAGTATTGTACACGTTCTTTAACCTCATAAGTCCTCTAGGTAATTATTGGCTAGAGGACATTTTATCCTGTACAGTCTCATTAAAACCACTTGAAATGACATTGTCACCTTTTATATCCTCAAATGTAAGCATCCCCAATGCTTTCAGTGATTTAGGGATGGTGATGAGGTGGGGGCACCACCTTTTGTTTATATTCTTAACAAGATCTTCATTAAAAAAGTTACAGAAGAAGAGTGACAAAATCATTGATGGTACCTAACACTCACAAGGACTGTATAGGTTAAGCAAAATACAATTGTCTGAGGAGTGCTAATGAAAGGAAAATGTATTCAGAATGCATGGAGGAACCCTCATGCTCCTGAAGGATTCACAGTGTGGAAGGGGCTTATTGTTATGATAGCACTTGAAACAGTCTGGCTGTGGGCAGAATAAGATAATAAAGTGCCAGCTGTAACAGGAGGGCATAAGTTGTTGATTTATTCCTTTTACAGATAGGGAAGCTCCCAAGCAGAATAGAATCATAGAAATAGAGAGAGAAAGAAAAATAGTAATAAAGCTATAATGCCTATGAAAAAGTTCTATCACTATCTCTACACTAAACCCTTGATATATTAAGCTAATTAGAGGAAATGGTTGGTTGTTACAGTCTAAAGTTTTATATATCCAAAGGTTTTATTACATTGGATTTTCTGCACATATTGAACCTTGGGTCAGTGTATGAGGTGGAAGTTAGGTACACATTGTCCAACCAGTGTACCAGTTACAGTAAACCTTTGATGTATCAAACTGAATGAAGGGAAAACCTAGATTGTTATAACCAAAAGTATGTACTCTACATAGATATGTATTTAGATTTTTATATGTGCCCACCATCCATACCAAATCATGCACCACAAATGACCTCAATCATTATATCAGACAAATGATTGGTAGGTCTCACAAGGGTCATTATAGCCAAAATTTGATGTAACAAGGTTAGGCATAGCCAGAGCTGGGCATCATTCCATTAATCTGTTAATCATTAATTAATGGAGTTAAAGTTTTTATTAATGGAGTAACTTAAGTTAACTTTGAAAATCATTAATTTTCGTTAAATTGGCAGCTTCCGTTATTAGTCCATTAACTTCATCTATAAACTTTTCCTTATCTTCAGATTTTTAGTACAGATTCTTATGAGAATATGACAGTACTTGTATAATTGAACAAGTCATTGTAATGCTTTCCAACAAAATAGGTATTATTTTATAGTGAAAAAATATCTGTGCTTCGGAAAATGGATAAACAAAAACAGTATAAAGATATATCTGACAGAACACATGACATGTTTCCTTTTTGCTGATGTAAGCTTAGGATTCCTTAGATTTGAGTAGCTGCACTTCATTGAGCTAATTTTCACTGTCATCTCCCAAGAAAGCACACCAGCAAACCACTGGGGAGTCTTAGCATTATGGCTACTGCCGATGGTGTAAAGAATTAATTGTAACTTTTTGGTTAACGGATTAATGATTAACCCCTTCAATACGGGCCAAAATCTCGCGGGCAGCATTAGCTGCCAGACGTGCGATGTTTCGTCATAATACTCGCATTATAGAAAATAAAGTTACTGCTGTATTGCTCGTTCTCTTTCACCCGTGAATTTTGATAACCATAGAAAATATGATGAAGCCAGTTTACAGAGTATGGGGGTCACGCAGGTACAACTACAATATATATAATCAAGACGCCGACATCGGCATCCTCGCGTACCCACTTGCTCCTCATGACACCTACGTAGGCGTCATCGTATCGAAGGGGTTAATGAAGTTAACTTTTTGGGTTAATAATGCCCACCTCAGGGTATAGTGAGGGTTAGCTGTATGTCCATGAAAAAGGTTAATTAGCAATTATCACTCCTTTTTAGGACGCAAATTTTTATTCATCATTCTAAGATATTTGAATCATCCTAGAGATGAAATTTTATACTCTAATCTGAACAGATGAAAGGTTCAAGATTTGTTCACTACAGAAATGTTATGGATTATTGATGTACTTTGTTGGTCCCAGATCGTCTACTCTAAACTGACAGACCTGCTACCCTCGGCCATGACTTCAGAAGATGACCCAGAATTGCAGCGTCCAACGCAGGAGGAAGTAGAAGATGCCACTGAAAAAACCCGCCAAGCACTAGAAAAATTGACACAGGTTGGTCGTGTGTTTTACTGTTTTTGTTTCAGCAGATTGGAGTACATACACATACCAAAGGCTTTTTCCTTCTGTAGAAGGGAGGTAGCCAAAAAACAAAGGCATAAAAACCACTCTCATCCATTCCATCCCCAACATACTCCACTCCCCTCCACCCTCTTCCCTCCCCTTATCTTAGCACCTCCTGGATAACAGGTCATCCCTGCATCTTGTCCACAATGGCTATTTCCCCCTCACAAGAGAGGTAGCCAAAAAACAAAGGCATAAAATCCACTCCCACCCATTCCTCCCCCACATATTTTGCACCCATTCACCATCCCTCCCTCCCTCTTTTCTTGGCTCCTTTTGGATGATGGGTCATCCCTGCATCTTGCCCTTTGCCCTAGGTCAGAGGCAGTGTCACAAGGCACAGCACATCCAAAGCAAGGCCTCTTCATTTAATTGGCGATCCCCTCTGCCCCCTCATGCAGAAAAAGAGAAGATGGGGATAAATCCCTTTGGGCTGCATTAAAATATATTTCATACATACTCCCTCACCCCCCACCCCCTACCCACTCCCATACATCATAGCGTTATCCATACACAACCATTCTCCATTCACCCCTATCCTCTGTCTTCTCATTTCCTCAACAGACATTCCCCGCTTTCCCAATGCCCCTTTTACCCCATCTATCCATCTCATCTTTGGTCACCCCTTCATGTTCTCTTCTTCCACCTCTGCCTTCCACACCTCTTATTAATCTTTCTTCACTCATTCTTTCCATGTGTCCAAACCATCCCAATACTCTTTCATCAACCCTATCTCCCAACTCCCATTCCACCCCTGCTCTCCTCCTCACCTCCTTATTTCTCACACTATCTAGCCTAGTAACCCCTATCATACTTCTCAGGCACCTCATCTCAAATATGTTTAAACTCCTCATCTCTTCCTCTTTTATGTTCCATATTTTTGCCCCATACAGTGCTGTTGGCACTCACTCCTTCATACAATCTCCTCTTAACATCCATTCCCAAATGTCTATTTCTCATTACACTTTTTAATCCCCCAAGGCATTTACTTGCTTCTGTTAATCTATATTCTACCTCCACTCCCCCTCCCACCACATTTGCACCCAAGTATCTAAAACTATCCACTTCCTCCAGTCTCTCTCCTGTAATACTCACGTCCAATTTGCTGCCACATTCTCCCCTTGTACATCTCATCACCTTACTTTTACCTACATTTATCTTTCACACAACTTCTCAAACTGTCACTAACTTATTCCTCTGATCCTGCCACAAGTGCAGTATTGTCAGCAAACAACAACTGGCTTATCTCCCACTTTTCTCCATTTTCTTTAACCATCTCCAATCCCCAGCCCATTACCCTTGCATTTACCTCTTGCACCACCCCATCCATGTATAAATTGAACAACCAAGGCAACATAACACATCCCTGGCAAAGTCCCACCTTTACCTCAAACCACTCGCTCTCCATTTCTGATTCTAACACAGGCTCTGCTATTGTAAAAACACTTGACTACTCTTAACAGCTTTCCTCCTATGACCATATATCTGCAATACCTCCCGCAGTGTCCACCCTGTCATAAACATTTTCCAAATCCATAAAAGCCCCCAAAAATCCTTGCCTTTTCTTAAAGCTTCTCACACATCTGTCTTGCCATAAAAATCTGATCCACAGAACCCCTACCTGTCCTAAACTCACTGTTCCTCACCAATTACTCCCTCTGTTCCTCTCTTAATCCTCTCAATCAAAACCCTCCCATAAGCTTTCCCAACTACACTCAACAAACTGATCCCTCTGAAGCTACTACACTCACACTTGTCCCCTTTTCCCCTGTAAAGTGGAATTGCACAGGTACTCCTCCAGTCTGTTCTACTTTAAAATCCTATTATCTGCTCCATGCTGACAAATATGGTACAGTATATAGATATATCTACATTAGGTAGTGTTATTACTGAAATGTTTCCTATGTATTTCAAATCATTTCAGGGCAAAATCTCAGCAGCAATGCCAGTCAGGTGTGCTGAGAAACAGGCACCAGCACAGTACATCAGGTACACGCCATCACAACAGGGTATTGCCTTCAATTCTGGGGCCACACAGAGGGTCATCAGGATGGTAGAGATGCCCAAGGACCCAATGGAGCCTCCTAAATTCAAGTAAGTGTCTTCCTAAATAATTGGGGAAGAGTAATGCAAGTTTAAATGTGGAAGAAGGAATATGCAAGGGAGGGGTTGGGAGTAGTGAGAGTGGAGGGAAGTGGGAGATTAGCCAGTTGTTGTTTGCAAATGACATTGTGTTTGCAGTTCAGTCAGAGGATAGACTGAAGCAGTTGCAGTGTTCTCGATGGTTTTTCACATCCTTTTGTCCCAAGTACTCAGTATTTAAAGAATTGCCGATTCCCCTAGTATAAGTAGCCAAAGAGCTTGAGTCACTTCCCTAAAAACTCAAATTATTTGTTTTTCCAAGTGATGATGTTTGCTAAAGGAAATAACAAGTTGGTGCTTACTAACCTCTTCCATACGGTGCCGCCTATGTAGGCGGCATGAGGAGCAAGTGGATACGCGAGGCTGCCATATCGGCGTCTTGATTATATTTATTGTGGTTGTCCCTGCGTAACTGACATACTCTGTAAACTGGCTTCATCACATTTTCTATGGTTATCAAAATTCACGGGTGAAAGAGAGAACGATCGATATAAGCGGTGACTATTTTGTATGATGCGAGTATTATGACGCAACATCGTATGTCTGGCAGCTAATGCTGCCCGCGAGATTTTGGCCCGGAGTGAAGTGGTTAACTGTGTTTCAGAATCAACAAGAAAGTTCCTCGAGGACCACCTTCCCCGCCAGCCCCCGTTATGCACTCCCCAACAAGAAAGGTTGGTATCACAACAAAGTTATGTCGTAGCACATTTGTAAAATAATACTGATGACCCACTTTCGGAGAAGAATAAGCGAAAGTATAAAGATCTGTATATTTCGATCACTAACTGTGATCCTCTTCAGTAGCTGAAGAGGATCACAGTTAGTGATCGAAATATACAGATCTTTATACTTTCGCTTATTCTTCTCTGAAAGTGGGTCATCAGTATTAAAGGTTGGTATGTTATTATTGAGAATAGCTATAAAAATGTGATGAGTCCCTAAGTGTGCAAAAGAATGAGGACATCACATGCCCATACTTGAATTTGTGCACATTTTTGTGACCCATTTTCTGTTGCAACTGCTGAATCAAAGGAAATATCCAGCAGGCAGATTGAATAGCCGACCTTTACCACAGGACAAAATCCCTTAAATCATATGCCTTGATTTTATATGCATATGTCCTTCAGCCCACCCATCAAAGACCTGGCAATGAAAACAAACAAAAAACTAAACATGCTAAAATCAATAGTAAGCACTGGTTTTGACCAGCAGAAAAAACATTAGTCACATAATACAAATAACTCATAAGATCCACTCTAAATATGCTTTTACAACATGGTTCCCAACATTCAAGAAAATGTGTAAAGACATCTTGCAAACAACTCAAGACAAAGCATTGAGAATGATAAGAAGCAGATGCACTAAAATTCCCCAGCAGAACATTTACATTCAGAAACCAAAATCCTTCCCCTAGAATATCAAAATATCAGTTCCATGCAAGAGCTCTGGAACCCACTCATTCTTGTTATCACAGTACATAAGCACAGCCAGCTGAATGGAGAAAAAAAATACTATTCAGTTTTTTTAAAACAATGTGCCTTCTCTTATATAGATAGTATGTAAACAGAAAGCCAAAGTAAGATTATTGTATCTCTCTTTTTATACAGGTTACAGTTAAGGAACAGCAGGAGTGGAGGATCCCCCCCTGTGTCAGTAACTGGAAGAATGCTAAAGGTTACACCATTCCTCTGGATAAGCGCCTGGCCGCAGATGGTAGAGGTCTTCAATCAACACACATCAATGAAAAGTTCTCAAAGTTGGCTGAGGCACTGTACATTGCTGATAGGAAAGCCCGAGATCAGGTTTGTCATTTGTCTATCTTTGTACGGTGTGTCAAAAGCATTTGTCATTTGCTTGTCCATTTACAATAACTCGCCATTCACACTCCCATCTTATGCATTCTCCTTTCTTTGCTTAATGGACATTATTCTTGCATCTAGTGCTCCCTTCACCCTGTCCATCCACCTTATTCTTGGTATTTCAATTTCTCTCCATCCACTTTTGCTTTCACACTTTGCTAGCCATTCTGTACTCATTCTTTCCATATACCCAGACCATCTCACTATTAAATGTTATCTGCCATTATTTCTTCTTCTTCTTCTTCATTTTCTTCTACTACTACTTTTTCTTCTTTTTTTCACTGCTACTCTCCACACATTTAACTTCAGAATTCCCACAATACTTCCTAAACACTTCATCTAATTTAATTTAAGCCCTTTCTTTTTGCCTTTTTTATATTCCAAGTCTCTACTCCATAGTATCATGGGCACACTACATTATTTTGTTCACATTGGTCCCTAGATACCTACTTCTCATGACACTTTTCATTCCTCACAAACATTTACTTGCATCCCTTGCTCCATAATTCACCTCCACTCTTCCATTCTTTGCTTCATGTAACTCCAAGTACTTTTAAGTTCAGCACCTCTTCCAGCCTAACCCTTGAAAATCACATACAATCCACCATCACCCCATGTACATCTCATTGTGTACATAAACAACTTAGACGATGGGATAAATAGTGATGTAAGTAAGTTTGCGGATGGCACTAAAATAGGTCGCCTAATTAGGTCAGATGACACATGTTGTAAGATATGAAACATTTTGTTTTTCCTCATTCAGGTGGAGATGCGAGCACAGTTAGAGAAGAAGAAGGCCCAGAAAGAGAAGGTTCGAAAGGAAGAAACGCTGAAGGCTTTGGCCAAGAAAGCACGTGAAGAACATGCAGGTCTTCGAACAGTTGGGGCAGGGGGACCTACTGATGATGATGAAAAGGAACGAGATAAACTTAGACAAGAACGTGCCAGGTGAGTGTTAAATGTGTTTTCTAACTTTTTGTATTCTCTCTCTCTCTCCTCCTCTCTCCCTCTGTCTCTCAATCTCTCTCTCTCTCTCTCTCTCTCTCTCTCTCTCTCTCCTCCTCTCTCCCTCTGTCTCTCAATCTCTCTCTTTTTTTTTTTTTTTTTTTTTTTTTCTATCTTCATTCTTCCTCCCTCCCTTCATTCCTCTTCTTCATTTCCTTCCCAGTTACCTATTTGGTACTTTTCTCATGTTCAGAAATAGGAGTATCCTGCATAAGACCCTCTTCATTCCCAAGGAGCAGCAAGGGTTTCCTTTACCTTAGGAATGTATAAATAGTGTGTATATTTTCTCTGAATATAATTATAGGTAGCATATTTTGAGTGATATTTTTTCCTTTAGGGAACGAAAGAGGGACCAGGCCTTGTCAAATGCCAGTGCAGAGAAACGAGGTAAACTAGCAGGTCGTGATCGTGACATCACAGAACAGATTGCCTTGGGTCTTCCTCAAAAGACAGCAGGAGGTGGAGAAGCACAATTTGACCAGCGACTGTTCAACCAGTCCCGTGGAATGGACTCTGGCTTTGCTGACGACGAGGCTTACAATGTGTATGACCAACCATGGCGTAAGGCAGGATCACTAGGATCAAGTCTCTACCACCCATCAAGAAATGCAGACAAGGATATGTATGGTGGAGACCTGGACCAACTCATGGCCACAAATCGATTTGTCCCCGATCGTGGTTTCTCAGGAGCAGATACGAGTTCCAAGCGAAGTGGACCTGTAGAGTTCCAGCGATCAGGTGCAAGGGATGAGAAGGAAGAGGATGATTTGTTTGACATTGAAGGTCTACTGTCCCAGGCCAAGAAAGCTAGCAAGCGTCCTACAGATATGGATGATAGAGGACGTGACGATCGTGACAAAAGAAGGAAACGAGATTGAGGAAGGAATGGATGAGTAAGAATTTGTGTCCTTGTTAATAGTGAAGATGTTTATATTATGATGTGGTTAATGTTGCCACTGTGACGGTTTGGTGTAAACAGTTTGCAGCTGTTGTTTAACTCTGTCAGCAGGAAGGGAAGACTTTCTTGTTAACGAATTGGAAAAGGATTGAAATTTAATGTAAATGTTCCCTAAATATGCTAGCTGTACAAGTAGATTGGGAATTACAGTGTTACTATATTCAAGTAAAGGCAGTTAGAATGGTAGGACCAAAGTGTACCATTTTAAAAGTGGATTTCAAGGTTTAAAAAAGTATTATCTTAATTGGGTGAAGTGACTCAAGTTATCGTGTAAGTAACAGCTGACAGGTATGCTACAGTCCCCAACATGTTGCCTGAAGTTTCTTTGACTGGAAACCCATGGCTTCATGGCAGCCAGTTGCAGTCCTTGGGCCCTCCCAGAGGTCTCCTCAGGGAGGAACAGACCATTTTCTATGTTGTGTGAATGTAGGGATGTTTCTGGTGCAGACTAGTAGGAAGAAAAAGAGAGCAATCACTGATTGTCAGTTCTCTTCATCCTGAAAAGCGGTGGAAAAATAGTGGAAATTTATAGGAGTCCATGGGCTCAGTTCATAGACCAAGTGCCAACCAATTGGGACGACTGCAACTCTAGGTGGAGGTGAGGGTGTTGCAAGGCTTTGAATATGGGTGGCAGGGAGATGATCCCCCTTGTTGCCCATCCTGCAGGACCACCTCATTGGTGTCCATACATACATGATGACTGTTGATTGACAGCATACTCGTTGTAATAGTGTTGGAGCTGAACTAATAGGTTTTAAGTAGGATAAGTATATTTAAACTTTAAAAAAAAAAAGATATTTGTACCCAATTAAAATAGTTGATAAAGAAACCTGTATTAATTTTCAACCCTCAGAAGCTTATGGCTTCTGACAAGATTACATATTCACTTGGTTGCCTTAGTTCTATTTTGCAGACCTGCAGTCCCAAGGTATCCAGGAAAAACCCAAATTGGTCCACACATCTCACAAAGACCTGTTCTCTGTACTTTGTAAATGTTCTATTTTATTCTATATACCAGAAAGTTTCTTTCCCCTTATAAGGGAAGGTAGCCCCCACCTCCAATCATCTCGCACCTATTTTTTTCCCCTTTTACCTTTGCTTCTTGTGGATGAAGGACCAACTCTGCCTCTCTCCACACTGTTTGGGTTAGAAGCAATGTAGCATGACACAGCACATCCATAGCCTGACAGCTGAGGCTGGTTTACCCCTACTGCTTCATTTACATGGTGACCCTTCTTTCTCGTCCCATCATGCATAAATAGAAAAGGAGAGAAATTCCTTTTGGCTGTGTCAGTGTATTGTTTCCTTCACAACCATTCCCTACACATGTCTATCTTGATTTCTCCCTTTCCTGCTCAAGATATTTCACTTTTATTCAAGGCCTCCTTCACCTCATCCATCTCATTCTTGCCCTTCCCCTCAAGTTCACTGCAGACACTTCTGCCTTCCACAAACATTTTGGTGGCCTTTTTTTGCTCATTCTTTCCAAATGGCCAAATCATCTTGGAATTCTTTCATCAGTGTAATTTGTGTTTGTTGTCATCAGTGTGATGTGTGCATCTTGAGCAGATTTTGTGTTAATGTTGTTTCAGTGATGGGTGGTGACCCAAACAGAAATGGACTAGTATGACTTGTATGTCATGGAAGTAGTTTCTACCCTGGAGGTACTTGCTCCAAATGGAGTATATTGTCTTATAATTTGTGTCATCAGTCAGAACCATTCTGCACAAGGAACTTGACATGTTTAAGGTGTCTGCTCAGTGGGTGCCACACCTTTTGATGTCTGATCAAAAGCACACCAGGCTGGTCACGTCACAGGCAAATGTGGCACATTTTGAAGCAGATATGGTCAGTTTTCTTGAATGTTTCCTCACGCAAGATGAGTGTTGAGTCCACCACTTCGAGACAGAGACCAAACAGCAGTCAATGCAATGGAAACCCCCTCTTCTTCAAAGAAGGCCAAGGTGGTGGTGTCGACAGGGAAGGTGGTGGCCTCTGTTTTCTGGGATGCAAAGGGCATTGTGTTCATTGATTACCTTCTGAAAGGACAAACTATCAATGGAGAATACTACACCAGCTTGCTGATGTAGCTGTAAAAGGCAATCAAGTCAAAAGAGCTTGGATAACTGACGAAGGGGGTCCTGTTTCACTAAGGCAAAGCTCCTGCACACAAGTCCGTGGTTGCAATGGCTGCTGTGTGTGACTGTGACTTTGAGCTGGTTGATCACCCCCATGTTCTCCCGATTTAGCACCATCTGACTATTTTCTGTTCCCGAACATAAAAAAACACTTGCCTGGGAAACAATACTGGACTGATGATGAGGTCGTATCTACTATTGAAGATTTCTTTGGTGACCAGGAGAGCTTCTATACCACCAGAATCCAAGTGCCGCAACACCGTTGGAAGAAGTGTGTGGACCGCAAGGGGGACTATGCTGAAAAATAAACCATATATGGTCATATTTGACCATTGCATCATTGTGAGCCTGTGAACTTTTCAGCCCACCCTGCAATGCCAATGTTTTAACTGTTGGTGCTTTGGACACCCTAAATAACAATATCATCATCCAGGAAGCATACAGTGTGATGTTTAGCCCCCTGAACATGGCTCCCTCTGCATAAACTCAGCAAAATGTGTCAACTGGTCAAAACCATCCAAATCCTTTTTATGTTGCACAATATGCTGCTGTTGAGGAAGGACGGGAGAGGACAGAAGACAGGTGAATGGAGAAAGGTTGTATGTGGATGATGATGTGATTGCATGAGGTAGAATGGGCGGGTAGATGGGGGGTGAGGTAGTATGTGTGAGAAAAATTTGACGCAGCCCAAAGGGATTTCTCCCCATCCTCTCATTTTATGCAATGGGGGGACGGAGAAGGGGGTCGCCGATTTAATGAAGCGGCCTTGCTGTGGATGTGCTGTGTCTTGCGACACTGCTTCTGACCCAGGGCAGTGGACAAGGTGCAGGGATGACCCGTCAATCAGGAGGTGCTAAGATAAGAGGGAGGGTGGAGGGGTGTGGAGTGTATTCAGGGATGGAATGGGTGGGAATGATTTTATGCCTTTTTCTTTTTGGCTACCCCCCTTGTAAGGGGGAAAAAGCCTTGGTATATGTATGTATGTATGTACAATATGCTGCTATGAATGATACCTGTGACTTTGAAACTAAATATATCAACCTCCAAGAAGCCCAAGTTCAAATAAGATCTATAATGGCCTAACCTGGAACTATATGAAGCACTTGTGGTCTGCCATCCAACCCAACCCCCTTTATTCCCACCAAAACAACTTCACCATGAAGAACCACAAATACACTGAAAACCCAGGCATGACCTCTCATGCCCTGCAAACTGAGCAACTCTACTATTACAGACCCACCCATTCCTTTCCCTTACCCACCTCATCACCCCACTCTCTTTCACCAAAGAAAATGCCCTAATTCTTAGGAAAAACAATAGAAGAGTGGTCAAATACATTAAAAACACTACCCTAACATCCTCCTCACAAAAAGGACTATCTCTTTTCAAACGCCCAAAGCATATCACTCCACCTTCACTACCCACTGGAGTTTGTGTTGCAACAAAACAAAGGGAGTCTTTAAGCCGAAATATAACTGATCCTATACCCTAGATCCACAAAACCTTGTGCAATTCTCCCTTTGACCTCCTAATGTCCCTAACCCCAAATGTAATGAATGACTTTTGATCAAACTCAAATTCATCTCCAGAATCCACTTCAATGAGTTTACAGATATACAGTATGCCAAATGGAGACCTAAATGACCCATAATGAAATTGGATTAAAAAAAGGAAAAGCAATCCAATTTTATTTTCAAAATTTGCACTGCATTGTAATTTATATTGAATGGAATAAATTTACATATTTTTCAATTCATTGGTAGCGTATATGGCGTAATTGTTCCAAACTGCTGTACTACAGTACGTTGTAAGTCTGAGCCCTGGCGGCTTCAGCCTTCAAAGGATTACAAAGGCGGAGCATTCCGACAGGAGACCTTATTGTACATAATTAGGTCGGATGCGATTTTTATGTCTTGTTGAAATATTTTCATTGTTATATCAGGTAGTTCTCGATATATGCGAATTCGCGTATATGCGATTCAAGAATTTGCACCACTTTTCGATATGTGCGGGGATATATTCGAAGATATGCGATTTGACCTAAAAAAAATGAATAAATAAAAATAGTCGCGGCCGATTATTTTTTTTCAAAATACCTATTATATATTTGAAGTTGGTGCGCATAAAGCCGTGTGGTAACACTGGCTGCATCAGCTAGGTAGAGCTGGCATCACTGCGGCGTTATCACAACAACAACACCGGCAGCTGTACAGACGGCATCGTCTTAGGCATCCTTCCTGTTTCATAGGCCAAACCATTGTCTTTCTACAGGCAATTAAGCTTTTTTGATACACAAATTAATTATTTTTTTCACAAACAAATTAATTTTTGATACTTATTACTGCCCCAATTAATTTCGTCAATTTTCACTCTCTGCAAGAATTATCGTTTATTCTCCGCGCTGGATAAACTCTAAGCAGTAAGCCTGCCTGTGTATCTCCAGAGCACATCAACAGTCAGTTTAAAGGTCAGATATCAACAGATATACCATTCACTAAAAATCATCGAAAAAGTACTTTTTAAAAGCATACAAATAAAGTTTTTACCTTTTACAGAAGAATTTATTCAGAAAATTCACTTTTAATTGCGCCTCGCATACCACTTTTCCGAAGTCTAGATATTCAGAATAACAATATTGTTTGTTTGGCAACTGTGACGTCACGAACGCGGAATTCCCCGAAGCGCACGGGCGGAATGTTTCGAATAGCAGACGACGCAATGAAATGAAGATAAAACTGATTTTTGCCAAATTTGATAAGATGTAGATGGTGGAATTATATAGAATACTGTCAGTATGTTTTTTTATGTACATTAAACTGTAAATACAAAAAGTTATTGAAGTCTTGATATCTGACCTTTAAAGGTCAGATATCAAGACTTCAATAACTTTTTGTATTTACAGTTTAATGTACATAAAAAAACATACTGACAGTATTCTATATAATTCCACCATCTACATCTTATCAAATTTGGCAAAAAACAGTTTTGTCTTCATTTCACTGCGTCATCTGCTATTCGAAACATTCCGCCCGTGCGCTTCGGGAAAGGTTCGGGGAATTCCGCGTTCGTGACGTCACAGTTGCCAAACAAACAATATTGTTATTCTGAATATCTAGACTTCGGAAAAGTGGTATGCGAGGCGCAATTAAAAGTGAATTTTCTGAATAAATTCTTCTGTAATAGGTAAAAACTTTATTTGTATGCTTTTAAAAAGTACTTTTTCGAGCAATACGATGATTTTTAGCGAATGGTATATCTGTTGATATCTGACCTTTAAGCGTAGCAAGCAGTCTGAAATGTGAATTGTAAACAGACTGATTTTTCAAACAGCTGAAGAAAATACGCTTGGCGAAATAAGTGATGCACCACTCAGCCCCTAATCCATTGCCTTGTGCTAAAATGTATGTAAACATATATGAGATGCAGTATGTAAGCCCTTTGCCAAAATAAAATATGTAAAAAAAAAAAAAAAAAAAAAATCGATCCGAGTTGAGAACGTATCCCCCTTTTTCCCATAGGTTCAATAGTTCGATATATGCGAATTCGTTATATGCGGGGGGTCCGCGGAACGGAACCCCCGCATATAACGAGAACTACCTGTATTCTGTAAAAATTAAACCTTTCTATTAATCCTCCCACACCCAAAATTAATTTTTCATTATAATTATTTCAGAGTAGGTTGAAATATTTTGAATGGTTTTGTATAACCCAATGCATAAGCGAATTTAGCGGCTGTTTATGGGCCTCACACCATCAGGGGACCCGAAGAGCGCTTGGAAAATATCAAATTAATTGAAGCCGGAAAATAAAAATTCTTGAAATCCCATTTAGAACGTCTAATATGAGCATAACCTTCTCTCCTTATTAGGATTCATTGATATGATATACGTTTGATATAAATTGCATTTATTTCACAAAAAGTAAAATGAGGAAGTGGATAGTTTTAGATACTTGGGTGCAAATGTGGCAGGAAAAGGAGTAAAAGTGGAGGTAGAATGTAGATTGAGAGAAGCGAGTAAATGCCTTGGTGGATTGAAGAGTGTAATGAGGAATAGATGCTAAGAGGAGACTGTATGAAGGAGTGATTGTGCCAACAGCACTGTATGGGGCAGAAACGTGGAACATAAGAGAGGAAGAGAGAAGGAGTTTGAATGTGTTTGAGATGAGGTGTCTGAGAAGTATGATGGGGGTTACTAGGCTAGATAGAGTGAGAAATGAGGAGTTGAGGAGAAGAACGGGGGTGGAAAGGGAGCTGGGAGATAGGGTTGATGAAAGAGTATTAAGATGGTATGGAAGTATCAACAGGTTTGTGTTATCAAATTTTTGTTTCCTTTCAGTATTATAAAATGTCCTTTTTGCATGTTTAAAGCAATTATCCAAAAAGTGTTTTGGGTATTTTAACTGCCATCCAATTTCATAAATCTTACATATCTCATTAATAAATTCAGGGCTCTCTTGATAGCGCAATGGGCTAAGTCACTGACGTTTTGTCACGTCCGAGCTGAGTTCGAGCCCTCGGCTCGACCACGTTTTAATTTCCAATATATGCCTCCATAATTGAAGCTCCTCGTCAGTCTCGACTGCGATGGCATGGAATTAAAGTGAATAGTGGTTGAAACGATGTTAATAGGTTTACTGGGAATAATTCAGTGTGTGTATATATATATATATATATATATATATATATATATATATATATATAAATATATATATATATATATATATATACACACACACAATATTACACCAGTAAGATGACTGAATACTGCCATTTATATTGGGTGGGTATGTTAGTGATACATTTATTGTGCATGGTATGATCAAATACAATTAATAGTTGAGGTGGTGGTAGTAATGGCAACCAGGGGGCCCCAAATCAGCCAGGCTTAGGACAATTCAATTATCTAATTTGCTTCTGCTGGGGCACAAGTAATGTGATCGTTATTAAATATTACAAGATCTTTTCATTCTCTACTTTGTATTTTTACAAACTTGTATTCGTACGGGTAATTATTTTTACCTATGCATAAATTTACTTTTGAGTTCAAATTCATTAGTCGTTATTTGATTAGACCATTGGTCTATAATTTTTTTTCTGAATCTAGAATAACTAATTGATTCAAGCAACCGTTTACTGTTAAGTATAGCTTCGTATCATTATCGAATCTGGAGACTAAATTTAAATTCACTGTCATATCAATGAAAATAAGTGGCCTGAAACGGTACCCTGAGAAACTTATTTACTCTACACTTTTGGAACAAGAATTTTTTCAGAACAGCTGAGAGGGAGTTGTCTACTCTAAAATCATAAACCGATTCAATATATAAATGAAAGCAGACATGAATTAACAAATGTGGTTCTTATTCTGTTTATTGCAATCACATAAATCCAAACGTATGTAGAGCTCATTTCGGTATAGTCACCCTTAAAGAAAATAGCCTTCTCGTGGACACAATGCATTATACTCTTGAAGATAAGTAATTCAAGAGTATATTAAGTAGGTGTAATGATATTTCAATGACACAATATAATCTATATTGGCAACGATGATCACTTTAAATGTTTTAATAAATTTTACTGTTTAAAAAGAATTTAGCTAGTTAAAATAAATTTCGCTAAGTCTAGCACTTTTTAGATCGTCGGTTTAAAGGTTTTTCGTCAACCAATCATTTTCAAAGTTTGTGTAGAAGAAGACATGGCGGAAACTAAGCAGGAAACCAAAAACACCATCACATTAAAGGGATCAGCCCAGCTCGTTTCAGAATTCTTTTGTAAGTTGATGCTGTGATTGTCAGTGCACATATACTTGGGCATATTTCTAATAAGTTGAATTAGAGTGGCAGCTTTATAGGATAGAAAGTATGTCAGTTGAAGTTACCTGGAAATGATCTGTAACCATACGTGTTTGCAAATTTATATTTTGTGTAGAATATAATTCCAAATATAAGATACTGCCGTTGAATGGAAATGTAACAGATGTCATGTATGTATGTCATATGAATATTGATGTTCAAGATATGTTATACAGTGAAGCACCAGTTACAAAACATGCTTTTGTCACTGTGTTCTGGGTGTGGAGGAACTGTATTACATAATGAACTAGGTACTAGAAAATGCAAACTCAGGAGTTCACTACAGACACTGGAAGTATTTGTTAGTGACCATTTGATCTGGTAGGATGTCTAGTCCACAGCCTCCCCCCACCCTCCTGAACAAAAAAAAATATCTATCTCAAAAGTTTCTTCCAGATATTTTTTATAATTTTATATTTCTTTAACCCATGATTGTTTCTACAAATAGGTCTTGTTGATTTTTTTATTATTTATTTGGCAATTAGAGGCTTTTAAAGCAGCCAAGAGAGAAAAGGAAATACTTTTGCAAAATTGGGGAATAAACTTTAAATTCAGCAGGTGTCCCGTATGTCATAAATCTTGTTTTAAGGTTCTGCAGCTCTCTTCATCTCATTTCCCTTTCAAGAAGAGAGTAGCAAGATCTTGACTTTGAGACTAGATTTGAGATTGAGTATCTAGAAAAGGATGACCAACTACTCCCTCACGACTAGCAAGTGGTGCTCCCTGGGACCTATTGTCACTTGCGAGTTGTTATGATAGTGACTGAGACTGCCTTTAATCTCTTCAATACGAGTTTACTCGTGCGCACATTAGGTGTCCCAATGCACGATGATGCATCGCAATATGCGGTATAAAATATAAATTTGCATTTAAAATCATTCTCTCTCACCTTGAATGTAACTGTTTATAACCACAGAAAATAGGGTCAGGTTGGTTTACAGAATACAGGGGCCACTCAGCTGTAACTACAAATAAATATAATTAGGATGTCAACACTGGTATCCTGTTATACCCACTTGTGCCTCATGATGCCCACGTAGGCATCATAATATTCTAGGGGTTACGGTCACTAGCAATAACATCATTCTTCTAATTAACATTCATAAATAATCTAGTGATGGTGGAAGCAAGAGATCATGATTCTGAGAACCCTTGCTCTCAACATATATAGTAGGCAGTGTAGACCCAGTGGATTGTCATGGAAGGACTAAGGAGTATAACAAGAACTGAGCAGCCTTATCCTGGATCCACTCTGTACACTCCACATTAGGAAAGGGCCAGAAAAGGTGTCTGAAGCATTTCTTCCCTAAACTTAATCTGGCTGTAGAGCTGCCACCCCCACTCCCCAGCAAAGTTACCTTTTCATAATGCAGCATGAATAATAATAATACTAATTAATATTGGGGATAGAACATTAGCCTCTTCAACACCAAAGTCCCTTTGCACTCCAAGCCCACTTAGCAAAACAGGAAACCCTTGATACACCAAACTAATTGGGGGTAGATGACTGATGGTTTATCAAAAGATTTGGTTTATAAGATGGTCAGAATAGCACCTTATAAACCAACTGAGGGTCTGAAACACAAAGGCAAAAGCTGACAAGACTGTGAGAATCAACATCGTGTGAGATTGAAACCTTTATTGGTACGATGTTTCGCTTGTTACAGCTTTTTGCCATATGTCTGTACTTGAAAAAGCTGTAACAAGCAAAATGTCGTACCAATTAAGGTTTTGATCTCGCACGGTGTTGATTCTCACACAACTGAGGGTCTGTTTTTACATTAACCACTTCAGTACGGGACTTAAATCTCGCGGGCAGCAGCCAATGCCAGCCGTATGACGTAACGTAATAATATTCGCATCATAAAATATAGTCGCCGCTTATATCGATCGTTCTCTCTTTCACCCGCGAATTTTGAAAACCACAGAGAATGGGATTCAGGGCGCATTTGGGAGAATGTAAAAACGCAGGGGCGACTACAATAAATATAATCAAGACGCCGATATGGCAGCGTCGCGAATCCACTTGCTCCTCATGACGCCTACGTGTGCGGCACCGTATGGAAGGGGTTAAGTGTTTGGTAACTTGTATGTCTAAAATGGGCGGCTTTTCACTTGTATGCACTTTTTTTTTTTTATATACAGTACGTCTATGGTACATTGCTTAATGTGATATAAGCAACAAAGTATATCAAATAAATATTTTTGACTGTTGCACTCACCAAACAAGGAAGGGATGCTATTTTGCAACACACTGAATTGTGTTCAGTCCTGCGCACACACACACAGTATTGCAGGCATGTTTGGTCAGCTTTCAAACATGTCTGATAAACTGAACATGTGGTTGTTTTACGTATATTTACCAAAGGCTTTTCCCTCCCATTCACCACCCCTCCCTCCCTCTTCTTGGTTCCTCCTGGATGATGGTTCAACCCTATATCTCGCCCACTGCCCTGTGGTCAGAAGCAGTGAAAGAAGACATAGCAATGTCGCTTCATTTAATCAGTGACCTCCCCCCCCCTTCCATCCCCTTATGCAGAAAAAGAGAAGACGGAGAAGTCCCTTCAGGCTGCGTCAAAGTATCATTCACACATATTCCCTCATCCGCCACCCACCCCCTTCCATGCATGACAGCATCATCAATACACAACCATTCTCCATTCCTCCCTGTCTTCTGTCCTGTCCTGTCCTTCCTCAGCACATTCCTGTTTCCCGATTCCCCTTTTACCCCATCTATCCATCTCCTCCTTGGTCGCTCCCTCATGTTCACTCCCTTGCCTCTGCCTTCCACACCTCTTTTACTAATCTGACTATAAGTTACATAAGATCTGGAATAAAGAAATGATATCCATGCCCATATCACTACTTCAAATGCCAGTGCTTAACCCCTTCAATACGGGCCACATCGCACGTCCTGGCAGCAGTAGCTGCCAGACGTGCAATGTTGCGTCATAATACTCGCATTATAAAAAATAAAGTCACTGCTCTATCGCTCGTTCTCTTTCACCCGTGAATTTTGATAACCATAGAAAATATGATGAAGCCAGTTTACAGAGTATGGGGGTCACGCAGGTACGACTACAATAAATATGATCAAGACGCCGATGTCGTCATCCTCATGGTGCCTACGTAGGCGTCACCGTATGGAAGGGGTTAACTCACACTTGTTGCTGCTTAGAAGGCATGTTCATAGCTCAGTTACACCACATGGTACTGCTTACTGAAACCCAACCAAGATCATCCTGTATAATCCTCAAACTGTACAGGATATCAATTTGAAAATGAAGTCCTGTGTCTTGGAATGCATCAGTTTCAAAGAAGCTCAGAGACCAGTTCAATCCAGGATAGTCAGACCAAGAGTCACAAAAATGGAAGCACTAACCAATCTGTCATACAACACCCCCTTCCTCCAGTAATATCATTCAGTTCCAAGCCTACATGTACAAATGGGTACAATGTCTCATAGATAATAGGATGAAAGCTTCACCCCAGAAATCAATAGTAGCATTGCTCATTCTTGACAACTGTAGTAAAGTTAAATATCCAGATCCTTTCTTTAGAAAGGAACCCAAAAACTGGGTCTGACATTTGCTACTCCTCTGACCTAATCCGAATCATGACATTCAGCCCACATGTTAAGGAACTATATACATACATATACCAATGACTATTTCCCCCCTTAAAGCAATTTTCCCTTTAATTTTTTGCTGCGATTGTGTGCAGAAATTGCTTGTGTGCAGACTTTGCTTTCTCTGATAAGTATGTACGCATCCATGCGAGTCACCATCTAATGTTTTAAGCAAATATGCACAACTTGTAAGTTTGTATTACATATTACCTCCAGTTATTGGTTTGACAGTTGGCAAGTTACCATATTTTTAGGGAACTTATATATTTATGTTTGGGTGGAACTTCTTTATTGAATGGATTTTAATATTTGACAACCTTGTGTGCGCTAGTAGTAAAATGTGTGTGCGCACATGTGGACAGCTTAGAGGAAATGTTGCTTACAAGGGAGGTTGCCAAAAAACAATAAGAAAACAGACCTTCTGAAAACCATCTCTAGCACTGACTTCAGACAACAAAGAGACTAATATAACTATAAACAAGTCATAAAAGCCACCTTAGAATATGCCTTCAGGATGTTTCCTATCAATCGGGAAGTTAAACAACTTGGAAACACTGTAGCTTGCAGCACTAAAAATAATTACAGGATGCACCAAAGCCACCCCTATAGGACACCTACATTTAGAAACCACATTACATCTCACAAGCACCACCAACAGAACACAAGCACCAGCAGCATACTACCCAAAGAACTACCTGTCACTTAAGCCACAGAAATGCATTCACAGCCAGATAACTAAACAAGACCACCTAACTCTACTCCAACAACTTCCAGATAAGTCTCTTGGAGAAAATCCTCACACACTAGACAAGAACCACACTAGCACACCTGCATTCAAGTCACCATCTGAGACAGCACAGTAATCCCTCTAGTATCCGGACTGCCTGTGTATGGACTCGTCAGTATACAGACATCACGACAGAGCCCCTTTGTTCACTTCACAGATTTGACCAGGATACCCTTCTACTTCTCCACAGCCATTCTCTACCCATCTTCTCCTTACTGCCTCCACCTCCATTAACGTGTCTCTATTTGTACCTTTTACCTGTTCTCTGCCAGACTCCCCTTCCTTTCTTAACTCTTTTCCTAAGCATCTTTTTATTTCAAATTTTTCTCTTATACTCCTCCGTTTTACATGTGCTCTCCTCTTTATGTACTATATCTTGTGTTTTACTTATCTCCTTTTTTCCTTGTACTGTACCTCTCACATGTTTCCTGAGTATCATTTTACAACCAATCCCTAAATGCTCACTTCTCTTTTACTACCATCTTTATTCATCATCTCACCATTTGTTACCTTTCCTTTCACTCTTACCTCCCATCCTCCTTGTTGCACATACAGTGAATCCTCCTTGTACAGTAATTCTATATCCGGTAAATTCACAGTTACGGTATTTGGTAATTACTACCCTCACAGATACGGTATCTGCTAGATATTTTGAAGAGGAAAAGCAGGGAGAAGGTACGTCTGCCATATCCTATTATTACATGTTATAAAGGGTTTGGTATATGGTAATTTCAAGTTGGAGTAAGGTTTTAAGGATCACATATGTACCGTATAATGAGGACTTACTGTACCATCTTTGCACACCTTGTCTTTTCCTCTTTGAAACACCCACATTCCTCCAATACCACCTCAATCCGTCACCTCACACACTTCTCTCGGCTTCTTCCATTCCTCTTAAACATTTTCTTTTTCAGAATTTCACTCTAAGCCCCATTCTACCTTCTGCCCTTATCCTTTCTCCACTTCCAGCCTACCCTCCACCAATAAATTATTTTATATTCCCCCACTCTCTACCCTAAGAACATGAACAGATCTCTATCTATCCTTCCTTTGGATGTCTTATCAACCAACCATCCATCTACCATCCTTTCCCATGTATACTTATGCTTGACTTTTTTTTCTCTCGGTATGGTAGCTATTAATTCTCTTTCTAAAGCCATCTCCATCATTAACTCTCTAAGTACTTGTTTATATCTATAAAAAAAAATCCCTTTCCTCTACACTCTTCTTACAAAGACTCACATCTCTCATCCCAGTTTCACCTTCATCCTCATTAACCTTGAAGATACTTCCTTCCAATCCACCATACTTTCCTATCTCTTCACTTACTAGCGGAGCCGCCCCTTCTCTCCCTCATCTCCTCATTCCTGACACCCTCTTCCTTACACTCCCAAACTCAAAATCTCTCCTCCCTTTCAACTTTGTTTCACAAACATATTGCTTATCTCTTCTCTCTGCACATTTAATAACCTCTCAAATCCCTTGTATGGCTTGACATGTAGGGTAGCTTTACAGAGAGCAGGATACTTAGTCCTATCACTTTGTCCCAATTTTGCCACCTTTTACAACATGCATGGGAAACTGGAAGATTTCTTTCTTCCCCCTACCATTGGGGACATAGACAAGAAGGAAAATATGTACTCATTGAAGTGGTACAGAACAATTAAGGGAACAGCATAATGGAGGATAGTTGCAGCACAAACAGCATAATTCCTGAAAGTTTTTTTTTTTTTTTTTTTTTTTTTTTCTCTCTCTCTCTCCTTCTAATGTAGACAAAATTATGTGTGGTTCTAGTCTGTCGGAACATCCCAAAACAGTCCTTAACCTAACATGAAACTATGCAATTAATACTATACAGTAACATGCAACCAATACCCCAGTATAGGGTTACATACATACACACACATTACTATATTGATTGACTTATTTTTTATTGGTTAATTAATTTTTTATGTACTTATGTATTTATTTGTGTACCAGAATAATTATTATTATTTTTTTTTTTTTCCTGCAGATTATGGTATTAACAGTATTCTCTACCAACGAGGAATTTTCCCTCCAGATTATTTCACATACAAGCAAGAGTATGGTTTAACACTTTTTGTCACCACTGACAAGGAAGTGAAGACATACCTCAACAATGTGTTGAGTCAGATAAAAAGTAAGATTTCCAGTTAATTTTTGAATGGGTTATAATTTTTTCTTTATATACTATACAGTCAAGAAAGTATAGAGACCTATGGCATAAAAAAGGATTAAAAGGGTGTGGGTGTGTATTCACTGTTCTACAATGGCTACTCCTGTATTAGAGTAAATTTTGAGCTTATTTTCTTTAATTGTTCCATTCTGTCACCCCATACTTCCCTACTACTCCATCAATTCCCATTTAGAAAGCTGTTGAGGACAGTCAAGAATTTTTATGAGAGTAGTAGAGACTTTGTTAGAATTGGAAATGGAGAGAGTGAGTGGTTTAAGATAAAGGTAGGAGTGCATCAGGGATGTCATACCACCATGGCTGTCCAATGTGTACGTGGATGGGGTGGTGCTTTTTGTAAAAGAAAAATAGTAGATGATTCGGTCCATTTGCTCCATCCTATTTATTCACTTTCTATGGTGAGCACCCACGCACAACCACCACCATTGGTGAATTTAAGAAGTTGTCATAGAAAGGAAGGAATAGGATGAAAGTGGGTAGGATAAGGAAGGGAAAGTGGTGCTACAAAAGTATTGTCATTCCTTTATGAGTAGAGATTTTAAACTCCAACATAGACAAATGATGTGTGGATCTGGTCCATAGGTGCACCCTAAACAAGTCCTTGAAGTTTTAACTGTATATTGTCATGCAGTGAGTACCTAAATGGGAGTATGTGGCTACATAAGACTGTCCAGATTTAGTAAGGAATAAATCCACAAATGTTGTGATATTAGAAAATTAAGATTTGGCATTATAAAATATTAATATTTGATCATTTCTCTGCAGATTGGCTTGAAGCAGGTGAGATTCAACGACTAGTGTTGGTTGTCACAAGTGTAGACAGTAAGGAAGTGCTGGAGAAATGGGACTTCACTATTCAGAATGAGCCTGGTGTCCAAACAGAGAATGGGAAAGAGTGAGTAATTAAGTTAATCCCCCCAGTTCCTCTTTTGCTCTATATTGTCTTTTTCAGTCTCCCTCATATTATTTCTCTCCCTTAACCTCTTCAATACAAGTCAAATTCTCACACACGGCATCGGATGTCTAATGTACGAAGCATCACACTACTCATGTTATAAAATATAAAGTCACAGCTGTAGTACTAGTTCTTTTTCAGTCAGAGTAATAATAAACAGAAAACGTGATCTAACTAGTACACAGAATTTGGGGGTCACTTAATTACAGCTACAAAATAAACATAATCAAGATGCTGACACTAGCATCCTCATATACCCATTCGTGCCTCATGACACCTGCATAGGCATCATTGTATGCAAGATGTTGATACTCCCAATTTGCTACCATCCTCTCCCTTTGTACATCTCGTCACCGAACTTGTACACATATTTATCTTCAACTTCTTTCACACACCTACCCAAACTCAGCCACTAACATCCTTAATCCCTCCTCTGATCCTACTACAAGTGCAGTGTCATCAGCAAACAACAACTGGCTTATCTCCTATTTTTCTCCATTTTCTTAACCATCTCCAATCCCTGGCCCATGACCTTATATTCCCCCACTCTCTCCCCTTAGAACATGTACATCTTTAACTCTTCCTACTATACTCCTGGTTACCACTATATAGTCCATTAATGCTCTATCTACCACCCTTCCATCCACCACCCTCTCCCATGTGTACTTATGGTTGACTTTCTTCCTAAACACAATTTACTCTCATCAACTCTTTCTAGACACATCAACACCATCAACTTGTCACTACAATTTTTTCCAGGCACTCCACACTTCCCAACCTCTCTGTCTATTGGTTTGTCTCCTACCCTAGCATTGAGATCTCCCAGTACCACTACATTGACATTTCTCCCTAAACTCTATGCACTCATTTAGATCTATTCTAAAGGCCTCCCTAAGTAGATTATATAAAAAATAATTTTATAAAATGTAATAAATCTCATCGTCTTATCTTCGTGGTCATTCCACTAAACCCCCAAAACGTCCTTGTGCAACGCTGGCTTTCAAATTTATACATAGAGCGATAAACATCCAAAGTATTACTTGAATAAATTAGATAAACACCTCCATTTTACACCTTCTGTTGACACACAGTCATGGGAGCTGTAATATTCCTGTCAAGTTCCATATGCGTCGTTTCCATCACTCCATCAGTCTGGTGGTTTCTCCCACTGCTGTGTTGCCAAACAGTAGGATAATTATGATTTCAACTGTAGACTAACGCAATAATACTATCTCTTCTCTCCTTTCCCCTTCTTTGTCCCCTCTATACTTTTTAACATTGAATTATTGAAATAAGGATATTTAAAGTTGAAAAAAAGTTTCACCTTTCAAACATGTTCATCTGTATCTTGTATTGTACTCATATCGATAAGATCGGTTCCAGAACCAGAGTAATGTCCATCGCAATAATCGCATAGCAGTACCAGTATATAGTTAAATCAAGAGGTACATTATAGAATCTTTATTTTACTGAATCTTCAATATCCTTTCAAAAAATCTCTACTTCAGTAATAAAGTATTAATGAAGATGTCAAACATAGGAAAGCCACACTATAACATATATCTTCATTCTTTGATATAAACCAGTTATAATGATATAAATCTACTTAAGATAGGAGCGTATGTGTGTTGTATAGGCTTTATAAAATATGTAGGCCATAATCAGTTAATTACATGAAGAGGAGTTGGAGTCGGTGGTGCCAAAAATAGAGGAGTCGGAGTCAGTGGTGCCAAAAATAGAGGAGTCGGAGGTTTTGTGTTCCAACTCCACAGCCCTGGTCCTATCCCCGTCCCAGTTTTGTCACCTTTTAAGACTCAAGTGGGAACACTTGGTGGCAGTGTTTTCTCCCCTGCCACAGAGTTCAGCAAAAAAGGAAATGTATATTCTGCGAAGTGGTACAGGACAGTATTAAAAGTGGGGGGGGAGGGGGGATAGCATAACAGAGGGATATTTGGAGTATAGTAAAGTAGCATCATTTCACTATGAATAGAGATTTCCTCTATCACAGACAGAATTGTGTTGGGGTGCACGATATAGACCCTAAAGTATCAGCTGCATGCTGCTAAGCAGATTTTAACCTCACAGTAACATGCAGCCACCCCAGATGGGGAAATTAGAATGGGAAATATGGGCTTCTTTGTGTTGAGGGAAATAGAGAGAGAGGATTTTGAATTTGTTTAAAAGTGTGTGTAGAATTTTAGGAAACCTATAACTTCCCTGTTGAGCAGTACATGAAAATAATTGGTACACAGTTCTTTGCAAGACCTCTTAATCTTACTCATCCATCCCATTACGTTAGCATGACCAGCTGAATGGAGAGAGAAAAAAAAAGAGCAGTATGTTACTCAAAACCTGTACAACAACCTACCACCTATACATTGAAATGCATCCATATAAAAATGTATATTTATATTACAAAATATGCAATCCAAGACCCATCCCCCAAACACCATACTCCACCTGGACATGAGCCCAACAAAGAAATCTGCCATGACAAGCGAGAACCACACTTATGACTGTGTTCAGGTCATGTAGCTTTAAAATGGTACTAACACAAAATAGGCTTAGTCATAGAATCCTATTATTCCAGATAGTCACCACACAGAAGACTAAACACCTTATCTCTTACTGCCCTATTCTAGCCCTACCCTGAGAATAAACAAACATCTATTCTGTGAGTGATATGCAGGCCAGTCTGGTAGTTGTTGCCAGTTACCTAGGAGCTGTGGGTCTCTTGCAAGAAAGGCCTGGGTCAGTGGATGATTTCACTGAACTCTATATGGTGCTGAAGCGGGAGGGGTACTAAACGAGTTTTAATTTTTGTATGACCTGGGTGTGTTTTATCTTGGCCATTTTTTACTTCATCATATTATTCTTTATTTTAAAGGTGAGAGGGTCTTTAATGTTTATGTAAATCCTTGTTTAACTCTTATTTATATTTTCAGGAAAGTCGGCAATAAAGATCTAAAAACAATACAGAAGGAGATGAGAGATGTTATTCGTCAAATTACTGCTTGCGTCACATTTTTGCCGCTTCTAGATTGCTTATGTAAGTACTATAGTAACAACTGATGTATTTGTCATACATACATACATACATATACCAAAGGCTTTTTCCCCCTTACACGGGGGGGTAGCCAAAAAGAAAAAGGCATAGAAATCACTCCCACCCATTTCATTTCCCATATATTCCACTCCCCTCCACCTTCCTCCCTCCCTCCTATCTTGGCACCTCCTGGATGATGGGTCATCCCAGTATCCTGTCCATCACTTTAGTATTATATCTAGATTTCTGGTTGGTCAGTTATTGATAGGTAGTTGTGTCTGGCATCTTTTCTATGGGTGTGGTGCTGCCTGCTCAGAATTGGAGATGTTAAGAATGAGGTCAGTAGAATATTGCAAAAAGATCTTGATACAATTTTTACAAGGAGCCAAGAATGGGAAATGAATTTCAATACCAAAAACGCAAAGTGCTGGAAATGGGCAATAGTGGCAAAAGGCCATCCTTAACCACTTCCAAACGGTGACGCCTACGTAGGCAGCATGAGGAGGAAGTGGGTACTCGATGATGCCGACGTCGGTATCTTAATTATATTTATTGTAGTCGTACCTACGTAAACTCAATTCTCTCTAAACTGGCTTTATCATATTTTCTATGGTTATCAAAATACATGGGTGAAAGAGAACGAACGATTGAGCACTGACTTTATTTTTTATAATGCGATTATTATGACACAACATCACATGTCAGGCAGCTAATGCTGCCAGACGTGCAATGTGCCCCAGAGTGAAGAGGTTAAACTATTCCTTGGGAAGTGAACACATTACGAAAGCAAAAGAGGAGAAAGACTTAGGACTGTTGATAAAAGACAACCTGTCACCTGACAGACATATCAGCAGGATTGTGGGGGAGACACAATGACTACTGTAGATCAAAGTGGCATTCCATTATATGGATGAAGAGATGAAGAAAAAACTTGTTGGAACTCTGATCTGTCCAAGACTGGAATATGTGTCAGTAGTATGGTCCCCACACGGTGTGAAGGATACAAGTAACATTGAGAGAATGCAAAGGACCGCAATTAAACTTGTCCCCAGCCTGACAGATACACCATGTGTGAAAAGACTAAAGGTACTGGGTCTGCCAATTTTGAAAGATCAAAGAGAAAAAGGTGACATGATTACAGTGTTCAGGTCACTAAATGGGATAGATTGTATTAATAGAAGAGGGCTCTTGATTAAAGATGGGAGGGCTTTAAGAGGTCATGGAAGTAAATTAAGGAAGACTACATGTCAAAAGGATGTGAAGAAATAATTTTCCGTTTAGATGTATAGATGTGTGGAATAGCTTAGAAAGTGATATAGCCCAAGCACAAACAGTACACGAGTTCAAATCTAAATATGATTATTGGGGATCAAAGATATAGATAAGTTGGAACTGTATATTAATTTGAGTCTAGGTATGTTAGAAAATTAGAGAACAGGAGACAAGACCCAATGAGCATTGCTCTTTTCCTGTATACTACAATTAGGTAAATACACACATAGTAGGAGATAGGACCCAACGAATGTTGCTCCTTTTGCTGTATATTACAGTTAGGTAAATGCACACCACAAACAGTTGTGCACTACTGGTATGACTGATGAAACCCTATTGCACAGTTATCAGGTTTATGACTAGTTTTAGGGTTTTAGTTGGAGTTTTAGACTCGTGCCTTGATTTCTGAGGATGAACTTAGTTACAACACTGTCAGTGCTTATTCCTTTACATTCCCCTTTGCTTTGCTTTGCGTTTTGCATGATAATGATGATAAAAAGAACTAGTTGGTGAGCGTGGACAAAATATGGGTGAGTGGAGAATGGTTGTATATGGAAGATGCTGTGATGCATGAAGGGAGTAGGTGGAGGATGGGGGGTTAGGGAGTGGCTATGTGTGAAAAATATTTTAACACAGCCCAAAAGAAGTTCTCCCAGTCTTCTCTTTTTCTGCATGAAGGGATGGAGAGTGGGGGGGTGCCGATTAAATGTAGTGGCCTTACTGTGGATGTGCTGTGTCTTGCTGCATTGCCTCTGACCTAGGGCAGTGGGCAAGATGCAGGGATGATCCATCATCCAGGAGGAGCCAAGAAACAGCTAGCACCTGCTCTTGTATTAGCCAGTAATACTAGTATTTCTACAGTGAGATGTTTGAGGCTACTGGCTATTGCCAGCTTCCTGAAGACTATGGATATCAAATAAAAGGAACCCAAGGGAGCAGTTAAAGTGAGATACTGAAAGTGAACTCTAAAGTAAGGTTGGGGTCTTGCACTAAAAGAAGATTGCATGTGTTACCTAATTTTGTTAGGACTTGGGAATAGGTTGTTGATATGGCTAAGAGATGTGTGTGTTTTGCAGGTTCTTTTGATTTACTCGTCTACACCCACCAGAACTGTGAAGTCCCAGAGAAGTGGGCAGAATCGGCTCCATGTTTTATTGCCAACTCGGAAGAAGTCCGACTTAAATCATTCTCAACTGCTGTACACAGGGTTGACGCCTGTGTTAGCTATAAAGCTTAAGGGTAGCTAGAATAACTTTAACCATTGAATGTGTGAGGTATTTGCCTCAGCCAAATAGAGTCTGGCAGTAGCCAGAACAAAAGTACGAATCCATCTGTACTCTCGGATTTATCTGGATAGACATATCCCATCGACTTTGTCAGGATTTTTCTCGGTGAAACAGTTTTATATGCACACTCGAGGAGTGAAGATTGTAACTTCCAAATATTACTTTAGTTGTCAGTGCTTAAGAATTATTTTACTTCCTTGTTTTATACTAGTTTGAATATCTCATGAGCAGCTTAGCAAATAGTTGCAATGGGAATCTGTAATCTAGATAACCCACTACGGTATGTGTAAGGTAGGGTTATTGGTAGAGGTCCTCCAAAATATTTGTTTCTATAGTGAAAGAAAATGTTGTTTAGAGTGTGATACATAATGTTCTTGGCATAGCCTTGAATTGTCTCATGTTTTATTTACATGTACTATGAAAATTCCTTTCAGTCTAGTATATAGAATCCTTTCTTGATGACTAAAGTTCAAATTTATTTTAGATTCAATTTACAGCATTTAGTATTATGAAAATATAAGGGGTTAGTTTAATTGGTCCATTGGTGTCATGGAACATGAAACAAAGTATTGTCATAGCACATTGGTAAAATTATATTAATGACCCACTTTTGGAGAAGAATAGGCGAAAGTAAAGATATCTGTATATTTGGATCATCATCACCTGCTGAAGAGGATCACAAATAGTGATCGAAATATACAGTTCTCTTTACTTTTGCCTATTCTTCTCCAAAAGTGGGTCATTAGTATAAATGGAACATGAAATACAACATTTGTATACTTAGAGCTGTCAAACTGTATACATCTATTTTATTAAAATTTAGAAATACACAAGATGGAGGGATATTGATTTGAATTATTCTTGTTCATTGTTCTCTGATTTTTTTTTCTTGCTTTTCTCTCATTTCCTATTCTATTTATTTTCTATTTCTGCTATTTTTGTTCTTGGTACAAAATCATGTTAAGCTCAGAATGGATATTTAAGACCAATCTTAATAGATTTTTCCCTCTAATGTTGAGCTGCGCTGAATGGCCTATCGGCTTCGGCGCTCTGCCTTCAAGCCAAAAATTTCATAAATCACCAATCTAATGTTGATCACCTCTTCAAATTTTTGGTCTACCAAATGTGTGTACATTTTTATTCTGCTGAAGACCAACTGATACTACTGTTGTTCACATTTCAACTGCAAAGAGTTGCATGACACTGGCTAGAATATATTCTTTAAAGGGACCAGATTATTAAAATGGATGAACAATCTGGTTGCTACAATGATACTTCTATTTTACTCTGGGTATTACATTATTTGATTCAGATGAGGGACAAACTCCTGATGTGGTCTTGATGTAATCAACGAGATTCCATTTTATCGGGTCTAATCCCACATATGAATAAAATCATCCAGTAATAGCTAGAGAAGATTGTATGGAGTAATTGTATGTACAGTGCCTTATTTAGCAGAGACTTGGCATATAAGGAAGAGACTAAGATTAAGTGTTTGAGAAATGTGACTGGAGTGCAGGTAAGGCTGAGAATCCAAGGTGGGAAGAAAGCTGTTGAATAGGATATAACAAAGTTCTGAAAGAGTTTGGGCTTATGGAAAGAATGAATGCAGAAACGCAAGTAAATAGAATGTGGAAAATAGAAGTGGATATAGTGAGTTTGAGGAAGATCAATATAACTCGATAGATGAAGGGTTTTAGAGGCATGTGATACAATTTGAACAGGGAAGGGAGAGTGGTAAAGATACTAGTGGATGAAAAGGATTATGAACAGGTGAAGGGATAGTGTGGCTTAGAGATGTTCTCATTTTTGTAACTCCTTTTTGAGTGGGTGAAAATTGGGGTGGGGTTGGGAGGGCTCAATACATGATCAAGTGGCTGGCGGAAACCAGCTCTGACTGTCAGTCCCTGCTGTAGAAGAGTCATGTCTTGCTGCATTGTTTTTAACTCTAGTGTAGCAGGGACAGGGTAACCTTTTGTCTGAGGTGGGAGGGTAGTTTGATGAGTTTTGTTTATACTGTGGGTGTATATGTACGTGTGTGGTGTGCTTCTCCATGGTCTTGAATGGAATGCTGGACTAGTGATCAGTAGTTATTGCTCTTGTAGATGAAAGCTTAGATCTTGTATATGATCCAATTTATGGATAATCCTGTGACCTTAGAGACGTACACACACACATGTACTTCTTGCCCAATGGAGTAGGGGTGCTGGCTTACAGTGCTGTAATGCTTTTCGCCTTTGTGTGGTGACAGATTTCGAGACCACTTAGGTGAACTCTGTACCACCACGTCATCAAGTATGTGCATGTGTAGATATACTGAAACCCTTCACCCCCAGGTAAAAGGGATGGGAGAGTCTAAACCTCCCCCAACCTATCACACTGGTTGGTTCAGAAGCAGTGCTGCAAGGCACTACTCTACAGCAAGGCCCAGAAGAGCTGGGTTGGTTTACCTCCACCACTTTATATAATGATTCCCCTTAGCATCCATTTGTAGCCAGAATGAAATCTAAAAGACATGACTTTAGTGAAGGAGTTAACAAGTCAGATTGTGAACACGTGAAATTGGAATTTTATGTAGATTTCTTTGGAGTTTGACCGTACCAGAACTGTAAATAACTGTAAATATTTTTAGTATACACTTTCATTTATTCTATACCATGTTTGAATATGTTCCTATATAGGTCTATTTTGTTGTAACCCTTTCTTTTTCTTTCATTTCTACTCCTCGTGTCCTTCATTTATTTTTTATTTTTATTTGATTTTGTTTTTATTATATTCTCCCCCCCCCTAATTCGAAATCACCGAGTGAAATTTCAAACCAGACAATAGTTGAAATGTTTAGACCATTTTATAAAAAAAATCTGTAGTCTTTTTTATTTTCAATGAAATATATTTCTGAAGATTTTTTTATGCCTCTTTTAATACAATACTACCAGGTTTGAACAGCCAGGGCGACATAACGCATCCTTGACGAAGTCCCACCTTTACCTCGAACCACTCACTCTCTCCATTTCCAATCCTGACACATGGATGGGGTGGTTCGAGAGGTAAATGCAAGGGATTGGAGATGGTTAAAGAAAATGGAGAAAAGAGGGAGGTGAGCCAGCTGTTGTTTGCGGACGACACTGCGCTTGTGGCAGGATCAGAGGAGGGATTGAGGAAGTTGGTGGCAGAGTTTGGGAGAGTATGTGATAGAAGAAAGCTAAAGATAAATGTGGGTAAAAGTAAGGTGATGAGATGAGTGAGCATTAAGGGAGAGCAACTGGAGGAAGTGGATAGTTTTAGATACTTGAGTGCAAATGTGGCAGGGAAAGGTGGAGTGAAAGTGGAGGTAGAATGTAGATTGAGAGAAGCGAGTAAATGCCTTGGTGGATTAAAGAGTGTAATGAGGAATAGACATTTGGGAATGGATGCTAAGAGGAGACTGTATGAAGGAGTGATTGTGCCAACAGCACTGTATGGGGCAGAAACATGGAACATAAGAGAAGGAGAGAAAAGGAGTTTGAATGTGTTTGAGATGAGGTGTCTGAGAAGTATGATGGGGGTTACTAGGCTAGATAGAGTGAGAAATGAGAACAGGGGTGGGAAAGGAGCTGGGGGATAGGGTTGATGAAAGAATATTAGGATGGTTTGGACACATGGAATGAATGAGTGAAGAAAGACTAGTAAAAGGTGTGGAAGGCAGATGTGGAGGGAGTGAACATGAGGGGACGTCCTAGGATGAGGTGGATGGATGGGGTGAAGGGGGCTTTGGCGAAGAGGGGAATGTCTGTTGAGGAAGGACGGGTGAATGGAGAATGGTTGTATATGGATGATGATGTGATTGCATGGGGTGGAATGGACGGGGATGGGGGGTGAGGTAGTATGTGTGAGCAAAATTTGACGCAGCCCGAAGGGATTTCTCCCCGTCCTCTCATTTTATGCAATGGGGGGACGGAGAGGGGGGGGGTCGCCGATTTAATGAAGTGGCCTTGCTGTGGATGTGCTGTGTCTTGCGACACTGCTTGTGACCCAGGGCAGTGGACAAGGTACAGGGATGACCCATCATTCAGGAGGTGCTAAGATGGGAGGGAGGGTGGAGGGGTGTGGAGTGTTTTCAGGGATGGAATGGGTGGGAATGATTTTATGCCTTTCCATTTTTGGCTACCCCCCTTGTAAGGGGGGAAAGAGCCTTGGTATATGTATGTACTACCAGGTTTATTCAACGACTTTTGTTAACTGAAAATTATATATGAAGTGTACCGATACTGAGGTACTGACTGCATGCTATCATGCGGTAGTGATTGCATGGTAGCATGCAGCCATTGCTTAAGAACTGTTTAAGGTGACAGTACTAACTGGGGTCGCACATTTGTCTATATTGGAGTAAAATCTCTACTCAGGAATTATGCTACTTTTGTACTACAGCTGTCCTTCCTTTATGCCATTCCCTTGAAACTCATTTACCAATTCTATAACTACTCTTATCCCCTGCAGTAAAGAGAGAAAAATAATTTTCCATCATGATTCCCATGAGAGATGTGAAAAACTACAAAATGGGACAGAGTGAGTGGACTAGGAATCCTGGTCTCTTATGTTCATTTTACAAGAAGTCAAGGAATAAAAGAGTGGGTGAACTCCAGCCAGACCCTTAAATTTTGGGTTAATAAGTGTGGAACAACACATCTACTAAAGGCTTTTTTTTCCCCTTATAAGGTAGGTAGCAAAAAAAATCACTCCCACCCATTCCATCCCTATCACACTCCACTCCCCTGCACCCTCTTCCCTCCCTCTTATCATGGTGGCACCTGGATAAGAGTGAGGTACAAATAAGAGTAAAAAAGATAGTATGCGAGAAGGAAGGCGGATGTGTTAAGTGAAGCTAAGTTGAAAGGGAAGGGGTACTTTGATTTTGGGAGTGTCAGAAGTAATGAGGTGGCAAAAAGTAACTGCTGGTAAGTGATGAAATGGAGTATGTGGTGGAGAGTAGTGCTTATAGAGTTTTGGGAGGAATGCCAGTGAAGAGTTGGGTGATCTGTGTGCTAGAGTAAGGGATGAGATAATAAACGGAGTAGTTTGTAACATATTAGGTAAAAATTACATTGGAGAGGTGATAATAGAAAGGGTGTTATGATAGCAAACTCAGTAAGAAAGGTCTAGTATATAGATAGGAAAAGGTGTTTGATAGGGCATTAATGGATTAGTGGTATCCAAAGAAAGTATTGGAAAAGTTCTGGATGATTGTTTTTGGGGGAGATGTGTCAAGGAATCTTTTGGTAGAAGGAAAATTGAGAGTGGAGGAAGAGGAAAAGGGTTGCAGTATACAAGTTAAATGGGAAGGAATATCAGTAGGTGAGAGAATTGAGGGAGATGGTGAGAGATAGAGGAAGGGGAGGAGTAGAAGAGGAATTTGTATTAAGGAGAAAGTGGAATAAAGGATGGGAGGGAATAGAAGGAATGATAGAGAATAGTGGGATGGTGATGTGAAGGGAGTAATGGAAGAGAAGGGAGATTTAAGAAAAAGAAGCACAACACAAGATAAAGGAGGCAAAGAGGAGAGTAGAAACACAATGGAATCAAACCCGTTTACAGAATCCACGAGTACCTAGTGTACAACTACAAAAAATATATATAACAAGATACCGATGCCAGCATCCTTGTGCCTATGCTTCATTATACCAATGTATGCGTCATCATACCGAAGTGGTCATTAATAACCTCAACAAGAAGGATGTAGCAACAGACCTCCCAAAACCAAAGTCCCTTTGTTGCACTCCTGCCCCCAGTCCACAACATTTTCCAGTGACCAAAGCAAAGAAGCCTGTCCCAAAACTAGAACAATCTAAAATGGTAACACAGGAGGAATTACCTCGCAACAAAGGGTAATACCCATTGTCATCGGTACAATAGCTAGTCTTGATTTCACTATTGAGATTTGCATTCCCAAGCCTACACAAACCTGCTAACCACCAACTTAACTCATTCCAAGACAAAGTTGGCCCAAATTTGAACTATTCAAGGTTCTTGGTACTGAAGTCTCCTGACAATGAACTTAAAACAGAAATATCTCCATGAGACTATATAATGAACTTGAAGACCAATGTGGAAGTCTCCTTAATGTGTGGCCCTATTGAGAAACTTTAACAATAGACTGAAATCAAGAGCTCAATACTACAAAGTCCTAGCTATAGTAGCTGATGCAGACCTCTTGCCTGACTGTGAATCCAAAATAGTTCTCCATAAGTATTAAAGGGCTACTGGATAATTGACAACAAAATACAATACTTTCACCTTTCCCTTACTTTCCCCCATGGTTCTTTTTCTTTTTTGTCCTCCTTTCTCTCTTTTCTCTGGACCAATGACAGGTAACTGCACCTGACGGTACTACAAGATGGACAGCGAAGCTGTTCATTTTCAAAGCCCATCAACTCCCTCACCTCCCTCAGGAGTTGCAGCCCTGAGGGGCTGACACTCGTTCTCTGGACGGGACCCAAGACCTCTCTCAACGCATTTCTATTAGTTGCTCACACATGAAGAGCTGACAATCAGTGATTGCTTCCCATCCCTTACCACTTCCAGTCAGTGACATGGAAACGGTCCCACACAGACAACAATCCAATGATTCTTTCCAGAGAGGCCGAGGATCACTGCCAGCCATTGGAGTTGCGGGTTTTCCAATAAGCGAAATTCGAGGCAACATTTAATTAGTTAATTCCCTTTTCTCCATTCTACCCATTCCTTTCCCTCCATTTTCCAATTCTCCTATTCCATATTCTTCCTCTTTTTCCCCCTTTTCTCCCTCCCCCTTTCTCCTTTATATTCTTTCATGTTTCTCTGCTCCCTCTCCCTCTTTCTTCCCTTATCTTCCTCTACCACCTATCCTGTCCTCTTACCTCCCTCCTCTTCCTTCTTTCTCCCCTCCCTCATCTTTCCCCACTCTCCACCTTTCTTCTGTCTACCTTTTCCTCATATATTCCATTTTTCTCCTTCCTCCTTTTTTCTCTTATCTTCTCTTTGCCTCCTTTCTCCCCTTTTATCCTCTTCTCACCCTTTCTCCTCTTCTCACCCTTTCTCCTCTTCTCACCCTTTCTCCTTCTTCCTTTTTCCTCTTCTCACCCTTTCTCCTCTTCTCACCCTTTCTCCTCTTCTCACCCTTTCTCCTCTTCTCACCCTTTCTCCTCCTCTCCCCCTTTCTCCCCTTCTCACCCTTTCTCCTCTTCTCCCCCGTTCTCCTCCTTCCTCCTTTTTTCTCTTATCTTCTCTTTGCCTCCTTTCTCCTTTCTCACCTTTTCTCCTCTTCTCGCCCTTTCTCCTTCCTTATTCCTCTTCTCACCCTTTCTCCTCTTCTCACCCTTTCTCCTCTTCTCACCCTTTCTCCTCTTCTCCCCCTTTCTCCTCTTCTCCCCCTTTCTCCTCTTCTCACCCTTTCTCCTCTTCTCACCCTTTCTCCTCTTCTCACCCTTTCTCCTCTTCTCACCCTTTCTCCTCTTCTCACCCTTTCTCCTCTTCTCACCCTTTCTCCTCTTCTCACCCTTTCTCCTCTTCTCACCCTTTTTCCTCTTCTCACCCTTTCTCCTCTTCTCCCTTTTTCTCCTCACCCTTTTCCTCTTCTTACTCTTTCCCTCATCTCACTCTTTCTCCTTATCCTTTCGCCTCTTCTCCACTTTTCTCCACTTTTCTCACCCTCTCTTCTTTCTTCATCAACTTTCTCCTCCATCTTCCTCGTTTTCCTTTCTTACTATAATTTTTTTTTTCTCTGTGCCTCTTCATCTTTATTTCCTCTCATTCTCCTTTCCCCCTTTCTCTTCTTCCTTTGTATGAAAGAGTGAATCAAGAGTGTGTGGTGCTGCATTGTGAAATGTGATTAGGGAACGATAGGTGAATAAAAACGAGGGTTACAGATGGATACTGTGATGCCAGCACGTGAAGAAGCTCGCATAATATCTGGCTTAACGTTTTGTAGATTCAGGTCACTTGGGTAATGTTCTGGCAGGCGCCGGGCGATTTTATTCAACCGAGGAAACCCTCTCCATGGTATTCAAAGGGTTTGTTTATTATTTAACTTTACCTATTTATTTGTTTACTTATTTATTATTTATATTATAATCTTTATTTATTATTGTCTTGCGACACTGCTTCTGACCCAGGGCAGTGGACAAGGTGCAGGGATGACCCGTCATCCAGGAGGTGCTAAGATAAGAGGGAGGGTGGAGGGGTGTGGAGTGTTTTCAGGGAAGGAATGGGTGGGAATGATTTTATGCCTTTTCCTTTTTGGCTACCTCCCTAGTAAGGGGGAAAAAGCCTTGGTATATGTATGTATGTATTATTGTTTTATTTATTGATTTATTTTATTTATTTATTTATTTCGTTTTTGTATACGACCTAGTTATGGACCAAAAGATCTGTCGGCATGCTCCTCTGTATTAATCTACTTGTAAAGTTCATTCCGGCTACCGACAGGCGATCCTCTTCTCCACCTTTTTCCTCTTCTACCTTTCTCCTGTTATCCCTTTTTCTCCTCACCATTTTCCTCTTCTCACTCTTTCTCCTCACCCTTTCTCCTGAGGGAGTAAATCCCTCCCCCTACCTCCTCGCAGTGAAACTGCAGGTTTTGTGTGTATTTCGGTACATATTATTAACAGCGTCATTCGTGCGCTTTTGTATTGCGTTTCTTCGTGCCTGACGTGCCTAGCAACCCAACAGGTCCGGTAGTCGTGGGGGTTGGGTGAGGTGGGGGATAGGGGGGGGGGCGGAAAGGTGTCGTGGAGAGAGCAGGAAAGCGAACATACAGTTACGACTGTGGTTGAGACGCACTGTTGTAACGTTGCATCATCATCTTCATCGTGGTGACGCACTCTATAGGTCTATTTACAAAAGATTACAAGGAGAATGCCGACGGGAGACCCTTTGGTCCGCAACTAGGTCGGATGCGAAAAAGACATGATAATGATGAATGGATATTACAATAATATAAATAATAAATAAATGCATAGGTATAGTTAAATACCAGACGCCATGTCATTTTATTTGAGAGAAGGGGTGTCTACTCGAAACGAAAACGGGAATTTGATTAATTCCCGTGTTAGGGGAGAAAGAGAGCTTGTTCCCGCGACGGCCAGGGAGTAGGCGGGAATCCCAGACACCTTGCGGGGATGCAAGACCCTCGGACTCTTCGTCTGGTACAGGACGAGGAGGCTGGGTATGGTCTGCCTTGCTTGTTCCTTCCTTTATTTTTAAGGTTACGGTATGGTGAATGTACATTTATTAGTTTCCATTGAACCATTCACCGGTTTTGATATCTTTTATTTGTAAAAGCATTGTGGTCAATCATTTTTTTTCTTGTGTGTGTTTGGTCGTCTATCAGTCTCTTGTGTCTTCGTCTGCCTCTGCTTGTATCATTATCCGATTTGTCAGGCTGTCTTCCTATCTTCCTGTATGCCTATACCCTTCCCTTCCCCTATTTTCACCTGCCTGACAACCCAGTCTGTCCTCGATTGCCTTCTTCCGTCTCTCGAGTGACACGGTCGAGGTGAGGCAGACCGACGAGACCGCACTCGCAACGTCGCTGCAGTGGCTCCCTGTGTAGATGAGTCATAAGTGCTTCATTTAGGTTCGAGGGCTCGGAGACCAAGCGCCCAAGCAACTCTGGACTTTATGTCCTTGGGTATAAAGGTGAACTTCCCCCAAGCATTTCGTTAACCCTCTTCAGTACTGTGATTGCCCCCCTCCCTCCGTCTCCCATTCAGCTGTCTGAAATCGCCTGAAGTTTGCCAGAGTAGAATGTATAAATTGCGTCCCTGCAATTGGAGAGGTTAACCCCTTCGTTTCTGTAAGCTTCCTGCTGAATGAAATCTCTTTGGTTTGTCCAGAATGAAATATGTGAAGGGTTTCACCGATGGCTCGCTGTGGTGACGGCTCCCCCTCAGCCGAATAAATTCGTCTAGCGTTGGCCAGGATAAAATATGTAAATGGAGTCACAAATGGAAGGGTTAATTAAGAACCTTAAACGAGCCTGAAACTTTTCACAACGGGATCCTGACCTGGACTGAATAAAATCTTCCCTACGTCAGCCGTATTTTCAACAAACCAATCCGGTTTGTACGCTCGCATATTATGCAGTTATTTTGTAGGTTTGTATACGTCAAGAGGCTTTTAACTGCGGCCGAAGCCTTCGGCTTTGTCGTATTTCACCAGACCGTCGAGGTTAACGACACTCATTTGTAACTGTTAAGGACAAAATTCAGGGCCACCATAGTACGAAGAACAGAAATCCCTGCTAAGCACAGGACTTAAGACACATCTAAATCCTATACTTGCCAGCGGCTCCTCTAGTCTGATTGAAATCGTCCATCATCACCCAAAAGTCATTTTCCAATGCCCCAGCGGGTCATTATGCATGACCTCTTCTGGACTTAGAATCTGAAGTAACTGTTCCCTTGTTGAACTTAGGCTTTCAATGCATCCGATATCAGAGTTATTTATCTCGACTGATACGAGGTTTGTAGTGCGTACTGCGGTTATTTTGCTATACGTATCAGTGAGATACGGGATTTGTGTGTGTACGCAAACACACGATTGTTATCAGAGTACTAGTGTTCCTAACTCCAATTAATATAATAATTGCCGCCGCCTGGAGTTTCGCTGACTGAAAACCCGGAGTCAGCAACTTCCCATGGATTTCTGGAAAGAAATACGGAATTGTCCTCTTTGTCGTAATAGTGTGGCTCTGCTTCCTGTCATCTGCTGGAAGGAGGAAGGGGACCTGGGGAGTTGCAGGTTCCCGGTCCTTATGTAAGAAAGCGGAGACAAGATAGTCGAGGCTGATAGAAACAAATCTTGTGCCCGGTCGAGTTGGGGGTGGCGTGCACACTTCAAGTAGAGGTGAGATCTGAAAACGAGCAGCGGGGAGACGGTTCTCTCCGACGCCTGTCTCGAAGGACCACCACCTGTTGGGAGCACGTACGTGTAGGATTGCGCGTAGGAACAAGAAGTGCGTCAGTGCACGTTTGGTCATGTGCGTACCTGGAGTCGCAGATGTATCGTGGAGAAAGAGTAGACGGGGGTTGGTGGGGGGGGGGGGCCTTGGGATACGGGAATCCCAGACACGAACAGGGATGGGTCGGCCAAGTAAGCCGGGGGTGGGGTAAGGGTAGATTTCACTCCAACCCTCCACCCCCCCACCCCTAACCTCCCTCCTCCTCCGCTACTCTGCCCTCTCCCACACTTTCTTGCCCGGTGACAATAAACAGTTGCAAATGTAATCGGTTACAAGTTCGTGTTAGCCTCTGGGAGCCATTTGGTAAAAAAGGTCTTATACGGTATGTTTCGATGATAAAGCATACTGACAGAATTATCGGTCCATAACGAGGTCGGGAGTGTGTGTGTGTGTGTGTGTTGCTCAGTTGTCCCACAGTGAATTTTGATATTTTGAACTATATTACATTCAGTGACAACGCGGTTGGCAAAATTATTCCTACCTACTTTTAGCTAAATATCTCGTCGTGACAGGTTGAGGTCATTATTTCTCGCCCGGGATATTTCTCTGGTTTTAGGGATCACAATATAAAGAATTGGTTTTAGTGTGCAAGACCCAAATAGCACAGGTAAGGGGCAGGCTGACGTCAACGGGAGAAGCCGTTATGGGAGCGGGAAGGGGGAGGGGAGTTATCAACGAAGTAGTTTAGTGGATCTTGACACCTTCCTTCCCGATGGAATACCGAAGAGACGAATAAAATCGTCTGTTGGCAGTTAGCATAAAACAAGACCTTGCATCCAGTACGTAAGGCAGCGTTTCTCGACCCTTTCCTACCCTTGGAATCCCTGGTCTAAGGAGTCCAGCACCCCCTAATAACTAATATCTCATTAACCCATTAAACTCCGATGACAAGTTTCTTGACATTTGGTCAAATAAAACAAAAAAATCATAAAACACCAAAATGTTTGAACAAACACCAGAAAAATATGACGTCAGTCCTCGCGCGAAGCGAGGACTGACGTCATATTTTTCTGGTGTTTGATCAAACATTTTGGTGTTTTATGATTTTTTTGTTTTATTTGACCAAATGACAAGAATCTTGTCATCAGAGTTGAATGGGTTAATAGAAGGATAGAAGAAAGTGTATATCGCTTTCCAGCCTCCCCCTCCCCCTAATACTTGATTTCAGCATCTCAAGTTAAGAAGAAACACTGAGTCGTAAAGCTTGCGGTGTTCCTTGCGATCACTTCAGCGGGAACTTGATCAACTTCGCTTCCTATACAATTGGTGCCGCTTCCCGTATGTGTTAACTAAGGTCCCACGTTTTCCTGGGAGTTTTGTTCGGCCCAGGGCTGACCTGGGTTCAGGTCTCGAGCGAGCGAACGAGACCCCGTTCCGGAAGTGTCTCTGAACCTCGAGGTTGCAGGACGAAGGGTTAACCTAGAAGCAGGTAGAAACAGTTTCGGGAGCCAGCCGCATCGTCAATTGATGGAAAATATATACAGTATGTGTGTGTGTGTATATATATATTTGTATACAGTAAGTTTCTTTTTCCAAGTGGTCTACTTTGCATAAGTGAACACACGTACCCGTGTTCTTATTAGCATATATATATGTGTGTGTGTGTCTGGACGGAAAGGTTTCCTGTCATTGTAACCTGAAATCGTCGTAACGACCCTGACAGTGACCGTTGCCTATGTCATCTGACCAAGAAACACGGGTCAATGACCCCATAATAAAGGCCGACCAGGAAGCGGGCAACCACGGAAGAGGGGTAACTTCTGAAGGGGGAGAAGGTTGGTAATAGTGAATCCCCCTCCCCCCATCACTCCTGTTCTCGGAGGGGTGGGTCCTGTCTTTCTCCCCATAACGATCCCATCTCCTCCCCATACCACTAGTGACGTAGCCGAGTTCTGACCACCTGGGGTATATGGGGGGGGGGGGGCAAGGTGAGGATTTTTTTTTTTTTTTTTTTTGAGGGCTACTATACAAGTGTAGTGAAATAAAGCTCAAAATGAGAGGTTATGGGTTTCAAATGAGGGAGCCAAGAATTGCTAGAGGCAAGGGAGTGAGAGGCTGGAGCCCATTCATCCCCCTATCCCCCCTAGAGAAGGGTCACAGAAGGAGAGGGTTATTGACCCGTTGTATTTTCATGAGAACAACGAAACTTCACTACTGTCTTTTCTTCCTGAAATATCACATTACCCCTTGATGATGTTTCCTTTCCCTAGAAAAATATCCCATTTACCCTATTCCCACCAACAACACCTATTCTTCCCCAAAATATAACTTTCTCCCTAAGTAATGTCTGATCTTCCTCAAAATTATCTCATTCATTGTCTTGCCCGCTTAAAGATGCCACTTTCATCCATAGATTTTATATCTGTTTTCCTTATAAACATTTCCATCAACACCCTTTCCACCTAAAAATAACCCTTTTCCCCTTAAGTAATATTTATTTCCCCAAAATATATCCGCTTAGAAAATATCCCATTCCCTCACCAGAAAATCCATCTCATCCCGGAAAATTCGTCTTCACCATCCTAGAAAATATTTTATTTTCACCCTAGATAATTAATTTTTCTATCCTAGAAAATATATCCATCCTACGTTAGAAAATTCACCTTTCCACCGAACACAATTTCCCTTGTCATCTTAGAAAAAAATCCATTTCCACCCTAGAAAAAATACCTTCCAACCTACAGAAATACCCTTTTCTACCCTAGAAAATTCCCTCTTACAAAGGATTACAAAGGCGGGGTATGCCGACAGGAGACCTTTTGGTCCATAACTAGGTCGGATGCGAAAAATTATAATAATGATCAATAGATATATATATAAAAATCATAATAATATAAATAATAATAAATGAAATAAATGCACAGGTATAGTTAATTAGTAAAACAGGTAAATAGTAAATAATAATAAATTGACATATAACTAATAATAAATGAAAATCAAGCAAATAATAATAAATAAACAGACTAATAACAAACAAATAATGTAAAATATATGTCAGTCATTACAGAAAAGTCCCCTTCCTTTCAGTAATGTCTCTCCCTCACATTATCGGTCCCCCAAGCCTTCCATAGCATTCCCTTCTGCGCCACTCCAGCAAAAGCCCTCTCTCTCTCCCCCTCCCCCCACGTTCGGGCATAGCCAGCATCTTGAAGTATGGAAGACAAATGAGTGGAAGGGCGGTGAGCTAAACACAGAGAACAATTGGAGTTTTATTCACTGACGTTTCGTCCTCGCTTTGAGAATGTCCTGGTAAGGACGAAACGTCAGTGAATAAAACTCCAACTGTTCTCTGTGCTTAGCTCACCGCCCTTCCACTCATAGCCAGCATCCTCCTTCCTCCCACATCACACCCCTGCACTTCTCAGCGAACCGGTACCCGTGACCTTTAGGAGAGGTTGTTTATGGTACAGCTTGCATGCAAATTATAGCTACAGGAAAGTGTGTTCAGCTGATAAACGCACGCACACACACACACACACACACACACACACACACACACACACACACACACACACACACACACACACACACACACACACACACATACATACAGTTGGAACAAGTTAGATGAGAAAGTGGTGTGTGCATAAACAATACATGAATTTAAAAATAGTTTAGATAAAATGAGATATGAAGACGGGACACCACGAGCATAGCTCCCCTTCCCGTAAAATGCAACTAGGTAAATACACACAATCACAGTCACAATGAAAATGGTTGGAGCGAAAAGTTACACAGATCTTCAGACGATGCAACATGGGAAGAGATGAACATTGTGATATCCACCAAAATGCTCTAAACAGGGTTTACGGATGGAGTAAAACATATGACATTAATTTCAGTGCAAAAGGGGAACAAAAGAAAATTGTCGTAAGAATGTCTGTTAACGTGAGAGTGGCATTTCACTACAAAACGAGAAAGAGAGAGAGAGGGTGATTCGTCTGAGATTAGAGAACTGCAGTGGTTCCCACACAGCAACAAAAACTGTCCCTAGTCTAGCAGACGGAAGTCGTTAAAAATTATCCCTGCCCCTATCAGAAGAAACAAGTTAGAAAGGTGACGCGATTGTTGTGTACAAATTAATGAAAGGAGTGGACGAGGCTGATAGAGAAAATCATTTATGTTGGAATAGGAGGACAGGGGGTCGTAGAAATCGAGAAAAACCTGTTTGAAAGATACCAATAGATAGTTTCCCGCTCAGGTGTATCGATTAATGGGGAAAAATCCAATGAAAATAAAAATTGATGTAGAGAGGATCCCACCAGCGCATCTCATTTTCCTGTGTTGCAATGTCACATAAAGAAAAGAAGAAAGATTTTTTGGACCGTGAATCGACTGACATATCGGCCGGCTGAGGTAGTGTAGAGATTGTGTCAGGATTAGAAATGGAGAGAGTGAGTGGTTTGAGGTAAAGGTGGGACTTCGTCAAGGATGCGTTATGTCACCCTGGCTGTTCAACTTATACATGGATGGGGTAGTGCGAGAGGTAAATGCAAGGGTAGTGGGTCAGGGATTGGAGATGGTTAAAGAAAATGGAGAAAAGTGGGAGGTGAGCCAGCTGTTGTTTGCGGACGACACTGCGCTTGTGGCAGGATCGGAGGAGGGATTGAGGAAGTTGGTGACAGAGTTTGGGAGAGTATGTGATAGAAGAAAGCTGAAGATAAATGTGGGTAAAAGTAAGGTGAATGAGATGTAGAAGGGGTGAAAGTGGCAGTAATCTGGAAGTGAGCATTAAGGGAGAGCAACTGGAGGAAGTGAATAGTTTTAGATACTTGGGTGCAAATGTGGCAGGAAAAGGTGGAGGTAGAATGTAGATTGAGAGAAGCGAGTAAATGCCTTGATGGATTAAAAAGTGTAATTAGGAATAGAAATTTGGGAATGGATGCTAAGAGGAGACTGTATGAAGGAGTAATTGTGCCAACAGCATTGTATGGAGCAGAAACATGGAACATAAGAGAAGAAGAGAGAAGGAGCTTGAATGTGTTTGAGATGAAGTGTCTGAGAAGTATGATGGGGGTTACTAGGCTAGATAGAGTGAGAAATGAGGAGGTGAGGAGGAGAACAGGGGTGGAAAGGGAGTTGGGAGATAGGGTTGATGAAAGAGTATGAGGATGGTTTGGACACATGGAAAGAATGAGTGAAGAAAGACTAATAAAGGAGGTATGGAGGGCAGATGTGGAGGGAGTGAACATGAGGGGACGTCCTAGGATGAGATGGATGGATGGGGTGAAGGGGGCTTTGGCGAATAGGGGAATGTCTGTTGAGGAAGGACGGGAGAGGACAAGACAGGGGTGAATGGAGAATGGTTGTATATGGAAGATGTTGTGATGCATGAGGTGGAATGGACGGGGGGGGGGGTGAGGTAGTGTGTGTGAGCAAAATTTTGACGTAGCCCGAAGGGATTTCTCCCCGTCCTCTCCTTTATATGGGGGGACGGAGAGGGTGGGGTCGCCGATTTAATGAAGCGGCCTTGCTGTGGATGTGCTGTGTCTTGCGACACTGCTTCTGACCCAGAGCAGTGGACAGGGTGCAGGGATGACCCGTCATCTAGGAGGTGCTAAGATGGGAGGGAGGGTGGAGGGGTGTGGAGTGTTTTCAGGGATGGAATGGATGGGAATGATTTTATGCCTTTTCCTTTTTGGCTACCTCCCTAGTAAGGGGGAAAAAGCCTTGGTATATATATGTATGTATGTATGTAATATTATTAACGAAATAGTAAATCTGGATCGGCCAAGAATGGCAAGTACGAATGAATAACTGCAGACCTGCGATCTACATTGGAATTTACCGGCATGTGACCTTAGTAACTGCCCTTTGTTTCCATGAGGACCATGGATTACTTATGCAAGGGCGGATCCGGGATTTCCAGAAGAGGTTGTGGGGTGTGAGTGGGGAGGGTCATATATTGCTTTGTGTCCCGGTGTGGGTGGATTTTTGAATGGATATCCTCATAAGGCCATATTTGGGAAATATACGCAAACTGGTGTTATTTGAAATGTAAATTCATATACAGTTAGATGGGAAACAAAGAAAGGGAATATATCACCTAAACTTTACACATCGCTTTGTGGCAATCGGAACGAGGTTGGTCGACATACTTAGGTAACCAGAATAAAAGTATGCAAGAATGACTGCTGGCGTTTAGGGATTCCTGTCCTTTTCAGAGAAACGAGAGGGGAGCGGGATTTACACGAATTAAAAAAAAAAGTTCAAATATCTTCCCCCTGGAAAAAAAAGATGGGTGGGGGTGACGTGTTGTGTTTGTGGGACTCCCCTACTGGATGTGCCCCCTTGCAAGTCGTTTTTGCAATTCTAAACTTGTATTTTATTTACCACCGGTGGGCTCTGGAAATATCATCCATCTGGAATTTTCTCTGGTTTTCTCTAATTTTGGGTTCTGAAAAGGGGTGTGAAGGTACTCCCAGTTTTGGGAATTAGTGTTCAAATAATATATATATATATATATATATATATATATATATATGTATCTATCTGTGTGTGTGTGTGTGTAGAGTGTCATCGTAGTGAACGGTTAGAAAATTCCAACATTCTATGCAGAGAAGGAGAGATGCGTGGTGCGGGGGGGGAGGATCAAGACACAAGCAGGAACAGTGCATGTCCTCTGACCAGTTCTTGGAGACAGCGGCGGCGGGTCTCCTTTTGACCCCTGGTGGTTCCAGGTCCCCCGTATCTATTCGGCAGCGGTCAGTCCGGTCCCAGAAATAGCAACCATTAAGTCGAAGTCAGAGGTCTTGAATTCCTTAGTAGGACTGGTGCAGTGTAGCATTTGTTGCTATGTATTCACTATGTATCCTCTTGTACAAGAAAATGTACCGTCAGGCAAATACTGTTTAAAATATTATATATACAAATACTGTATACAAAGATTCAGTGTAAATGTATCAAGTAATAAGCAACGAAGAAGTTATATTTCCTTGATGAGGACCTTAGAACGTTTCAAGACTTGTCCACGGATGCCACCGGTACTATCCACGTACTACACAGTAATCTCACCAGTGATTCAGTGTGCGTGTACACACACACGCGCACACACACACACACACGCACGCACACACCTACACACACACACACACACACACACACACACACACACACACGACTCGGTGGCGCGGTTGGTAGAGTCCCCGAATGTCACTACGGCGGTCCGGGTTCGAATCCTGCCCAGGGCTGAAATAATTTCAGTATCGCTGCGCTTCGAGTCATTACTCCAACTCCCGTGGGCGGGGAGTTGGGTGTGTGTGCCTGTAATGTCAGTATTATCCATAGATCGGTCATATATGAGCTATGAGCTCTCTTCCGGGATGGAAATAACTGTCGATCACGAGTCCAACACGTATGTGTGTGCCCTAGAGACGGAATGGGTTTCGTACTCACATGTACATTTTTTCTTTCGTAATGTTATTTTCACGAGAATCATGTTTAAAACAAATATCTTATCTCAAAAGTAGTTTTTGAGGGGCTTTTTTTTTGCGAAAATATTTGTTGTCTGCTAATTTGCATTCTAAATAGCATACAGCGCCATCTCTTGGTACTAGTTCTGATGACGTCATGAATTGTATACCAACCCAAGCCATCTCAATTAACAATGGTGTATCATTGGTGCTTTCCTGTGTGCATGTTGGTTCTGCAATACTGTCTTTACAAGACAAATTAGATGCATTGTTTTAGATTGTTTACACACTGTATAAAAACGAAAACTTCACTACAAGTATCGCTAAGAACACACGAATCCGTTCCGGCAAATTAATTTTTTTCCCATACTTCAAGCTTTAACTTATGCCTTGTTTTGATTTATTTTCCCGTTTGTTATATTCATTCTATGTAATTTCTTTGTTACTCACTTATCATTTCTCCTGGTTTTATTTTTATAAGATTATTCATCTGATAGATTTCGTACAAAAATTAAAAAAACAATATTTCTTATCATTTGTTTTGCATACTGCTTTAAAATAGAACATTTAGTATTATTGTAAGAGAAACTAGCCCCATGATTTAGCTCCAAGTGTATGTATGATCTAATAGAAGTGTTCAAGTGGATCAAAGGCTATAACAAGGGTGATGCAAACAGGGTCATCATAATAAAACAACAGGGCAGGACTCGCAGTAATGGGTATAAACTGGACAAATTTAGATTTAAGAAGGAAATAGGCAAGAATTGGTTTACTAATAGGGTGGTCGATGAATGGAATAAACTTAGTAATCATGTAGTAAGCGCTGAAACTATCAGTTGTTTTAAAAAACGATTAGACAACTTTATGGATGGGGATGACAGGTGGTGATGGATACGGAGCTGCCAAGTGTAGGCCTTATGGACTTTTGCAGTCTCCTTTATTCTTATGTTCTGTACGTGAATTATATTATTGTTGCTGGGCAGTTATCAAAGGCTTTCTTCTGCCTTTCGCTCCGAGTTCTACATGTAATATTAATACATTATTATTCTTTGCCACTTTATTCTTATTTTTTTCTTCTCAGACGTGTATTTTCCTCAGTTGTTCTTTCTTTCGTTCTCATGATTCCTAAATTTGATATCGAATAGCCTTGGAATGAAAGGCTAGAGAGGGGTGATCGAGTACGTATCAGAGGTTGGGGAGGAAGTATATTTGGTAGATCAATATATTATATATATATACATATTTATATATATATATATATATTATATATATAATATATATATATATATTCCTTTTCATATATAAGAAAGTGGCGTCAATTTCACCGCCGAGTGGTGATCTTGTTGAAACTCGTATCTTCAGATTTTATTACCAGTGACTGCTTCTGCGGGAAGTTTGTTTCAGGGCATACACACGCTTCTTCGCCATGTTCCCATTAAACCAGATGACTGGAACTTCAAGCTCTCGTTTCCTCGTGAAGTGGAAGTGTCAAAACAGTTTCCATTCTGATGGTGTTCTTTCTTTTTTTGAAAAAAGGGATTTTTTTTTTAGCTCAAGGAGGCTTTGGGAGCTGAAAGTGAGTTCTGAATATTATCAGATCGCTTTGACACATCGGGTAATCGATCGTCCGCAGGAAGGCGCCAGATACAAAGTAGTTCTTAGATCTTCTTTCGTAGACTATACCTGTGTGAGTAGATGAATGGGCGGTGGGGATGAGGTGGAGGATGCGCAGATGAGGCTATGTACACACAGGCGCGCGCGCGCGCGTGCACACACACACACACACACACACACACACACACACACACACACACACACACACACACACACAGACGCACACATACATACACATACACAGACGCACACATACATACACACACACACACACACACACACACACACACACACGCACGCACGCACGCACGGACACACGCACACACACACACGCACGCACGCGCGTGCACACACACACACACACACATACTCTTTCTCTCCCTCTCTCTCTCCTCTATGTTTACTTATCCCCCCTCTCCTCCTCCTGGTGTCAGGTTCAGAGAGTTTTCGGATGAGTTTGTCATGGTTAATGGACGATTGTGTCGTCGACTTTGCCTTGATATCCTTGCAAGGTTACAAAGGTTTTGATTTTTTTTCATACAATTCAATGAATATATGATTATAATCAATAAAAATTATAGACCCAAGTGTGTTTGTTTTTGTGTGTATTCACTTTATTGTAACTTGCAGGAAAAGAGCTACGCTCCTACGGTCCTATTGCTTTCTGTCTCCTAAATAAAAGGTCTTTCCAGTCAGTTCTGTTCCCTCCTTTCATTGATATGAACACAACAATCATGTCATCCATCTCTCTTCTTTCCTCTAAAAAGGGCAGGTACAGTTTTCCTTATCTGTCCTTATACGGTCCGTTTGCTAGGTTGTGGAACATCTTGGTTGTTGTTATGTGCATTATATATATATATATATATATATATAATATATATATATATATATATATATATATATATATATATATATATATATATATATATATATATATAGTGGGAACCACATTACTGCTACATACTCCAATATGGGGTGGATCATATTCTTTGTGTGTTATTTTGTATTTTTATTTATCTAATAAATTTTATTTATTATTTCATTTACCTATTTATTTATTTATTTATTTGTTTGTTTTTACTTTTTCTTATGTCACTTTTTCGTTGACAGCTTGTATGTTTCTCCAGCAGTCTTGCTATTATGTCTTTGGTAGGACAAAAAGTTCCGTGACTAACACCACCCCATTCTTCACTTCTCTTATAGTTGTTCTCTTTTCCCTTCGAGTGACGTATTGAAGACCTCGCCCAACTTTTTTTCATTTCCGGAGCGACTGAACGAAGAGCTGTTCGATCGAGACAAACACGTTTTGTCCCGGGTGAGACCCCCCCCCAAAAAAAAAAACAAAAACAAAAAAAAAAAACATCCTTTTGTTGAATAAAATCCCCTCCCGTCAGCCTAAGGAAACCCCAGCGAAAGTGTGTCACTGTGTTGAAGGGTTCATATATATATATATATGTACACGTGTGTGTATGTGCGTATCTGCGTTCATGACCTGGGAATTCCCAGGCATTTGGGATTGCTATTTGGGTCGCGTTGAATTCTTTGCAGAACCTAATTGCAAAGCAGAGAGGTAGACCTTTGAAGGGTTCTCTGGACTGCATATATACAGTATATATTTATATACATATATATTGTGTGTGTGTGTAATCTTTATCTTATTAATTTTCAATTTATAATTTGTAAGTTTATGTATGTATTTATTTGTGGGTGTACTATTTGCATAAACGTATGCAGTATATATACAATATACTTAAAACATATATATTGTTTACATGTTTTTTCATATATGATATTGAATAGTTTGATATTTGAAATATTAGTCACCTCAGACGCTCCGGTCCTGTTTTAATTTTCCATTTCTTTATTTGATTTCCAACACCTTGACCTTTAAGGTAGATAAAATCACCTGTCGTGGGCCAGGTTAATTAATGAACAGTCGCCCAAGTGGCGGTCAGTCTGATCTCGGTTGATATGACGTCAGATGGGGTGACAATTAGCCCCAAGTCCTCAGGTTCTCGCGAGAACTACTAACTACCAACTATTACACCCTGGACGACGGCAGAGACGAATTCATCTCACTTCGCGTCATGGGACCTATCCTTTGGATGACTTTCTATTCCTCCTCCTCCTCCTCGTCTTCTTTCATTTCCTCTTCCTCTTCCTCTTCCTCTTCCTCCTCCCCGCAAAGCATGCAGACAAAAGACATTGATTCTTTACTCCTTAGGTCTTTGTCCGAATGAATTTTAAAAAATCGAACTGTATGACATTCAGTTGCCGCTGTTGGAAGCTTCTTCCTTTCGTTGACGACGCGGTTGGCAAAGTTGCTTCTTACCTACTTCTGTATTAAATCTGCGTCCTGACAGCTTGAGGTCATTGCTTCTTGTCCTGTTGGTATTTAGTGTGAAAATGTTTTCAACTTTTATGTTATCAATTTATTTTTTATTTCCATTATTTTTATTATTATTATTGTTATTATTATTATTATTATTATTATTATCATCAATATCATTATTATTACTATTATAATTATTATTACCATATTCTTTTAGAGCAGGTTCAAACGTTTTAAGCGGTCTTCGTATGCTTCGTTTCTTATATTCGGAACGAGTTTTGTGGCTCGCCGTTATAATCTTTCCAATCTATCAATGTCTTTAATGGGATCTAAGGTTATAGAAACGCAAGTTTCAAGTGTGAGCTGACCTGTCATCTATATAACTCGCTGACGATAGCTGGACTTCTGAAGTCAAAAGATGGCGCTACAAATCCCAGTATCCTATTTAGTTTCCCTGAGTCAGAAATAGAATTCTGAGGTTATTGAAAATCGTTACTGATAACTACACCAAAATCCTCTTCATTCTCCACTTTAGTTGGAGTTTTGCCAACTAACTTGTAGCCATACTTACTATGAATTTTACCTATATGGTATACTACCTGGGTTATGTGATTTACTACGCTTAAGACCATTGCTCTACTTTGTCTAAACTTCTTGAGTATTCATTTGATTCGAATGATCATTTGCTATTCCGCACATTGAGATTACTCAGCAATTCTGAATATAGTATATTTAAGTCCACAATGTCATTGATATATACTGTGAAGAGAAGTGGCCCTAGAACGTAACCTTGAGGAACTTCACTCGTAACATCTTTCGAACTTGAAATTTTTTAATTCGGAACAACTCGCTGCTTGCGATTGCTCAACCAGTAGCAAGCTTAGCAAGTTACCTCTTGTTTCAAGTGAGTCGTGTTTATTTAGTAGTCTCTTGTGCGAGGCAGTGTCTTTATCGTAATAGTCACATTCTTTGTTCCTCTTCCTTCTACTTCTCCTCAATCCCCCTGTCACAAAATCCTGGTCCTCTCCTTCTCTTTGTCCTCCTCCTCCTCTTCCTCTTCCTCCTCCTCCTACTTCTGCTTCTCTTCCTCCTCCTCCTACTCCTTCTCTTCCTCCTACTTCTGCTTCTCCTCCTCCTCCTCCTCCTCCTCCTACTGTTACTCCACTTCGTCCTCTTCATCCTCTTTCTCCTCTACTTTCTCGCCCACCCTCTCCTCCTCCTGCTTCTCCTTTTTGTCTTTCTCTTCCTACTGTTCCTCTCCTCCTCCTTACCCTCTTCCTCCCCTCCTCACCCTTTTCCTCCACCCTCCATCTCCTCATTGCCTTTCTTCTCCCCCTCACCTCCTCCTCTTCTCTTCCTTCTCCTCTTGCTCCTGCTCTTCCTCCTCCTCCTCTGCTTCAATGGATTGATCGACAAGGTTGATTTCGTTGGTAGTTACCAGTACACGTGAGTTCTTGTTCGCAGAGAGCAGTTCATTATCTCTTCTGTCGTAGAAGATGAAAATTTAATCAATTAGAGTATTGGTTCTAAAAGAACAATAAGTAGGGCACCAACTTGTATTTGGTTTAAATAGAAAAAGATAAATCTTCCTTTTATCATTGTGTGTGTGTGTTTGTGTGCGTGCGTGCGTGTGTGTTAAATTATTCTTACATAATTGAGTGAAACCCTAAACATCCCGTGCCTGTTGGAAAATGAAAATGAGCTAAAAGTTCAGTTTGATTTTTCAACTCTTCTATCGTACGGCGGAAACTTAATACAGCATAAAGAATATACTCAGTTTACCAGTAGTTTTCCTCCGTTTCTGAGGAGTTTTGTGCATGTGCGTGTGTGTATGTGTTAACCTAAAAGTATTTACTTAGACTAAATTTGTAGGAAAGTATTAGTTCTCATTACATTCCGTTTTCATTCTTTCAGGGAGTTTAGAATCTGCCCTCCGGCTCAATTCTTTCAAGGTCCTGCCCACCGGGTCAGTTCTTTTAGGGAGTTTAGGTCCTGTCCACTGGCTCAATTCTTTCAACCCTCTTTGTACTCGCGCTGTGTGTGTGTGTGTGTGCGTGTGCACGTACACGATTGCACACGCCACCCAGTCTGCCGGGGTCAGGAATTCCCAAAAGTCTTCCCGAAATAAACCTGGTCCCGTAGACTGGACAAATCCAGTGCGGAGCTAGGGTGGGTGAGACTCCTTCGTTCTGATTGGCTGCCAAGGGGTCGCCCGGGAAGCCAATGAGGAGGCCGAGGGGGCAAGGAAGGCGAAGAGGAACTCCGCTTGCAGGTCCAGGCATTCGTACAGGAACTTCCTCCGGATAGCAGACATGTGAGTACGAAGGGTCTTCCGAGATCGGGCAGGAGGAGGTGTTCCTCAGGAGGTGCATCTCTCTCTGTTTTTATTATCATCATCATCATCATCATTATTATTATTATCATTATCATTATTAGTATCATTATTATTATTATTATTATTATTATTATTACTATTGCAGTTATTGTTATTGATATTATTATTGTTGTCGTTATTATTATTATCATTATTATTGTTATTGACTTCATCATTCTCTAATCCTCATCAACAACTTCAGTACTTTGTATGCTTAACTAATGTTAGTTTAAACATTTCCTGACAGTTTTAGTCAGTTGAGTTGCGGATGGAGTTCGGGCTTGATAGGGTCACGGTCCACCAAAGCCCCTTCCATTACGGGGTCCGCCCGTGTGACCCGTCAGCTGAAACAACTCGTCTGGCGTTAGTCAGAATAAGATCCATTGTGTAGTGTTGAGAGGGGCATGTCATTGTGGCTTCCGTGAGGGTGGGGGCGAAGGGTTTTCGTATAATCTTCGAGACAAAATTGTGTTTTTTGGTGTTAGAAGGACTTGTATATAAAGCCTATAAACGCAGTGCTACAAAGAGTCCTTCGGGTATTGACGCCATAGTTTTTTGCTTCAAGATAACTTGGAGGTCTTCCTGAAGGAAAGATGAGCTCAAAGCTACGGGTCTTGTGTGTGGTGAATGTTGAATGAAGCAGTGCATATGACATAAAAACAAACCTAGAGGAACAAGTGATTGAGCTTTGATGGCTTAAGTCCCGTCACTGCGGTGACACACAACAGAATTTTCTGGTTAATATAAGACGATTTTATTCAGGTGAGCGTAGGACTCCGTGAACGCTGAAGAGAAGCCGCGGATTTGATGTGGACGACGCCTGACGATTTTATTCAGATAAGCGCGGGACCCCGTGCTAAAGGTGTTAATGGGGGATCTTATCGATGACGTAGGTAATTAAACGCTGGGTAATAAATAATACCCTTTGCGGATCGGGTCCGTAGGGGTCGTTTAGGCCTCTGGAGGTGCTAACGACCTTGGGCACAGTATCCGCAAGTTCAAGGTTAAGCAGGTGAGCGACCCTTAGGCCTAACCGGAGGATTACCTCTCGGGTGTAAGTCTTCTTTAAGGCTGCGAGGTTGAAGGTCACCCACGACCGAGAGGAATCATGTTACATGCTTTCATCAGGGCTAAGCAGACTTTACAGGCATCTTCCTAAACCCGTCAGCGCGGTGACGCAAGGAAAGGAACTTAACCCGTGAGAGGGTTTTTATTTTATTGACTTGGCCATCCCCTACAACGGTAAGAAAACGTTTGGCACATATATTACGTGATGACTTTTCCAATAGCCGGGGCAAGTGGTCGTCACCGATAACCATCGGTATTCAAACCAAGTGGAGGCGAGTGCGTTGCTCTGGGACCCTTCTTCCCCCTTGTCCCGAGGCTTACTACTACCTAGCTGAGATTTATGACGGTTTGGAAGAAAAAAAAAATGTAATCAAAAGGTGTAACAATGCTACGATGCTGTCCTGGCTGCCTCAGTGGTAACGCGCTCGTATTCCAAAATGGAGACCCGAGTTCGAATCCCGGGGTGGGCATTAGTGAATTTTGGTATTAGGTAAGGTTTGGTACGTAGGTATGTTTGAAATCTGTTCTGCTCGTCTGATCCCTTATTCAGACAGCACACACACACACACACACACACACACACACACACACACACACACACACACACACACACACACACACACACACACACACACACACACACACACACACACACACACACACACACAATTATGAAGGGAATGGAAATCTTAGATAAGAATGACTTATTGAAATGGGACAATGGAAAAACAAGAGGACACGAAAAGAAACTAAAAAAAGATAATTACAGAAGTGATCTGAAAAAATAGCTTCCCACACAGAGTGATGATACTTGGAACAAATTGGACAAAGAAACAGTGTGTGCAAACACTATTCAAGATTTTAAGAAAAAAATTGATGCTGAGAGATACAAAGACGGGTTACCACGAGCATAGCTCCCTTCCCGTATAATACAACTAGGTAAATGCAACTAGGTAAATACACACATAGGTAGGGAGAGCACATGGGGGAATTGGAGGTATATGAAAGGAGAAGAGGCAGTATAGGCTGTGGGAGGTGGTTAAAGGGAGAGGGAACATGCGAAGGAGATACGATATGTTTAAAAGGAGGCTAAGAGAACTGAGGAGATATGTGAAGAGGAGAAAAAGACAAGAACACCGCAAAGGAAGTAGGGGATATGAGAAGGGAGGACCCGCTTGAGGAATGTATAAATGTAGACCATACAGTACAGATGGGAGGTTTCTTGAGGTGAAAGGAAGTGATAACACATAAGGGAAAGGGAAGGTGGGGAGGAAAAGGGTGGGGGGGGCGTGGATGGTGGGGAGGGGGGGCGTCAGGTAGTTGATGTACCCAACGTTATAGGCCTGGGAGGTATTTTATGGTAGGATGGATGGGTGGGGTGAATGATGGGGGAGGAGGGAGAGATTATAGGAGGCCATAGGAGGTTTTTGTGCCCTGTATCATATTAGTTCAAACCTTGCCAGGGGCCTCGAGATGTTGTTGGAGCGCAGGTAAAAAAGTGATGGGGGTACCGCGGTGCATTATGGGCTACTATTGGCCATATTTTATTACTAACGGAGAGGCCAAAGTGTGAAGGAAAGTGAAACAAAGGACTTTTACATCACTGTCCCATAGAGAACAGAGGGGAGAGGAAGGCAATATTGAAAAGGATACTGGAAGGTAACAAACTCTTGGTGCTTCTATTTTTGAAACGACGCAAACCGTAGGTGGAAGGGAAAGAGCATTTTCAGAACCTCATTCATTGGTATGAAAGAAAAAGGGATCAATGATTACCTGATGCTGAAAATATTTAAGTTCCTCTCACAGTAGCAATAGAGTGAGCAATGACTGATTCATACTTTAAGTATTTATATATCTAAAAGAAGAGTTTCGGAGACTTAAACTACCTTATAAGAGCAAGTAGAGTAATTGCCTCCTGCTTGGAAATCTGCCCTGAAATCCATCATAATGTGTTCGTATCTTAAAAGAGGGAGACACGTTGCCGCTTCCTTAAAGGCTTTTACACAGGAAGCCAAGTGTTAAATAGTCATAATGTATTGAGATTATTCTCGCGGTCTTATGAAGGGGAAATGCTCATATAGTATTTCTTTATATTACTCATTGTTTTTGACAAGTAGTGTTTAGATATTTTTTCGTAGTCTTTTGAAAAGGATAGACGCGCATCAGGTCATCACAATGTGTCGATACTTCCCCCGTGAACACATGAAGAGGGTAGACATATCTTTAACAAAAACGGGACTTTCCTAAAGGAAATCGCCTAACAACACAGTTCTCTCAAACTGCAACAAAAGAAATAGCTTGTATACTTGATATGTCTTTGGGCTTTGAAAACAATTAGTCTCGTGTTCTACACGAGACCACTTGACTCACTTCACATGAAGTAAGAGGTAACCCTGTCTTTTGAGAATCTAACAAAGAAAATCGTAATGATATACAGATTCCTTTCGTAGTCTTCTGAAGAAGAGAGGAGGAGGAGGAGGAGCGTCTTGGAATCGGGCAGGCTGGCCAGGCGGCCATTCTAAGACGGCGTCGAATGGCTTGGAGGTCTTGTGGTGGTTTTGTGACCTTGGTGGTACCTCACGGTCTGAGTAGACCGAGCGGATAGACCGATCTTACCTTATGGGGTTTCTTTCCGTTGATGAAGCCGAAGATCGCTCAGGGAAAGACGACGTCTGGGAGCGTGTACCAAACTTAGTCTATACAAAGTCGTTACCCAAGCTGAATGGAGTCGTCTAGCGTCGACCAGAATAAAACCTATAAATGGCGTCGTCTTGGTGAAGGGATTAAACTAGAAGTGGGTTTATCCGAACCTGACGAATATGTATTAGACAAAGAAGAAGAAAGCATGTTGTCCGCTGAAATGGCGTCTTGACGAAATGTGCATGCGAACAAGAGGTAATCTCAGTGGGATGATTAACTGTAGTTCAGTGAACTGTGGGAACTACAGACCAACAACTTAGCAATGTTAGGAAAGAAAATCCTCGCCAAAACAAGAGGAAGGACATCTAACTAGATGACCACGACTGGAAGGAGTCAAATTCCATTTTTTTTACATAGTCTGTAGCCAAGTTATATTTTGTATTTTAACTTTCCGTTCACAGGGCATAGATCACTCGCATCCCCGACGCTTGAGCTTGGGTTTGTGTATTGAATGAACGTGTGTATGAATATATGCGTATATGGCCACGCCTTTGTGTACGCTCACGCCGTGTATGCACGAACACCTCTGTGTACATGATTGTGTGACAAGTCCGGATTCACGTCCTTTATGCTCATATAGAAACACTTGTGTGAACATATTTGAACACGAACTTTACTTGAACATGTCCTTTAGAGAGCAGAGCTGGCCATTTCTGTCTACAGTATATACCAAAAGGCTTCTCCCCTTTTATAGGGGAGGTAGCCTATTAATAAGTACGTTTAATTATACAGTATATATATCCGTACACATGCATGCACACATGCGTATACACGCACATACGCCTCTAAATATGCATACGTATGTTCATATGGGTGTATGTATGCGTATACAAACGTACATCAACAAGTATCCTGGAACTAGGCTCAAATATGTATGGTTTTCAGCGTATATACGCACAATGGCTACTTAAACATACGCGTATATACGCACATACGCCTCTACATATGCATACGTATGTTCATGTGCGTGTATGTACGCGTATACAAATGTACATCAAGTATCCTGGAACTAGGCTCAAATATGTATGGTTTTCAGCGTATATACGCACAATGGCTACTTAGACATACGCCTAATACGCACACTGGCTGTTCAACAGGACTTTCCTTCGCTCGTCACGAGTGGAGGACGATTGGAGGGCAAAAGGAGGTCGAACGCATACATGTGGAGGAGGTTCGAGTCGTTGATACTGCTTTGCTGACAGAATCCCTTTGATCACAGGGTAACTAGTGTGCACACAAACATATCAGACACTCAACAACGAGGTTGCCAAATCTCCTGGGTCAAGTTCGGTTGTCTTTATTTGTGCCCCCGCAAGTGGAGGGCCACCTTCAAGGAGGACCTCCGGCAGAGTCGGCCAGTAATTCGCTCTTGAATCCCTTCGTCGTGGCGTTGCTCTCAGCTGGACGAGATCACCTTCCGCTAGCCAGAAAGAACTATGTGAATGAATCGCAACAACCAGCGGGTTGGCGGAGATCGTCTCGCGCGATCTCTTGCGATCTGCCCTCGGTTGAATAAAATCGCCGGACATTAGCCAGGACAAACTACATGAAGAGCGTCAATATAGGCAATACTGTGTTCTGCCTTCAACTGAATAAAATCGGTCGGCGTCAGATGGAAAGAAAATCTGAAGGATGGGCCATCGCATTGAAGTAGGAAATACTCTGTCAGTACAGTGGTGTACTTCACATATTTTGTTTAGGTTATCGTCCGACGATTTTATTTAGAACCACACTTAAGCACTTGTGGGTGGTACGGGGTGGGCACTGTGATGCCAGCGAACAACTATCAACAAATGAAAATGATAATTGAATTTTTTTATAAGCAACTAAAATAAACATTTTCGTTTGGCAGTCAAAAAATCATAGAGAGAAAGAGAGAGAGAGAGAGAGAGAGAGAGACAAAAGGGGAAACAAATTTCTAAATTCAGAAACGCGATTACCTTGAGGCGGTTCCTGTAATTACATCCCTATCCTGCCGTTCGCGGAGGGAATACTAATGCGCGGTTAAGGGGGATTCGGGGGCGGGAGACGGGGAATATGGTTAGGGTGGGGTGAGGTAGGATGGTCGGAGGAGCGTGTTGTCATCAATGACCAGCGCTTCCACCCTTGAGGACAATATCGCACAAAAGAGGTGGTGTCATACAGTAAAGATGGTCATGGAGGTAAACAGAAAGGGTGGATAGAAGTTTAAAAGGTAACTACACTATTACTTATTTATTCATTAATTAGTTTATTTATCTACCAATTAATCACCTTATTTATTTATTTTGGGTGTAGACTTGTCATAAAGGAATACTGCGTGGATGAATTCCCCCAGAATATTGGCGGCATAAAACATGAAGTCATTACCCCCTCCCCCCTCAAACTGGGGTGGTGGTTGGGGGGAGTCTGACATTGGCCTTCGGGGAGTGGGGCCGGGGGGGGGGGATGCCCCAGGAAGGGACCGTTAGATCCCGTGCCCGAGGGACAGGGTCGATCACAATCTGACGCTTGATAGATGTTCAAGGACAACCTCGACCGTAGGATAGAGAGAGAGAGAGAGAGAGGAGAAGGGGGTGGAGGGCAGAATACACATGTGTGAACCAACAACTGACTGGGAGCCACATGAAAAGAGTCGATGAGCGACCAGAAATTCCCTACTAATCAACCAATCATTTGTTATATTTTTCATGACGTCATCCTCATGCACGATGTCTGATGATAACCACTAAAGTGGCATAAGTGAGGGGAATTATCCGAAGGAGGGGAATAACAAAGGGGTTCGGGGTGGAGAAGGAAAAGAAAGAGAAATCGACGGAAAAGGAAAAGAAAGAAGAAGGAGTAGAAGGAAGTAAAAGAGGAGAAAGTATATCGGGAGGGAAGGGTCGGAGACAGGTGGATATGGGATAGGCGGAAGGAGGCGAGAAGGACAACAAAGAAAAAGAAAGAAAGAGAGAAAAAAGGACATCGTTATTCTGCATTTAGTTCGCCTTTTGATGTGGGTTCCTGGGCGTCTTTGCGGTCGATGGTTGGTGTGGTCAACGGGTGACCCAAATTTTATTTCATCCTGGTTACCGCCAGCCTATTTTAATCATTCCATGATAGACACTTCGACAGTAAACGGGATAATTCCTACGGGAGGAAAGTGTAGAGAAAACAGACGCTGATTATGAAGGCAGTGGGGGAGACTAACTTGAATTTTGTAAATATAGATGGCGCTTCTAAGCAGATGTACTCTGTAGCACGAAAAGGATGATTTTGAATATGAATTGACGTATATGTTCTCACTTGATTTAACTTCTTTCAAAATATTGGGCAAAAGTAATACTTAATCTTACATTTTTAAAGATTCACCCTCAATAATATGTTGGACATCCTTCCATTTATTTTCACTTAATTTTTTTAATTGCTGGAGAAAGATCTTCCACTGTAGTACTGCTTTCTGCCACGTACTGGTGTGCACGAGGCAAGTTTCTGGGCCTCTGTAATGAGGTAATGAAAGAACATTATTTTTGTTTTCTTCGGGGGGGGGGGGGGTTCAGCAACCCCCCCACTTTCATTCATGCCACACTGCTATGCTAACAAAATAATATGAACACGAAATATTTTCCCCTTTTATAAAGCTCATTTGACCGCTTCAGTAAAGTGATGTATTCAGTAAATTTTGTTCCATTTAAGGACGGGGGATTTTATTATGCAGCTCAAGGGTGTGATTTTATTTATTTTATTTTTATATATTTTTTCGTTAATTTTCATTGTCCCTTTATTTGTTACTCCCTTTTTAACCTCGTTTATTATATTATTTCTTATTCTTCATCCAGCTCCATTATGGACCGATATTTTTTTCTTTCTTATTTCGGGATTCGCTTCCACCGTAAACCATTGTATGGGTGTGAGTTGTGGACAATGGCGGTTCTGTGGGAGTAATGGCAAAGGACTTGTAGTAGTTTTAGTTCGGAACAACGGCAGGACAAATGAAAATCAACACAAACTATCTAATCTCTTTCTTTTGGTAATTAGCCACAAGGTGCGACACTAGAAGTGTCACATGAGAAATATAGGTGAAGCTCGGACTAAGGCCACAGCTTAGTGGAGCTTATGGTTGTAGCTGGACGTGGAGCCTAACGTCAGCGAGGCGGTAGCAGATGATGACGGCGAGGCTCGATGGGACGGCTAGAAGACTGGACGAGGAGATGTAGTTTGTGCGCTGGTCGGTACTGTTCTGGGGAAAGTCGTCGAAGCTTGCTGTATACTGGCGGTCCAGATGTCTAGATGTGGTGCATGATGTTGTGAGGGGTGGTGGTGGTGTTGGTCTTGTCTGGCGATGTTAGCTGGGGAAACTCCTGCAGGATGCGTGCATAATCGCCATCGGAGGCTACGAGGATGTCGTCGATGTAAACGGTGATGAAGTCGAAGTCTCTCAGGGCATGGTCTATGAACCTCTGGAACGTCTGGGCGGCATTCCGGAGGCCAAAGGCCATCATCTTCCATTCGAAGAGGCCGAACGGAGTGGCTATGGCTGTCTTCTGGACGTCTTCCGGCGCTACAGGGATTTGATGAAACGCCCTGACCAGGTCGATCTTAGAGAAGACCTGTTTCCCGTGAAGCTTGAAGTGGAAGTCCTGAGCGTGAGGGATGGGGTAGCGGTCAGGCTTCGTGATGCGGTTAAGTTGACGGTAGTCACCGCAAGCCCGCCATTGGTTGGGCGGTGGGGGTGGCTTGGGAACCATGTGGAGTGGTGATGCCCAAGCACTCTCCGATGGTTGGATGATGTCCTGGTCTAGGAGTTCTCTGGCCTTCGGATCAATCGCCCCGAACGAGTGGTCATGCCGTCAGGGGGCATGTCTGGCGTGGAGGGCCTTGGTGGAGGGGGGCTCGAGTGCAGGGTGGTGTTGTCGAGGTCGGAGGCTTGGCGATGGGAGGTCGGTTGAGTATGGAGCTGTGGAGACATAAGGTTGGGTGAGAATTGTTGCATTGCATGGTAGAGCGGGTGCGTGGGGTGGGGAGGATCTTGGGGGGGTGCCGGGAACAGTTGTAGAAGGGTGTGGTTGTGGGATAGGAGAAGGATAAGGGTTCGCCGTCGCGTACGCGTGATCTGTGTGAGTTTGGGGGGGGGGGCTGCTGCAGGTGCTGTGGTGGTGGTAAGGAATGTGGGGGGGGGCGTGAGCTACCGGGTAGGACAAGCGGACGGCCTCAGCGATTGCCGCCTTGACTTGCCCGAATGCTTGGGTCGCTTCGGAAGACCACTTCACAGGTTTGACCGACCGCTTGGAATGGTTCTTGGTGAGGTCGTTCAAGGGAGCGAGTTTTGCAGCTGCGTCGGGGACGAATCTATGGTAATAATTGACGATTCCTAGGAATCGTCGGAGCATTTTGATGGATGTTGGCTGTGGGAAGTCTTTTATGGTGTCGATTTTTTGAGGGAGAGGATACAGGCCTGCCGTTGAGATACGGTGTCCGAGGAAGTCGAGAGATGAAACTCCGAGGAGACACTTGGACGGGTGTACCCGGAGGCCATAATCTTGGAGGCGGCGGAAGAGGAGGTGGAGGTGTTCGCCATTCTGGCCTATCCTTCCTGGTAGACACAGGTTCAGCCGTCAGCATCATACCCCCGACGGAAGAACCCAACCACGGTACACGTTGGCCATCCTACGACCTGCTTGCAGCCAACGGTACGCCCATCGCAACGTACGGCAGCCACCACAGCGTCCTGGAACTCCACGATGTCAAGTTCCCTTGGACATTCGTCATAGCAGCGGTGCAGCAACCCCTTCTTGGCTACGACTTCCTCCAGCACTACAATATGGTAGTTAGCGCCAAGGATAACTGCTTGTACTACGGGACAACAAACATACCAGGAACCACCACTAACGCAATTTCCCATCAGATATCGTCACTCCAGCCCGATGGCGATTATGCACTGAGAGGAGGGTGTGGGTATGGTTAGCTGGGGTAGGGATGGTTACCGACCCCCGCGTTTGGCGTTTCCCTGCGACCAGCTGCATGGCTGTGTGCATCTGAGCGCCTTGGCTCCGAAGCGGGTATGGTACCAGCAGGAGGTAGTATCCTGTCGTGGAGCGGGGCTACGTGGTGGTTGATGGCTTCCCTTCTCGGCTAAAAACTGGTTGAGCAAAGTCTTCATGTCGGCCACTTCCTGTCGTAGCTGCTGCACACTTTGGTCACTGGCACTATATGACACGGGAATGTTCTCACTCACAGCACTATTGTCACTCACACCTGGGTCGTCACAACACTGAACACTTTGCACTGGTTTGTCACTGGGGTGGAAGCTGCTGGCTGACCGGACTTGTACCGAGATATGACGTTGGAACAATCTATCTGCTATTTCGCAGTATTGTTCGTCGTCTAGAGCTTCCAGGTGTAAGTGGAGGGCGTCCGGCATCTTGGAGAGGTGAATGGAGCGGAGGAGTTCCTTGGGCAATGACACCTTTGCCCGGGTGTTGAGGGCGGCCATACTGGTGTATAATTGTGACGGGTTGATGTCGCCGAGTTCACTATGCTGGATATCTCGGTAGAGCTGGTCGTCGGGCTTGGTGTAAAGCTTCCGTAAGGCAGTCTTGAGGGCGGAACACTTGCCTTCTTGCGGAGGAGAGGAGACGGCGTTACGGACAAGGGCAATGACGTCCGTTGGTAGAGCGGCGATGTACGCGCCGAAGGCTTGGAGGTCCGGCACGTTACCTTGAGTGGCTAAATATGCCTCTGTGTGAACTAGCCAGCTCTCCAAGTCGCGGGAGAAACTGGGAAGTTTCACTTATGTTGATTTTCATTTGTCCTGCCGTTGTTCCGAACTAAAACTACTACAAAGTGGTGACCCCGGTGAAGGACAACCAGGATTATGGAAAACACGCACTGGCGGTCCAGATGTCTGGATGTGGTGCATGATGTTCTGAGGGGTGGTGGTGTTGGTCTTGTCTGGCGATGTTAGCTTGGGAAACTCCTGCAGGATGCGTGCATAATCGCCATCGGAGGCTACGAGGATGTCGTCGATGTAAACGGTGATGAAGTCGAAGTCTCTCAGGGCATGGTCTGTGAACCTCTGGAATGTCTGGGCAGCATTCCGGAGGTCAAAGGCCATAGGCCATCATCTTCCATTCGAAGAGGCCGAACGGAGTGGCTATGGCTGTCTTCTGGCCCCTTCCGGATATATCCGCCGAGACGACCGCCCGTGCTTTCCTCTCCGGTTGGGTATCCAGATTCGGCGCACCTCACATCATTGTCACCGATAGGGGCCCTCAGTTCGAATCTGACCTATGGTCCAGCCTCCTCAGGTTCCTTGGCACCAAACGCAACCGGACTACCGCTTACCACCCCCAAGCCAATGGACTCGTGGAACGGTTCCACCGCCAACTGAAGGAGTCGCTGAAGGCACAACCCTCATGCGACTGGGTCGACGCCCTTCCCCTGGTGCTTCTCACGATCCGCGTCACACCAAAGGTCGACAGCGACATTTCCCCATCTCAGCTACTTTACGCTGAGAACCTTCGCCTCCCTGGGGAAATTGCCACGCCTGCCGTCGGCGATCCTGACCGTCACGCCCTCCTCCAACTTATCAAGGAGACATTCGCCAACACCCGTCCAACCCCCCCTCGCCCACCACAACCTCAACCGGAGCACCTTCCCCCGGCCCTGTCTACAAGTGACTACGTCTTCCTCAGGCGAGACTCCAAACGAACTCCTCTTCAACGCCCATACGATGGCCCCTTCCGAGTCCTCACCAGATCAACAAAACACTTCGTGATCAACCGAGATGCCAAACCGGATCGCGTCTCCATCGACAGGCTCAAGCCGGCCCACCTCCCCACCAACCAAAACTCCAGGGCCATTACAATACCTCTTACAACATGGTCCTAACCCCATCCTCACCACCGAACCAAATCATTCCCCAGAAAAGTTGGCCGCTGCCAAACAGGGGTTCCAAGAACTCCTAGACCAGGACATCATCCAACCATCGGAGAGTGCTTGGGCATCACCACTCCACATGGTTCCCAAGCCACCCCCACCGCCCAACCAATGGCGGGCTTGCGGTGACTACCGTCAAATTAACCGCATCACGAAGCCCGACCGCTACCCCATCCCTCACGCTCAGGACTTCCACTTCAAGCTTCACGGGAAACAGGTCTTCTCTAAGATCGACCTGGTCAGGGCGTTTCATCAAATCCCTGTAGCGCCGGAAGACGTCCAGAAGACAGCCATAGCCACTCCGTTCGGCCTCTTCGAATGGAAGATGATGGCCTTTGGCCTCCGGAATGCCGCCCAGACGTTCCAGAGGTTCATAGACCATGCCCTGAGAGACTTCGACTTCATCACCGTTTACATCGACGACATCCTCGTAGCCTCCGATGGCGATTATGCACGCATCCTGCAGGAGTTTCCCCAGCTAACATCGCCAGACAAGACCAACACCACCACCACCACCCCTCATAACATCATGCACCACATCCAGACATCTGGACCGCCAGTATACAGCAAGCCTCGACGACTTTCCCCAGAACAGTACCGACCAGCGCACAAACTACATCTCCTCGTCCAGTCTTCTAGCCGTCCCATCGAGCCTCGCCGTCATCATCTGCTACCGCCTCGCTGACGTTAGGCTCCACGTCCAGCTACAACCATAAGCTCCACTAAGCTGTGGCCTTAGTCCGAGCTTCACCTATATTTCTCATGTGACACTTCTAGTGTCGCACCTTGTGGCTAATTACCAAAAGAAAGAGATTAGATATTTTGTGTTGATTTTCATTTGTCCTGCCGTTGTTCCGAACTAAAACTACTACAGACTAAATATAATTTTATTATTATTATTACTATTACTACTACTACTAAGCCTCGAGTGTTCTCTCACAGGTGGCGGTTGCATGTGCTCGTGACGGGAATCGTGGCCATGGCCAGCGTGACGGGCGAGAAGCTGGACAACCTGGCCACCTCCGGGGGACTGTAAGTGCCCATTGGAAGATGTTTGTAATGAGGGCATTTGAATGAACAGGGAATGGTAGTTGCCAAAGTCTTCCTAAATGGATTTTTTTTTTTTTTTGGGGGGGGGGGGGGGTGTTTGATAAAGAAAAGAAAAAAAATATATATATATGAAGGGAAGTAAGAATTTTAGATTAGGAATCATGTGTCATAGAAATCAGAAATCAAGATTAGTTAAATCCCCTCTTGATGTATGCAAATTTAGCAATAGATTTCAACTAGAGGAGTTTGCACAGGGTACAGTACATGGCTGTCCTGAAGGTGGAGAAGCCTCCGAAGACCCTCCACCTTTCTTCACCTCACTCTGGTAAAGGTGCAACTCTGTATACTGGCACTTGGTCCTTGTCCAGGGCCAAGGTATCATTTCAGAGATGCACGAGTCCAACAACCAATAGCTGTTGTTGGTTTTTTATATCTGCATGTTCCTGTGCAGAGCATGGTCTAGACAAGAACAGGTCAGTTCACCCCTGGGGGGGGGGGAATTATGCCAGGATGTCCATCAGTTAACTGACTTGACTTATCCTTTTTTTCAGTACTGTGACTCAAGGCAGCCTGGCTGACATCTTGTACCATTAATTTTCTTTCCAAAGTGAACTGACCTGTTGTTGTTGAAACCTTGATACAAAAGACCCTTTGAGTTACAGATATAAAAATATATGTTTATCAAAATGGTGACACCATGCCCTCTGTTTCCTTTGGTAGTACTGTGCCCCAGGGTGGCCAAGGGAGAACCCTATTTGGGGGAAATGCAGATAACTCCTTGCCTGCCATAGCCTACCTTCCACCCTCCAATGTAAGTACTATAGTCTCATTCACCTGTCTCTCTTTTGCGTGTCTATGTTGGTAGGCATTTTTGTGGGCACCAAACATTGTTGATGCTCTATCAACAATGTATCATCACTATTTATTATTGTTGCTGCTGCATGGTAGTTTAGTTTGCCAAAATTGCTTTCGTTATACAGCAATGAGATACATATTTGTGTAGGCCTGATGTATTATGAGTCAAGTTCTAGGGGGACATGCCCTCTAGGCTAAGAACCACTGCCTTAAAACAATTGTCCTATATAGTTCAGATACCAAAATTTATCTTTACACTACTCAGTTCCCTATGCATCACAATAGTGAAAATGCGTAGTTTTAAAGCAGGGTAGGGTAAACACTTTCGGTGTCAAGGTCATTGCTGCACTTAAATTACTTCTGCTGGGTGAGGTTTGCTATGCCTGGCACCACCTGTTTTTCATTGGCTGTGATACTTTATCCCCTTGTGTAAGTAGTTAACCAGCTATTCAGTAGAATAGTGTAACTTTTTACCCTTAACCCTTTCAGTGTATAGGGTGCTCCCCTGGCTTTATAAATTTTCCTGGTGGCAGCCAAAACAAATGTACAAATCATCATTAGCAGTGAAAGAGTTAGATAAGTAGTCATTCCCTGGAGTGGAAGTAGTATCCCATTGAAAGTAGATGACCTTGTCACTAATGTAACTGTTTTCCCCCCCCCACCTACAAGGGTGGCCCTATCACTTCCCAACAAGAGGTGTCAGGTCAACCCCCCGAGTACGTAGTCATTCTGCACTCTGATGTAAGTAGTCATTTGCTCCCTCTGGTAGTATTCATCTTCATACTTACGTAGTTCTTTCTTCAGACTAATTTTAGTAGTCATTTCTGACCCACTTAGTCTTCCCAAAATCTAAGGATAAAGATTATGACCACAGGGTGATAAATGATGTCAGATTCTGAAATAACAGAAAGTCTGATGACTACATGATGTCATTTGGATTCTGACAACATTGAAAACTTTGTACCCTAATACTTTGAGTTTTCCATTGTATAAATTAATGTTAGTGGTACATACATACATACATATACCAAAGCTTTTTCCCCCTTACAAGGGAGGTAGCCAAAAGGAAAAAAGCATAAAACCATTCCCACCCATTCCATCCCTAAATACACTCCACTTCCCTCCACCCTCCCTCTTATCTTAGCACCTCCTGGATGACGGGTCATCCCTGCATGTTAGTGGTAATTTTCCATTTTATATTATTCCTTTATTTAAATATTTGGGGCTAACATTGGGCACCTGCATGAGGTGGTCTTTTGGTACAGATAACAGGGAGGGTCACCTCCCTCTTACCAGTCTCCAAAACCCATCAACACTTTCATGACTTAGTCTCCAGGTGCTGGTACTCTAGTTAAGGCACAAAATCTCTAAATTTTCACCTTTTTTTTTATTGTATCAGCCACAGTAGTCTGGAAGGCAATAATGATTTATGTAATGGTATCCAAAAGGAGGATTGGAATAATTCTGGATGTGAATATGTTCAGAAGAGAGGGTAATAAGCTGTCTGATCATTATCTGGAAGGGAAATTGAGAATGGAGGTTAAGTGGAGAAAGAAGAAAACATGGGGAGGCAGAAATGTGTTGAAAATGAGGAAGATAAATAGGAAAGACAAATAGTATGAATATCAGGCAAAGCTGAGAGGGATACAGAATGTAGTGAAAGATAAGGGTGTAGAGGGAGAATGGGCATGTTTCAAGGAGGGAGTGTTAAAATGCCCAAATTTTGTGTTTGGAATGAGGATGATGGGAGGGAACAAAAGGAGTGTCAATGAAGATGGGCAAAAGGATGATGATTCTCTCCAATGTTCATCCTGCAGGAACACCACATCAGGGCCCTGACAAGGGGAGGGGCAGGGGGGGGCAATGCCCCGGGGTGGCAAGTTTTGGGGGGGGGGGTGGCACTTTTGGTGAAAAGAAAGTAAAGCAAATTCTCCCTAATGTACTTTTAATGCATGATTTATTTATCAAGAGTTGTGTGTATAAACGATGTTTTGTGGATGAATGTTACATGTGAATCGTGCTAGTAACCATCAGATGTGGAAGGTGATGGTAGTGGTGGTGGTCAGGGCCCTGCACCACTTACAGGTGCTCATTGATGATTCTAAATAGTCCAGCTCATAGTTACATAGACATCGTGTAACATGATGTCCATATAATGTTAAATTAGTTTTCCCATAAGAATGTATGTCAAGTTACCTGCACTTTTGTGAAGTATTGAATTGTACATAATTCATTCTCTGTACTAACATAAGTAATCACTTCTTTGTTTTATAGAAGCACTTGTCCTTAGACTCACAAAAACTCGCAAGACTCACAATCGTTAACAACCATACCCCATATCCATTGGGGATGCAACCCACCTGGGACCTTCATTAAAAGATCTTTGGGTCTGGCTGGTGACTGTCACCAGTTTTCTACATGCTGCAGCTCATAAATATTAGTATCAACCCAATGATATACTTTATAGGTTTTTATTGTGCCAGGCAATTTGATTAGACTGATCCTCTAGGACAGAATATTTAAAATTGTATTGATTAATTCTTTCAACTTGGTGGCACACAGTTTTATTGTGGCAGATGTCAGACAATTCTTTGCTTCATCTTCCTCTCTTGTGCTAGACATAATAAAACCTCTAAAGTAAGTCACCATGTGAAAGGGGTTAGAATACTCTCTCAATTGCGCTACTGAGGAATTAAAGTTTTTACCAGTTAGATAAAATTCTTGAGAGCAACAACAAGACTGGGTTGATCAAGATATTCTTTAACCCTTTGAGGAGTAAAATTTATTCTCAGCTGATTGAAACTGATTGGTATTAATTAGAATAAAAATTTTATACCCCTTCAACAATATGATTAATTTAATTTTCACAGACCCCACTGCCCATCGAAAGTGAGCCTATTGGACCATCTGGCCCAGAATTCAACCCACCTTCTGGTTACATCCCTCCCACGGTCTCCTCTTATGCCCCTCCTCCTACCAACCCACCGACCCAACCTGTCTCAAGTTATCCTCTTGTCTCACCATACAACCCCCCACAACCTGTGGTCCACCACCCCCCACCCACATCAAGTTACATCCCTCCATCAACTGGACATGGTGTGTACAAAGGTGAGAACAAAATTAAAAAAAAAAAATTTGTTCACTTGGAAAAGGAAATAATCAATGTGACATCATATGTTTGGGCTTTCACTCTTATAAAGTGTATTTACCTAATTGTCGTATATGGGAAAGGAGCAATGCTCCCTGGGTCCAGTCTCCTATTCTCCAATTTTCTAACATACCAAGACTCAAATTCATGTACAATTCCAACTTAATCTATATCTTTGATTTCCAATTATCATATTGAGATTTGAACTCATGGACTGTTTGAGCTTGGGCTATATCACCTTCTAAGCTATCCCACATATTTATACATCTTTAAGGAAAAGTGTATTTCTTCACATCCTTTCGACATGTGGTCTTTCTTAATTTACTTTCATGACCTCTTAAAGCCCTCCCATCTTTATTCAGGAGATCTCTTCTATCAATGCAATCTATCCCCATTAGTGACCTGAATACTATAATCATGTCACCTCTTTCTCTTTGATCTTTCAAAATCAATAGACCCAGTACTTTTAGTCTTTCCTCATATGGTTCATCTGCCAGGCTGGGGACCATTTTGGTTATATTCTCTCAATCTTGGTTATATCCTTCACTCAGTGTGGGGACTATACTACTGATGCATATTCAATCTTGGACGTTTCAGGGTTTTAATGAGTTTTTCCATCATCTCTTCATTCATATAATGGAACGCCACTTTAATCTTCTGCAGTAGTCCATATGTTTTTCCCACAATCCTGCTAATATGTCTGTCAGGTGACAGGTTGTCTTTTACCAATGCCCCCAAGTCTTTCTCCTCGTTTGCTTTTGAAATGTGTTCACTTTCCAAGGAATAGTTTAAGGATGGCCTTTTGCCTCTATTGACCATTTCCATTACTTTGCATTTTTTTGGTATTGAACTTCATTTCCCACTCTTGGCTTCATGTAAAAAAAAGTATCGATCTTTTTGCAATATTCTATCCTCCTCCTCATTTTTCACTCTTCTTATGATTACAAAGGATTACAAAGGCGGAGCATACCGACAGGAGACCTTTTGATCCATATTTAGGTCGGATGCGAAAAAAAAATCATAATAATAAAATAATAACTAAAAACTATAATAATGTAAATAACAAATAAAATACATGCATAGGTATAGTTAAATAATAAACAAACATTATCTACAAATGTGTTGCATAGCTACAATTGTGTTGCATAGCTTGTTCCTTTCATTGTGTCATTAACATAGACAAGAAACATTATTGATACAAACACTGAACCTTGTGGAACTCTGCTCATTACTGCTCTCCAGCTTGATATCTTGTCCTTTACTAGTGTCCTCATGTATCTTTCCTTCAAAAAGTCTCTAATCCATTCTAGTAGTTTGCCTTTCAGTCCTCCAACATGCTCCAATTTCCACATAAGTTGACTGTGAGGTATTCTATCAAATGCCTCTTTAGGTTGAGGTACACACAGTCCACCCACCTCCCTCTCTCTTGTAGCACATATCACTCTTGATGTGTGGAATGACATGTGTATATGTATCTTGTCATTATTCATTCTGAATACTGGGTAACACAGGGGCAAAATCTCTCTGTTGATATCCTCATATGCATTATAAATCTCCCAAAAGGGTTTGCAGGAGGCTTTCACATCAACAAAGGACATGGGGTCTATGGAGGACTGCATCATGCAAAAGGGTCACTCGTCAAAGGTGTTCATGGCGTCAAAGGTTCTTTGTTCAGAACTCTGCATGGCATCAAGGCATCTTTATTCTCAGGTAAGGTTCTCAGAAATTAACTAAGTACGGGGTATTGGCTGCTTGTTATTGTGGCAAAGTAGCATGCAGTTGATACTTTAGGGTCTATATGGGACACCCCTATGGACCAGAGTCACACATCATTTTGTCTATGATAGAGGAAAACTCTGTTCATAGAGAAATTGTGACACTTTTATACTACGACTGTCCCTCTGTTATGTTGTCCCCCAACCCCTTGTTGCTGTCCTGTACCATTTCTCTGAGTATTCTTTTTCTGTGGTTGGGGAATTCCCTGTGATGGGGGAAACGAATACTGCCACCAAGTATTCCCACTTGGATCGTAAGAGGCGAGAAGAAAGGGACGGGGATTGGGACTAGGCATCCTTCTCCTTCAAAATTTTCTGTCGTACTCTTACCCCATTTTACATCTACTCTCCTCTTTGCCTCCTTTACCTTTTTCTTTACTTCTCTTTTCTTTTCCCTGTACGTCTCATATGACTCCCTCGTCCTACTTTGTAACCAATCTGTGAAAGCTCGCTTCTTCTCTTCTACAACCTTCTTCATTTCCTCATCCCACCATTCACTACCCTTCCTTCTATTTCCTCCTGACCTTCTTGTTCCACACACCATCCTTGCACACTTTGTGACTCCCTCCTTGAACCATCCCCATTCCTCCTCCACACCTACCTCCACTCTATCCTTCACTCCCTCCCACTCCTCCTTCAGCTTCCTCTTGTACTCCTTCTCCTTTTCCTCTTCGTTTAGAGTTCACTCTAAGCACCTCCCTACCTTTTGTCCCTTTCCTCTTCCTCCATCTGTCCTCCACTCTCAACTTACCTTCCACCAGAAAATGATCTGATATTCCCCCACCCTCTCCCCTTAGCACATGTACATCCCTAACTCTTCCTATCATAATCCTATTTATCACATCTACCACCTTTCCCTCCACCACCCGCCCCATGTGTACTTATGCTTGACTTTCTTCTGAAACACTGTATTTGCTATCATCAACTCTCTTTCTAGACACATTTCCACCATCAACTCTCCACTACGATTCTTTCCTGGAACTCCACATTTCCCAACCACTCCATCAATTGGCTCCTTTCCTACCCTAGCATTAAGGTCTCCCAGTACTATTACATTTACACTTCTCCCTAAACCCTCTATGCACTCATTTAAATCTATCCAAAAGGCCTCCCTTTCTTCTACATTCTTCTCACTGCCAGGCCCATATGCACTTACAAAAACCCACATCTCCTTTCCCAGTTTCACCTTCATCCACATTATCCTTGAGGAAACCTCCTTCCACTCCACTACACATTTACCTATCTCTTCACTTACTAGTATAGCCACCCCTTCCCTCCCTCGCCCTCTCTTCACTCCTGATAACCTCCCACTTACACTCCCAAACTTACAATCGCCCTTCCCTTTCATCTTAGTTTCACTCAAAGCCAACACATCCATCTTTCTTCTCACAAACATACTACCTATCTCTTCCCTTTTACTCTCATCTGTACCACATCCACGCACATTAAAAGACCCAAACCTTAGGGTGCTGGACCGAGGCCCTCCAGCCCCTCTTATGCCTCTGCCTTTTTTTCTAGGAATGTGCCCTGTAGGGCTACAAGGAGAGGGATGTCTAGTCCCAATCCCCGTCCCTTTTTTTTCTTGCCTCTTACAATCCAAGTGGGAATACTTGGTGGCAGTATTCTTTTCCCCCACCACAGGGAATTCCCCCACCATAGAAAAAGAAAATACTCAGAGAAATGGTACAGTATAGCAACAAGGGTTGGGAGACAGCATAACGGAGGGGCAGTCGTAGTATAAAAATGTCATCATTTTTCTATGAACAGAGTTTTCCTCTATCATAGACAAAATGATGTGTGGCTCTGGTCCGTAAAGGTGCCCCATATAGACCCTAAAGTATCGACTGCATGCTACTTTGCCACAGTAACAAGCAGCCAATACCCCAGACGGGGTAGTGAAACTCAAGGCAACAATTATTACTTCTCGTTTTAATGACATTCTTTGAAGAATTTGTGTTAGATGACACTAGGTGGTTTAGCTCAGCAGAAGACTGGACCTAGTGCTGAAGGAACTAAGAATATCTCAAAACTTTCACTACAATAATACCTTTTCTAAATTATATCATGGCTCATGTTAGAAAATCACTCATTCAAGTCCAGTATTTTGTACTGAAGGAGATTAATTTATATTACTAAAACCTGCTATTACAATGACATCCTTTACAGTTTTTGTGGCTAATGCCAAACAATCTTATTCAGAAGTCAGGACTTCATGCTAAATGGGTTGAAATTTTCTCACTTAACCCCCTTTTAACAATTATGTTGTCCACATTTTACTATCCATCTTTCAGCCATTTCCTGAGAGGGAGGAAAGGGTGGTGGATGGGAGTGGAAAGGGTGGGAGTGGATACCTGCCTTTTGGCTTAGGTGGAAAGAGGGAAAACTGTTGGTATATAGATAGATAGGCTATCTATCTGCCTATCTATGTACCAAGGGCTTTTTCCCCCTTATAATTATGCGAGATAGAAGAGTCAAAAGCCAGGTGCCCATGACCACCCCTTCCACTCACATCAATTTCACTCCCATCCACCACACTTTCCTCCATCTCATCTTAGCTCCTTGTGGATAGTGGTAAATGTGGGTAAAACCAAAGTGATGACCTTACTCAATTTAACCATCTTCCTGCCTTCAGGTCCCATTCTGTATTACAGTTTGGAATTATAGTCTGGTGAAAAAGGTAACTTAACTCTTTATTAGGAATTGATGTTTTGGAATTTCCCATTTTTTTCCCTTTGTGCAGGTCTCCATGGCGTTGTGGCAAACAAGAAAGCTGCCCTAGGTAGCCTGAAGGCTTCCAAAGGTGTGCATCTCAAGGGACATTATGGTGGGCACTATGGTGGCTATTATGGTGGCCATCATGGTGGCCATCATGGTGGTTTCTATAAAGCACATCAGCCAGTTTACCGGCATCAACCAGTTTACCGGCCACAGCCTGTCTACAAGACCATTCATCAACCAACTTATGTATGGAATTATGTTGATTTTGTTAGCTTTTCCTTCCTTTAAGTATGTATATATCTATTAATCTATCTCTATACTCAGGGCTCCTTCCCCATTATAAGGGAGGTCTGTCTATATACCAAGAGATTTTCCCCCCTTTTAAGGGGGGTAGTCAAATGACTGTTCAACTTATACATGGATGGGGTGGTGCGAGAGGTAAATGCAAGGGTAGTGGGCAAGGGATTGGAGATGGTTAAAGAAAATGGAGAAAAGTGGGAGGTGAGCCAGCTGTTGTGGCAGGATCGGAGGAGGGATTGAGGAAGTTGGTGGCAGAGTTTGGGAGAGTATGTGATAGAAGAAAGCTGAAGATAAATGTGGGTAAAAGTAAGGTGATGAGATGTACAAGGGGTGAAAGTGGCAGTAGACTGGAAGTGAGCATTAAGGGAGAGCGACTGGAGGAAGTGGATAGTTTTAGATACTTGGGTGCAAATGTGGCAGGAAAGGGTGGAGTGAAGGTGGAGGTAGAATGTAGATTGAGAGAAGCGAGTAAATACCATGGTGGATTAAAGAGTGTAATGAGGAATAGACATTTGGGAAAGGATGCTAAGAGGTGACTGTATGAAGGAGTGATTGTGCCAACAGCACTGTATGGGGCAGAAACATGGAACATAAGAGAAGAAGAGAGAAGGAGTTTGAATGTGTTTGAGATGAGGTGTCTGAGAAGTATGATGGGGGTTACTAGGCTAGATAGAGTGAGAAATGAGGAGGTGAGGAGGAGAACAGGGGTGGAAAAGGAGCTGGGAGGTAGGGTTGATGAAAGAATATTAGGATGGTTTGGACACATGGAAAGAATGAGTGAAGAAAGACTAGTAAAAGAGGTATGGAAGGCAGATGTGGAGGGAGTGAATATGAGGGGACGTCCTAGGATGAGGTGAAGGGGGCTTTGGGGAAGAGGGGAATGTCTGTTGAGGAAGGACGGGAGAGGACAGAAGACGGGTGAATGGAGAATGGTTGTATTTGGATGATGACGTGATTGCACGAGGTGGAATGGGCAGGGGGATGGGGGGTGAGGTAGTTGTGAGCAAATTTTGATGCAGCCCGAAGGGATTTCTCCCCGTCCTCTCCTTTTATGCAATGGGGGGACGGAGAGGGGGGTCGCCGATTTAATGAAGCGGTCTTGCTGTGTCTTGCGACACTGCTTCTGACCCAGGACAGTGGACAAGGTGCAGGGATGACCTGTCATCCAGGAGGTGCTCAGATAAGAGGAGGGTGTGGAGTGTATTCAGGGATGGAATGGGTGGAAATTATTTTATGCCTTTCCCTTTTTGGCTACCTCCCTTGTAAGGGGGAAAAAGCCTTGGTATATGTATGTATGTATGTACAAGGGAGGTAGCCAAAAAGAAAAAGGCATAAAACCCATTCCATCCCTAATACACTCCACTCCCCTCCACCCTCTCTCTTATCTTGGCACCTCCTCGATGACGGGTCATCCCTGCATCTTGTCCACTGCCCTGGGTCAGAGGCAGTGTTGCAAGACACAGCACATCCAAAGCAAGGCCACTTCATTAAATCGGCGACCCCCCCCCCTCTCTCCGTCCCCTCATGCAGGAAAGGAGGAGACGGGGAGAAATTCCTTCAGATTGTATCAAATTTTTCTCACACATACTACCTCACCCCCCATCCCACCTCATGCATCACATCATCATTCATATACAACCATTCTCCATTCACCCCTGTCTTCTGTCCTCTCTCGTCCTTCCTCAACAGACATTCCCCTCTTCCCCAAAGCCCCTTTCACCCCATCCATCCATCTCATCCTAGGTTGCCCCCTCATGTTTACTCTCTCCACATCTGCCTTGCACACCTCTTTTACCGGTCTTTCTTCACTCATTCTTTCCATAAGTTCAAACCATCCCAATACTCTTTCATTAACCCTATCTCCCAACTTCCTTACCACCCGTCCTCCTTACCTCCTCATTTCTCAATCTATCCATCCTAGTAACCCCTATCATACTTCTCAGACACCTCATCTCAAACACATTCAAACTCCTTCTCTCTTCTCTTATGTTCCATGTTTCTGCCCCATACAGTGCTGTTGGCACAATCACTCCTTCATACAATCTCCTCTTAGCATCCATTCCCAAATGTCTATTCCTCATTACACTTTTTAATCCACCAAGGCATTTACTCGCTTCTCTCAATCTACATTCTACCTCCACCCTTTCCTGCCACATTCGCACCCAAGTATCTAAAACTATCCACTTCCTCCAGTTGCTCTCCCTTAATGCTCACTTCCAGTCTGCTGCCACTTTCACCCCTTGTACATCTCATCACCTTACTTTTACCCACATTTATCTTCAGCTTTCTTCTTTCACACACTCTCCCAAACTCTGTCACCAACTTCCTCAATCCCTCCTCTGATCCTGCTACAAGCGCAGTGTCATCCGCAAACAGCAACTGGCTCACCTCCCACTTTTCTCCATTTTCTTTAAACATCTCCAATCCCTGACCCACCACCTTTGCATTTACCTCTCACATCACCCCATCCATGTATAAGTTCAACAGCCAGGGTGACATAACACATCCCTGACGAAGTCCCATCTTTACCTCGAACCACTCACTCTCTCCATTTCTAATCCTGACACATGCTCTACTACTATCGTGAAAACACTTGACAGCTCCTAGAAGCTTTCCTCCTATCCCATATATCTGCTTAACCTCCCACAGTGCCTTACTGTCAACCCTGTCATAAGCCTTTTCTAGATTCTTAAAACCCCAAAAAACATCCTTACCTTTTCCTATAGCTTTCTCACATGTCTGTCTCACCACAAAAATCTGATCTACGCAACCTCTACCTGTCCTTAAATCCACACTGCTCCTCGTCAATCGCTCCCTCTGTTTTTCTATTAATCCTTCCCAACTACACTTAACAAGCTAATCCCTCTGAAACTACTACACTCACACTTGTCCCCCTTTTCCCTTGTAAAGTGGAACTATACAGGCACTCCTCCAGCACTCTACCCTCTCTCCAGCAAACATTAAATAACCTCACCATCACTGTACCTCCTTTTTTTAGACATTCTGCATGGCATCCATCCAGACCAGGTGCCTTACCTGCTTTCATCATCTTAACAACTGCCTTCACTTCATCCTTCCTTATTTCACTTCACTCATCACGGTCATTTTCTTAGCACTTCCCACTGCAACTATCTTTACCTCCCTATCCTCCTTCACATTTAGCAACTCCCTAAAATACTCTGCCCATATTCCCCTTACTGCCTTCTCTTCCATTATCATCTCTACATCTACACCTTTTACCTTTTCTTCGCTACTTGATTTGCCTCCTTTTCCTTTCCAAAATATCTTATTACTTTCAAAATTTTCTGTCATACTCTTACCCCATTTCACATCTGCTCTCCTCTTTGCCTCCTTTACCTTGTGCTTTACTTCTCTTTTCTTTTTACCTCTCATATGACTCTCTCGTCCTAGTTTGTAGCCAATTTATTATACCTAGCCTTAAATTAATGTATAGTTCCAACTTTGTATCCTTCATTTCCAGTTATATTTAGATTTGAATTCATATATTGTTCCAGCTTAGGCTGGAACTTATTCTACTGTGTGTTACTTAACACATTCATTGTATATTTCTCTTTCCAGCACTATCAAACAAAAGGGCATTACCATGGTTGGGGGAAATAGAGTAGCAACCTACTACACATCTACTGAAGCTGAAGGAAAAATCTACAGGCTACATAACATCTTGTAAAGGGTGTGGCCTCTACATTTTGTACATTCCTACATACTGTTGTGACCCAGTTCAGGAATGGGGCATTATAATATTTGTTGCTGGCAAAGACAGATTTGTGGATGACTGTCTTGATTTATATTATTTGTATTTAATGTATTAAAACGTATAAAAATCTTATATTGATTAATTTTTCTTAATGAACAATCATGACTACTATTAGAATTTCAAGGCTCTTTTTCAAGTTAACTGCTACCTCACCACCATCTCATGGTGCCCCCTGGAATTGATTTGCACCAAGGAGATTGATGCTTATTGTGAAGTAGCAACCAACTGACTGACAATATATTTCGTCACTGCCAGATGTTCCTCTTATTACATGTATATAATAACTTACATATATCAAGGCTTTTTCCCCCTTACAAGGGAGGTAGCCAAAAAGAAAAAGACATAGAAATCATTCTCACCCATTCCATCCCTAAATACACTCCACTCTCCTCCACCCTCCCTCTTATCTTGGCACCTCCTGGATGAAGGGTCATCCCTACACCTTGTCCACTGCCCTGGGTCAGAGGCAGTGTTGCAAGACACAGCACATCCACAACAAGGCCGTTTCATTAAATTGGCGACCCCCTCTGTCGCCCCCATGCAGAAAAGGAGAAATCCCTTCGGGCTGTGTCAAATTTTCCTCATACATACTACCTCACCCCCCATCCATTCCACCTCATGCATCACATCATCATCCATATACAACCATTCTCCATTCACCCCTGTCTTCTGTCCTCTCTCGTCCTTCTTCAACAGACATTCCCTTCTTCCCCAAAGCCCCTTTCACCCCATCCATCCATCTCATCCTAGGACGCCCCTTCATGTTCACTCCCTCCACATCTGCCTTCCATACCCCTTTTACTAGTCTTTCTTCACTCATTCTTTCCATGTGTCCAAACCACCCTAATACTCTCATCAACCCTATCTTTCAACTCCCTTACCATGTTGAGAAAAAGGATTGTGGTACTCCCCAAGGCAGACATAGCTCCTCTTGGGGATCGGTGCCACCTGCGTAGAGCCGGTGGTCAGGGCTGTTTGCCGCCATTTGGCCCCCAACTCTTGGGGTTGGGGGGTGGTCTCAAGACTCAGGACCTTCATAGACAGTCAGACAAAACACATAATACATAATCTCAAGCACTCATCCGCCTGTGGCCCTGATAACATAAGTAACATCCACCTAAAACACATTGGACCACAAGGTATACACACACTCACAAACATTGCAAACTACAGCTATTCACACAACACTATACCCGACATCTGGAAGCATCGTAAAATAATCACCATTCCAAAACCGAACAAAGACCCAACAATCCCAACATCGCACCGCCCAATCACACTTCTCTGCACCCCCTCTAAAGTCATTGAACGCCTAATACTTAAACTTGTCACACCACATATTCCCCTTGCCGACTCACAACACGGTTTTAGGCCACTACACTCCACAAACACTCTTCTGATAAACCTCACACAAAGAATTTTAGATGGCATCAATTCAGATAGGCCCCACCACAGAACACTTCTTATAACATTAGACATTAGTAAAGCTTTTGATGCTATCCCCCACCACAACCTAACAAATAAAATATATAACACAGACATGCACAATAACACCAAAAGATGGCTGGCCAATTATCTGGCAGGTAGGAATGCTTACGTGTCATTTAATAGCCAATCATCGCACATCAGAAACCTTAAGAATGGAGTACCACAGGGCTCTGTTCTATCCCCCACGCTCTTTAATCTATACATGCATGACTTACCCACACCAGACACCTCAGAAATACAAATTTCTTCCTACACAGACGACATAACAATCACATGCACACATCGTAACACAGACAAAGCTGCAGAAATAATCCAGCCATACCTTGATACACCCAACACATGGTTCATCACAAACAGACTCAAAATAGCTCCAACCAAATCTACAGCAACACTTCTCACCAACTGGACAAAAGAACACAAATACATATCTCATCTCTACATCAACAATACTCTAATACCACACACAAACACACCGAAAATTCTTGGTGTAACATACGATACATCCATGTCTTTCAAACACATGACAAACATAAAAAACAAATGCACACCTAGACTTAACGGACTTAAGTCAATCACTGGAACATTTGGACAAAACAAAGAAACTTATACAACAATATACAAACAATACATACGTTCAGTGATGAATTATGTGAGTCCTGCATGGGCTACTAATCTCAGTGAGACACACCACAACACCCTTCAAATCATACAAAACAAAGCCCTAAAAACAATTACAGGCTGCACAAATACAACACCTACAGACCATTTACACCATGAAACAAAAGTCCTCAAAGTCAAGGACCACCTCGACATGAGAGGCACACAAACACTTGCTGCAGCCACCACAAACACATCACACCCACTACATAGCAGAACACCCACACACACCAAGAAACATTAAAACAACACCCAAAGACCTGTATCACACACAGATACTCTCTTCTCTTCCTCCACACCCACCAAATACCAGCCTCAGGAAACATATTCATAATCATATCACTCACCGCTCCATTAACACACTGAAAGACAACACACTGCTGCATGCCAGACCCCCTGATATCCACCCTTCTGAATCCTCTCTCCCACGAAAGGACAGAGTCCACCTGGCCAGACTGCGGTGTGGCCACCACCCAGCACTTCTAAGCTACCAGAAGAGGCTGGATGACCGCATTGTGAACAGCTGCCCAGGATGTAACACTTCACCCCATACCATACAACACATAATGGAAGACTGCATTATACACAATCATGCACGCAAACACAACATACACTCTATAAAGGATTTGTGGGAAAACCCAGTTTCGGCTGTGGCATTCCTTGGGGAGACGGGACTGCTCGGACAGACAGTCTAGGGAACGACAACAACAACAACTCCCTTACCACCCCTGTTCTCCTCCTCACCTCATTTCTCACTTTATCTAGCCTAGTAACCCCCATCATACTTCTGACACCTCATCTCAAACACATTCAAACTCCTTCTCTCTTATGTTCCATGTTTCTGCCCCATACAGTGCTGTTGGCACAATCACTTCTTCATACAGTCTCCTCTTAGCCTCCATTCCCAAATGTCTATTCCGCATTACACTTTTTAATCCACCAAGGCATTTACTCGCTTCTCTCAATCTATATTCTACCTCCACTCCACCCTTTCCCGTCACATTTGCACCCAAGTATCTAAAACTATCCACTTCCTCCAGTCGCTCTCCCTTAATGCTCAGTTCCAGTCTGCTGCCACTTTCACCCCTTCTACATCTTATCACCTTACTTTTACTCACATTTATCTTCAACTTTCTTCTTTCACACACTCTCCCAAACTGTCACCATCTTCCTCAATCCCTCCTCTGATCCTGCTACAAGCGCAGTGTCGTCCGCAAACAACAACTGGCTCACCTCCCACTTTCCTCCATTTTCTTTAAGTATCTCCAATCCCTGTCCCACCACCCTTGCATTTACCTCTTGCACCACCCCATCCATGTATAAGTTGAACAGTCAGGGTGACATAACACATCCCTGACAAAGTCCCAACTTTTCCTCGAACCACTCACTCTCTCCATTTCAAATCCTGACACATGCTCTACTACTCTTGTAAAAACTCTTGACAGCTCCTAGAAGCTTTCCTCCCATCCTGTATATCTGCAAAACCTCCCACAGTGCCTTCCTGTCTACCCTGTCATAAGCCTTTTCCAGATCCATAAAAGCCTAAAAAACATCCTTACCTTTCTCACACATCTGTCTTACCACAAAAATCTGGTCTACAAAACCTCTACCTGTCCTAAATCCACACTGTTCCTCCACCACCTCGTGATGGTGGACTGGCTGGTAAGGTTATTTAATGTTTGCTGGAGAGAGGGTAGAATGTCGGAGGACTGGAGGAGTGCCTGTAAGGTTCCACTTTACAAGGGAAAAGAGGACAAGTGTGAGTGTAGTAGTTTCAGAGGGATTATCTTGTTAAGTGTAGTTGGGAAGGCTTATGGGAGGATCTTGATTGAGAGGAACATAGGGAGTAATTGGTGAGAATAATAACATAATTTTTCTATTTACTAATACAAGTTCGCTGGCAATTGTGTATGATGGGTGCAAGTGTGGAATGAAAGTAGATGGTAATCTCTGGAAGCCTCTACACACAACCTACATGGCAGGTAGTATAAACACAATTGTCGCTCTGTATTGGAGAAAGTGCAGAAGTACAACTTGGCAGCCATCTTTATATTTCAACAGCCCTTTTCAGGATCCTCTCTGCTAACCCTACAGAAGAAAAGAAGAAGAAGAAGAAAAAAAAGAAAAAAAAAGAAAAAAGAAACCTTAACCTCACTCCCATACAATCTCCTCAGCATCCATTCCCAAATGTCTATTTCTTATTACACTTTTTAATCTTCCAAGGTACTTACTTGCTTCTCTCAATATACAACCCACCTCCACTCCTCCCTTTCCTACCACATATGAAGTACCTAGAGCTATCCAATTCCTCCAGTCTCTCCTTCAAGACTTGCTTCCAAATTGCTGCCATTCTCTCCCCTTGCACACAATCCCAAACTCCCTCACTAACTTCCCTAATCTCCCCTACAACCCTGCCACAAGTGAAGTGTAGTCAGTAAACAACAACTGGGTTACCTCCCACTTCTCTCCATTTTCTTTAACCATCCATTGCCCATCACTTTGTCCATGTTAATGAGGAGAATGAAGTCACTATTATATAACTGGAGGAAAAGTTTGACAGTGACTGCATACTTTAAGTTACTGCCTTACACTTACCACTTCCTTAGTGGGAACTGAACTCAGGAAGAACCATAAGGAGCTGGAGAGGTAATAGTACACCTTTCAGTTCCCCCTTGCTACATCATACCTGTCATTGACTTCCCTGGTGGGAATCTATCCCTGGGCAAACCAGGCAGTGTTGAGGGGGCAGTTGGCTTGAAAGCCTAATGTTCCCTGCAAGAGGCACACATGGTGAGACACTGAAATGATGAATGGATGATGGAGCCCAAAAAGATGTTCTTTGCATATGCAATTCACCCTTACAACAGCCAGTAGTCGCTTTGGTTTTCATGAATGTATAGTACATTGCACACTAACAGAATGTTGTGGGGTGACTGTCAATGGGACTGTAAAATTTAAAGTATTCCCTCACTGTAAAAAGAGGGAGATAAAGAAGGGAAAGTACAAGTAAAGGCTGGGGATTTAACTGTCAACAAAGTGAATGGAGTCAGCAAAACTTGGTGAACACTGTTACAGGTAGATAAGTAGTTACCATTTGAGCAACTGAAATGGGGGAGAGAGGGGGGAGGGGGGCTCAGTAGAGGGACAAGGAGAGTATTGTACCAAGATATTAATTAAGAGTGAGGAAAAGAAAGAAAGGACAATGAAGAAGTGACGAGAGCAAATGTGAAGAACAAGAAAGGAAGAGGACTGAGAGATCATGGGACAGAGGAAAATTGATGTATGGGAAGGGAGGAGTATGAGGGCTAAGGAGTGAGAGGAAGTCAAGAGGCAAGATGGAAATGGAAAGAATGGAGCTACAAACATGCAAGGAGAAAGAAAGGTAGAACATAACTGGTACTCGGATAGTGGAGAAGCATGTTGGAGTAAGTTTGGAAAGAAAAAGCATGAAGTTCCGAGATATATATACATACACACGAATCAAAGTTTTAGTAATGCATTGATCAAATTCACTTTCACATTTAGGTAAAAGCATAATTAAAAAGAAATGTTCAGTCTCAGATACAGCTTTAATAAGCACTTGAGATATCTTAAAGCTAGTAACATAGCATTGCTAGTTACAAACCACCATAATATAAATAATCATAATACAGACATCAGTGCACCAAATATGAAAATTCTATTGGGAATAACACTTTTACATCATCTGGGGGGAAAGCATGCAATGTACAAAACTGTGCTGTTTGTAAAGATCCTGCCGTGCATTTCACCATATAACTAACTCCCTTCATATATATATATATGTATTTATACACATATACATATATAATGCACAAGTATAACTAACTCCCTTCATATATATATATATATGTATTTATATATATATATATATATATATATATATTTAATGCACAAGTATACAAGCTGAACAACATTTCTATTTGCCTTAGGGCATTTCATAATTAACAGGGAAGATAAAAACAAACAATGGATTCAATGTATATTTGTCCTGATCATTGTAATTTTACAATAACAAAAAGTCCACTCTAGAAAATGGGTTGAAAATTTGTTCATCATAAAAAAAATATCATGGGCATTTGTTAACCCTAGAAGAACAAAATTAAATTAAAAGGAAAGAAGATGGAGGAAAAAAGGAAGAGTTCTGAATATTTCCTTCACTAATTATTTATAATGCCCTTAAACAAAAGTTGTCAAAGAAGATGAAAATTACTTCAAACATGAAAAAGTGAAATAAAATATTGACATTCCTGTCCCACTTGTGAAAGTTCTAGGCTAGAAAAATTTGAACATCAAAGTCTGACAAACATGATCCTTAGCTTAAAGAGTTCGAGATAAGCCTTCTACTTTTGACCAACTTCAGTGAATTACAAAAACAACTTACTTTTACCTACACCTCTCCAAGATACATTCACCCAAACCTGCTTCTTTTTTGAGACACACCAGTGACTACTAATTATTGTAGCTACCTTTTTCAACTCCATTACACTACTGCTATAGCCAGCTAAGAAATTGGAAGTCCCTTCACTTTCCTAGCATTGTCATGGCTTCTTTTATAATCTACAAAACCTTTCTATTGGCCTTTCCATGGTCTATAACTTGTACCTTGTTTATGACTGCTGCTAGAGAGGAACACCCTTGCTCATGATGTTTACATTTATTCTGGCTGCCAATGAGGTGAGTGTTAGATAATTATTTCACACTGCCTTGCATTTTATTTTCTTCATCATAGATAAAAGTTTATCTCCAATTCTCTAATACCATCTACACACACACAAGATATACACTACATATTTTGTTCTACCTATAGACATACAACCTTATACAGCTCACTGGGTAGACAGAAAGGCCTATAAGATTTCTATTGATCATGATCTTTTCAGGCTCAAGTTAGACTCCACAGCTGAATAAAATTGTCTGTACTTAGGCAGAATAAAATCCTGAATTATGTCACAACTTTGTAAGGATCAAATACTCATTCAAAGTAATTCAGGCAAATCCACTGCCACTACCAGCCAACTTTAAACATTTTGGGCATATTTGGCTTTTGCTTCCAAACAAGACAATAGACTGTCACTTCCAAATTCCATATAACTGTGAGGCTGCTGGAACTCTACATGACCTGGTACATTTATGATGGCACATTTGTATAAAACTGAAGCCATCCATCTGACTGGGGAAACCGTTGGTGAGCATATAAGTTAGAATTGAACGTGGCAACATATCTATTACCCCGACATCAGTTACAAACACTGAATATACCAACTATACTCTGTAATGAGAAGTCAGGCAGTGCTAACCCTCGTCTTGCAATGCCGAAAACACTGCACAGAAAAGAAACGGAAAAAAATATATATTTATATCATTACAGCACACTCAGACTACATGAAGGCCCCCCCAGACACAAAGTTGTGGGACAATGGCTGAGTATAGGTATGAGTTCGAGGATTGGGCATTGGCTGATTCTGTTGAGTCTGCCGACTTTGACTTCTGAAATTGCGTCGTCCACCCCACCTCCCACGCCATCTTCCACGCCATCTACCACGTCCTGGCTTGGGGACCTTGCCAGAGATCTTATCTTGGTGCTTTTTGGAGCTCAAATGCTGTAATAAGGGTAGGTTTTTTTTAGAACCTGTTGGTTCCTTAAAATCAGCTATGATCACTTTTCAAACTGCCATTGAAGGAAATTTTCATGTTAATGTGTATATCATTACAAGTTAAAAATAAATGAACACTTCATAAGTATCACTTCTGTCAACCATACGGTATATAATTCTACAATCTGAAAACCAAATTTTCATAAAATGGGAAAGGGGATTCATGGTAAAATAGACACTGGAATACCCCAACAGTACTTCCCTCTGTACTGTAGGCTATTTTCCGTTTTATTCTGGCTGACAGCATACAAACTTTTTGAACTGTGTGGTATCTTTCCGTTAAGGAAGGAGTTACATTAGTCTTGATTAATCCCATTCAAATAGTCTCATCCCCCTGTGCAGTGACCCGAGGCTTGCAAACTTCTTGCAACATCTATGCAATAAGTACAGCAACACTGGCAGAGCCAAGGTCTGACCAACAGATGCTCTGCAATGACATTGACCAACAACTCTGTCAAGTACCAAGTACATGCAGGTGTTGAAGTGTATTGGGATGGGGATACAACCTTGCTTCATTCCTGAATTAACAAGAAAGAGGCCACAACCCTTCCATACTTTACAGCACTGTCCCAGAGTATAAGCCAGACATCAAGTCAATAATCATTGCAGGAATCCTACAGATCTGCAGACCTTGATGCAGTTAGTCAAATGCCTTGAGATCAACACAGGCTGAAAAAAATTCCCTGTTGAAACTCATGTCAGCACTCCATAAGAACACCAAGTACTAGGACCTGATCAGCTGTTGACTTACAGACATAAAACTACACTGCTCAGGCATCTGAAAATTTAGCAGATGTGAACACACTCATATCAGCAACACATGGTGGAGCACCTTGCTTGTCACAATGAGCAGTGGCAAATGTTGCAGTCCAGCTAGACCTTTCCCTTTCCAGATTGGGACAACCTGACCCTTTTTCCAATCGCAGTTTTTTATCACACTGCAAAACAGCACTGCACGGAACCCATGGACCATGGCCTCGCTTTTGGCTTTCAGCAACTCTGTACTGAACTATGCACTCCTTCCTCTCCCTGACCCACACTACTACTACTACCCAATCATTCCATTCTTCTACTCATCCTCTCAATTAACACATGTTCATACACCTTATGGTCCACAATCAACACTGATCCAACTCAAACTCCTACAAGTATATTTCTCCACCTTCCCCATGCATAGTGAATCTCTGCATGCACTCCAGTTTACTTCTCTCTCTTAGACACAACAGACAATCTCAACTATTTCTTTTAACTACTCCTATACCACATTCCATGTGACAATCACGTGACCCAGGTGCTTTTCCAGCTTTCACCTTCAAGGCTACTTGCATCTTTCTTTTTTATAACGACTTGTTCACCTCTCCAATCACAGTCGCTGTCCTGACATAACTAACACATTCCCTCCCCAGTCTCTTTTGCATTTGATTCATACATATACCTAGGCCTTTTTCCCCCTTACAAGGGAGGTAGCCAGTCACAAATCCACTCCCACCCACTTCATCCCCACATCCCATTTGCCAACCCTCCCATCTCCTCTCAGATGATGGACCATCCTTGCATCTCGTCCACCACCCTAGGTCAGATGCAATGTAGCAAGACACAGCACATCTACAGCAAAACTGCTTTATTTAACTGATGACCCCCCCCCCTCCCCGCCCCTTTTTTCCGTCCCCTTATGCAGAAAGAGAGAAAACAGGGAGAAATCCCTTCGGGTTGCATCAAAATAGCATTCACACATACTCCCTCACCACCCATTCCCTTCCATGCATCACAGCATCATCCATACACAACCAGTCTTCATTCACCCCTATCTTCTCCCTTCATTCCTCAATAGACACACCCCTTCCTCCCAATGCCCCTTTCACCCCATCCATCCATCCCTGGTCACCTAACGTTCCCTCCCCCAACCTCCACCCTCTACACCTCTTCCACCAATACCTCCTCACTCCTTCCCTCCACATGCCCAAACCATCCGAACATTCAGTACTTTGAAATATTTTGCAATCTTTCCAATTTCTGTTAATCTCTCTTTATCCTACCCTCTCTAGCCAACTCATCTCCCAGCAATCTTCACTCCCTTCCAAAATATGTTTATTTTATCTTATTGATCTAACTCCTACCCTATCTTGCATCCCTAAGCTTCCCTCGCATTGCATTTTGCCTCCACCCTCTACTCTAAACCTCTTTGCGGCTCAATATCTATATCATATTTATGCTTATAACTATTTATTTTTTGTTAACACAATACTTATATTTTTTTTCTAATTAGTCTTGTTGAATTGTCTCTATGGATAAAACTGGCTTTTGCAATATAATTACACAAACTTTTTATGAAATTTGGGTATTCACAAAGAAAAATCCGTTAGGGTGTAACTTTTAGACTAGAAGAAATATATATATATATATACATACATATACCAAGGCTTTTTCCCCCTTTCAAGGGAGGTAGCCAAAAATGGAAAGGCATAAAAACACTCCCACTCATTTCATCCCTAAATACACTCCACACCCCTCCCACCCTCCCTCTTATCTGAGCACCTCCTGGATGACGGGTCATCCCTGCACCTTGCCCACCGCCCTGGGTCAGAAGCAGTGTCGCAAGACACAGCACATCCACAGCAAGGCCGCTTCATTTAATCGGCGACCCCCCCTCTCCGTCCCCCCTTGCATATAAGGAGAGGACGGGGAGAAATCCCTTTGGGCTGCGTCAAAATTTACTCACACATACTACCCCACCCCCCCGCCCATTCCTCCTCATGCAATCACAACAACATCCATATACAACCATTCTCCACTCACCTCTGTCTTCCGTCCTCTCCCTTCCTTCCTCAACAGACATTCCCCTCTTCCCCAAAGCCCCCTTCACCCCATCCATCCACCTCATCCTAGGACGTCCCCTCATGTTCACTCCCTCCACATCTGCCTTACATACCTCTTTTACTAGTCTTTCTTCACTCATTCTTTCCATGTGTCCAAACCATCCTAATATTCTTTCATCAACCCTATCTCCCAGCTCCTTTTTCACCCCTGTTCTCCTCCTCACCTCCTCATTTCTCACTCTATCCAGCCTAGTAACCCCCACCATACTTCTCAGACACCTCATCTCAAACACATTCAAACTCCTTCTCTCTTCTTCTCTTATGTTCCACGTTTCTGCCCCATACAGTGCTGTTGGCACAATCACTCCTTCATACAGTCTCCTCTTCGCATCCATTCCTAAATGTCTATTCCTCATTACACTCTTTAATCCACCAAGGCATTTACTCGCTTCTCTCAATCTACATTCTACCTCCACCTTTCCCTGCTACACTTGCACCCAAGTATCTAAAACTATCCACTTCCTCCAGTCGCTCTCCCTTAATGTTCACTTCCAGTCTACTGCCACTTTCACCCCTTGTACATCTCATCACCTTACTTTTACCCACATTTATCTTTAGCTTTCTTCTATCACATACTCTCCCAAACTCTGCCACCAGCTTCCTCAATCCCTCCTCTGACCCTGCCACAAGGGCAGTGTCATCAGCAAACAACAACTAGCTCACCTCCCACTTTTCTCCATTTTCTTTAACCATCTCCAATCCCTGACCCACTACCCTAGCATTCACCACCCCATCCATGTATAAGTTGAACAGCCAGGGCGACATAACGCATCCTTGACGAAGTCCCACCTTTACTTCAAACCACTCACTCTCTCCATTTCTAATCCTGACACAAGCTCTACTACTCTCATAAAAACTCTTGACAGCTCCTAAAAGCTTTCCTCCTATCCCATAAATCTGCATAACCTCCCACAGTGCCTTTCTGTCTACCCTATCATAAGCCTTTTCCAGATCCATAAAAGCCCAAAAAACATCCTTCCCCTTTCCTATAGCTTTCTCACATATCTGTCTTACCACAAAGATCTGATCTACACAACCTCTACCTGTCCTAAATCCACACTGTTCCTCACCAATTACTCCTTCTGTTCCTCTCCTAATCCTCTCAATCAAGATCCTCCCATAAGCCTTCCCTACTACACTTAACAGGCTAATCCCTCTGAAACTACTACATTCACACTTGTCCACTTTTCCCTTGTAAAGAGGAACTATACAGGCACTTCTCCAGTCCTCCGGTACCCTACCCTCTCTCCAGCAAACATTAAATAACCTCACCAACCAGTCCATCACTGAACCTCCCTTTTTCAGACATTCTGCATGGCATCCATCCAGATCAGGTGCCTTACCTGCTTTCATCATCTTTACAACTGCCTTCACCTCATCCTTTCTTATTTCTCCTCCATTCTCCTCACTCATCACTCTCATTTTCTTTGTATTTCCCACTGCAGCTATCTTTCCTACCCTATCCTCCTTCACATTTAGCAACTCCCTAAAATATTCTGCCCATCTTCCCCTTACTGCCTTCTCTTCCATTATCATCTCTCCATCTACACCTTTTACCTTTTCTTCCCTACTTGATTCGCCTCCTCTTCCTCTCTTAATTTCTTTCCAAAACATATATATATATATATAAAATAATAACAATAACAATAATAATAATAAAAAATAAGATATTCCCACCCAATTGATTTCCATATAAGTTGGCACAAATTGTTTTTATGCTATCTACCATTCACAAAAAATAAAATCTCGCTTATTTCGATATACACATACTGACGTCTTTAAATTAAAAATTCCCCTAGCTAACAAGCTAGGGCTTATGCCTCCCAATGATGGGCATATTTGAAGAAAAGAATGAATATATGTATGTATGTATGTATATATATGAATATATGTATGTATATATATATTATATATATATATATATATATTAATTCTTTTCTTCTTCAAATATACCCATCATGTATTATATATATACAAATATAAACCTAAATGCAATGGCATAGGGAATCAATCAATCTTGGGAAATGGATGGATTGTCAAAAATTTCAATTTCCGAGATTTTCTACAAATAAATCTGCTGTAAGGGGAATCCTTCCTGTACACACAATGTACATATACACACAACTGAAAATCTATGGATGAACTTACCTGGGAAAGTTGTACACTTGAATTGCAGTGGGCCTGGCAAGGATTGCACAGGAACTTGCCGCCACCCTTAGTGTCTTCCAGCTTTGTGACACAATCAGGAATATCTTCCAGAGTTGCCCCGCCAATATCATTGCCGCCACCGCCGCCGCCACCGCCACTGCCACCACCTTGGTTGCTGCCACTGAACTGGCGGGCAGGATTAGGTCCAGCACCTGAGCCAAAACTTCCTGTGACCCCTACAGTGAAGATGATTGATAATCAAGGCCTCAAAGTGATCAATCGGTCATCAAAATACTCCTCCCTTTTCGAGATAGACCGATTATCAAATTGATTATTCAATCACATCAACGGATGGGTAAAGACATAAGGAAAATAAAATAAGACTAAATCCCAAAATATCTGCCAAAAGCTCAATGCACTGCCTAATGGATCTGAACTTTTACTGACAACAGACACAGCTTTGGCCCAACAAATCATTTATGCCCACCACATGCTAGGGCAGGAGTAATACTGCTTGCTTGCTTGCTTCCTACAACAACAATGGTAGGTCTGTGTATTATGAGAACCAATATATCCATCCTTGAGGCCTTCAATTTGTAATATAAAATATTGCTTATACATATGTATGTGTGTGTGTGTATATATATATATACACATACATATATACATATTCCACCAGAGACAACAGATATATATATATACATACATATACATACACACATATACAAAAGAATGACGACTGAGAAAGAAAACTAAGCTAAGCAAAGCACTTTCATATATTACATTTTCAGTGCAAAGTACTTTGCATTGAAGATGTAATGCAAGACAGCACTTTGCTTCATTTAGTTTTCTTTTCCAGTTGTCAATCTTGGATAACTGAACATTACCAGTGTTTTTTATTAACACATACATGTGTGCACATATTTCTGGTATTGACCTCTCCCTAACCTTTTTCAGTATTTACACCTGCGAGTCTACTAAAGCACTAAATTACTGGGAGGAGCACATGTGTTTAGTATCTAATTGAGCATTATTGGATCAAGCCAAACTTGCAATATGCCTTTCTTCATTATTTTAGTTCAAACTAATGTAACCCATCCCAAGCCAGTTGCCACTTTTCCCTTCACTGTAGCCACTTTCCTCATCTCCTCTGCATCGCCTATGTAGTAAACAAAATTACACCCTATATCAATTAACTCCTTCAATAATGGGTGGCCACTTTTTCTATGCTTTGACTTGGCTAGCCCCTTATACGAGGGAAAAGGCCTTTAACATCTATTTTCTCTCTTCCTACTGTCCATCGCAAGGCTATCTCACCTATCTCCATGGCAACCTCTTTGCAGTAAAGAAGTTGTTAATTATATGCTATGGATTTATACCACCCTGTCAATGGCTACATGATCAATCTCTGATGTATAACTGATATGCAGTTTACCATTAGTTTTGCTTCAGTTCTGTGCAAGACCCTACCCTAAAATAATCTACAATGTCCCCCCCCATTCATTTTATTTTGTTTATTTTTTATTTATCAATAAGTTGCATCAAATTTCAATGACTGCAAACCTACAGCCCCAGAGATGCTGTGGGAAGAAATTTTGGATTGTTGTCCATGTGGTATGAGTTGTCACTAGTCTGCTCTCATATGAACAATTGCAGAATATACAGTTGAAGTTCAGAGAGAAAGACCTTTGGCCTGGTCTGGAGAAGTATCATCAGACCCTTGGGGCTGTAACTCTACGTGGATGTGAAGGTTCTGGTTTTGTTTTCAAGATTCCAAGAGCTCCGACATCCATGTTCCTGGACCTGTGACAGGCACCAATATGTAAGAAGTAAAGGAGTTTAAATTTTCTGTATAGCTGTGTATGTGTGCGTGATTCATCTTAGATCAAATGTTGAACTTGTAAGTGACAGCTGTTACCCTCTCAGATGACAGCCCAGAACTCGTATATGGCTTGACCTAAGGTACTGCATAACCTTACATAGACACACACCAAACTCTTTGTATGTGTATATTTACCTAATTGTATTATACAGAAAAGGAACAACTCATTGGTTTCCATCTCCTATTCTCCATTTTTTTGTATCATATTTAGCCTCAAATTCATGTACAGTTCCAAATTAATCTATATTTTTGATTTCCAACTATCATATTTAGATTTGACCTCATGTACTGTTCGAGCTTGGGCTATATCACCTGAGCTATTCCACATATTTATGCATTTATATGGAAAACTGTATTTCTTCACATCCTTTTGACATGTGGTCTTTCTTAATTTGTTCCCTTGACCTCGTAAACCCTATCTTTAATAAGATCTCTTTTGTCAATGCAATCTATTCCCTTTCATGACCTAAATACTGCAATCACATAACCTCTTTCTCTTTGATCTTTCAAAGTTGGTAGACCCAATGTTTTTGGTCTCTCCTCGTATGGTTTATCTGCCAGGCTGGGGACCGTTTGATTGCTGCTCTTTGTATTCTTTCAATCCTGCTTATATCCTTCACTGTGTGTGTGTGTGAGATTCCCCATGGTCTTGGATCACGTGTTGGACTCATGATCGACAACCATTTCCCTCTTGGAAGAGCACAGAATTCATATATGACTGATCTAAGGGTAATGCTGTGTGACCTTACATACACAGCCCGCACCCCCCAACTCCCTGCCCATGAGAACTGGAGTAATGACTTGCAGTGCAGCGATACTGAAATTATTTCAACCCTAGGCAGGATTCGAACCTGGACTGCCATAGTGGTGGCCAGGAACTCTACCACTGTGCCATGAGCTGTGTGTATGAGAGATATACCATTGTCTTGGAACTATGCTTATGGGGTCCCATCTCCACTTGTAAAAAATTAATGTTATTTGCATGGATTAATTCCTAATTATTCCACATAATGATAACCACATGGAAAGTTGTTTCTTAACATAACGTCTTCTGTATTTATTATCTCTTATTTATTCCCTTTTTGCTACAACTTGTTCTTTCATCCAATAGTAACTGATCCTCCCTATTTTTTTTTCCCATTTCTGTCTCTGTTCTAAGTATCTTTACCATATCGCGTATTCATATATATTATATATGTGTATATAAATATATAATCTCTAAACTACCTTCATTTCACTTCTCTCAATCCTTCCCCCACCCTTTCACCCTCCTACATGTCCTACTGATCTATAAATTACATATTCTATGTGTACTTGTATTTCATACACATACACAATTCCTCCAATTGAATTCATGTATATATACTCAAAATAAGATGTTCAATATACAGTACTTGATTAAGAACCAATGAACATCTTCACTGGGCACTCCAATAACAGCTGAAGAATACTGAATGCTCAATTACTACAAGCACACATTTGTTGCAGAAATCCTTGGTAATGTGAAAAGACAGTCTGTTCTTCTTACACAGACTGACAGTCATATTGTCAACATTCAATACTCTCTAGCAAAGTGACTTACTTGACAATGGGAGGAGTAGAAACATGAAAATTAATAACGAGTGAAGATGAAATAGAACTGAACTTAAAACAACACTCAAACAGGAGGCATTAAATAAAAACACTAAAATCAATCAGCACTGCAGTGGGCATAAAAGCCTTTGTACTATTCAAATTTAACACGTATTGCCAAATCCCACTTTTGAAATCAAGCTTAATGTGCAGTCACTTTTCTAACACAGATGTGCAACATATAATCAGTGTTTATAATTATGCATTTATATATATATATATGTCCCAACTGCACACTAAACTTTCTTAACATTCATCTTGATTTGAAATAAAGTCAGGCATATCTTAGTTTTCATTGCCAGAATTTCTTTGTAATTAATACCCAACTAATAAAATTTCCATCTGAATTGATTCCAAGTTAAAAATAAATAAAATAAATATGTATATATAATAGAAATAAAAAATTAAAAATCATCACAGAAATTACTCTAATTACAAGTAATGATTATTATACATATACACTCCAATAACCAATTTCACAAGCCAATATCAAAAGAAAGAATACTAGCAAACAAAAGGATATGGTTTAGTTGCCACATTCAGTCACGACAGAGCATAAAAATTTCTTGCAAAAATTCTAACCAGGATAGAAAGGTGGGTTAATGGGGCATGGACACTACTCTGGATGACAAATAATAAACACAATTTGGTCCTTTTACATTCTATCTAGGCTATCACCTAATATTTTTACTCGGTTAAGAATTGTCTCTCACACAGTTAGGCCTATCTCAATCAATCTTGAGCATGCAGGTCATCTAGAACACTTACTCTGGTCACTAACAAAAAATTCTATTTAGCTGATAGGTCCTACATCCATTCACACTGTTAGTTTTAGGATTAAACAATTTCATCCTCACTTCACAAATTCATAGATAATCTAACTACATATGCTAATTAATGTAAGTTTATCCCAGACAAAAATAAAAAAAATAAAAAAATAACCAACATGTTATTTCCAATTTGAAACTTACCCTTTATCAACTTTTAATGACCTCCCAATTCCTCTTGTACACCACCTTCAATCATTAATATTCTTACATTATCAAATTAATTACTGAAAAATATTCTTGTGGTACACCTTTGCTTAAATGTGCATCAATTCAAGCATCATGCATAAAAACTGGGCAACAAGCAGTGATTGACACTCGTTATTTCATTACTTGACCTGCTATCCTAAGAGCTAATTCTGGCATTTCAATAATCTTTATGCCACAGAACTAAAGATTTAATGTGGTTAATTTTCACTTCAAACTGTAGGCACCAAGCCTGTTATCTGTATTTTCTAGCAGATAATTAGGCAATGGGCATATGTTAAACACCTTTCATGAATCTGTAAATAAAGGGATATCCAAAATTTTATGACACTCCATTTCAAATAGAGCGTTCATTCTAATTTCTATAATTCAACATCTTCACCCCCACCCAAGTATCTGGTACTGTCTCCAAATTGGGTTGCAAAAGCCCCCTATCAGACTTTTACTTTTCCACTCTTTATGACTTTTGGGGGGCTAACAATTAAGAATGACTCCAATCAGCCAATGATAAAGAAAGTTCCATTTTTAAACTGGAAAAATCTAAAGAACTTGCTGCAACTAACCTCAACATTTTCAGGCTTACAATATCTTCTTGCATAAATGGATAATTTCATAATTATATTAATTCGAGATGAAAGTGCAAGCCTATGAGACTACTGGTGGTGTTCTGGTTCTTTTTCTGACCATTAGATTTTAAGCTTTTGATTTACTTCTCTACTCTTTAGGTGGAATGCACATACTCGAGTTGTGGATGGATTTGGGTTGAAGGACCATTTAACATAGTACTGCCTCACAAGTTCAATGTTGGCTGATGACTGTGTCTTGACCTCTTGGAATGGTATTTAGGTTTGATGATAACACCTGTAGTAAGCGCTGAAACTATCAGTTGTTTTAAAAAACAATTAGACAATTTTATGGATGGGGATGGCAGGTGGATGGATGCGGAGCTGCCTAGTGTAGGCCTTATGGTCTCTTGAAGTCTCCTTTATTCTTATATTCATTGTTGTATATTCCAATCTGGGATGAATCACATTTTCAATAGTTTTCATAACCTTTTATGTAGTGAAATGGGACTTGTATTCCTTCAACAAATCATAAGTCTCTCCAGACATTTCTTCCGATTTTCTGATGATAGATCACCCCTAATTAGAAACCCTAAATCATCTTCCTCCTTTGCTCTGGCTATCGATTCATTTCCCATTTTCTATCTTCTCATTAGTCTTTTTCTACTTTCGCCCACTTCAAAGATTTTACATTTCTTTGCACGAAATTCACTTTCCACTCCTGACTCCATCCATGAAACTTATCTACGTCTTCCTGTGGTCGTTTCCAAAAATCTTCACTGATCATTTCTTTCACAATCTTGGCATCATCAGCAAATTAAGTATAAATTTCATTCGGCTGCCATATGTGACTTGTGTCACACTACTTGTATTATAAAATATAGTCACTCCTGCATTACTCATTTTCTTTACTCTGAGTAATAATAAACACAGAATCAGTGGGTAACTCATGAGAAAAAGATATATATATATACACTGATGCTGGCATCCTCGTGTACCCACCGTACCTCATGACGCCTACATAGGCATCATCATGCTCAAGTGGTTTAAAAGTCTTTTACCCATTTCAAGAGTATTTCTAAGGTCTGTTTTCCAACTTCCATATCAGTCTTCAGTGTGGCACTTTGTTAAATGCTTTTTCCAAATCTAGGTAAACAAAATCCACCCATCCTTCTCTCTCATGCAACACATTTACCACTCAAAATATAAAATCATCATATTGGATACACAGGTGTCTCCCTTCTCCTCCAAATACTTCATTCATCTTTAACACTTCTTTTCTGCACATTTTGGCTATCATACTGGTCAAAGACACTGATCTATAATTTCACTGCTCCTTTGTTTCCTCCTCAGAATAATGGTATCACATTTGTAGATTTCCAGCCCCTCTTCCA
>NC_134806.1:15368768-15406268 GCF_046742065.1 Oratosquilla oratoria
CCAATCCTTAGGCACACTACAAATTTTGTTTTGACACACAGTTTTTACTATGTAAGTCTGGAGTGGAATAAAGCCTCACCAGGGTCTCAATCAGACCAAGATCCATCCCAATTCTGAATAGTGTTGGGTCAGTCACAACAAAATGTAGCACCCTGAACGTGAAGACCAATCCAATGCATCTGAAATCTTTCTAAACATTTGGATATATTTCTTGAGTAAAAGTGATTGTGTGTGTGTGTGCACATGTTGTTTATATGGCTTATGGTTATTTGTAAAGACGTCCAACAATATATTAATTCAAATTCCGCAAATTTGGATAAACATTTAGAACTTCCCCTGCCCTACTTTGCAAGTGCTATCTATATAAAGTAAATCACTTAGAAAAACACATTATAAATATGATTCTAAATATGATTTTTTCTAAGGTGAAGAATTAGTTAAGAGGAGTGTTTGGTGGACAAAGCATAAGAATGGTGAAGGTACGTTAACCCCTTGGCAACCAGCACCCTTCATGTGGCATACATGCAACATTGCTCCATTTTGCTAGTGCACCATATGACATCACTTGGATTATCTAAAATGGAGACAAAATCACTTTATAACATGCACATATAGATTCTGGTTTTATATGAAAAGAACAAGAAAAAAATGTAAATGTTAAAAAGATTAGCATTTGGCGATATCCAAGACTATTTATAGGTTTAATTTGGTGGTGTTAATCAATACTCAGTTGTTTGTGAATGTCTTGAAAGACTTAACCATGAAAACTCATGGGTTTAATTCCTCCAAAAATCAATACTCGTGTGTGATTATTTATGAGAAGCAGCCTAGGGGTTAAAACACCTGAGAAATTCACCATAAGGCTAATGACAAAATCAGCTAAAGCAACAAAAACACCAAAAATACAAGTCTACGTACATGCAAGGAGTCCTGCAGAGAGGACACAGAGAAGCGCAAGGGTGTTAGGGGGGAGGACTTGCAACATCACTGGCAGAGGATCTATGAAGAAACAAGAAAATAAAAAATGACTAGCAATCTATCAATTGATCAATGAATCCATGCAAGATATTGTGACCAATATAATTAAATGAGACATGGGTCAAAACTGATTATATGTCATGTGTTCAATAATCAACTTTAGCCTCAAGCAGATGTGAAAAATACAAATGAAAGGACAAATGGAGGCTATGAGAATAAACATGGAAATAAAGATAAAGATGAAAATCTGGTGCAATTATGAAATAGAGAACTGTAAACAAGAATAAAATTGCACACAGTGAGAGCTTGTGAGCTTGAAAGAATATGGACAGACAGGAAGACAAAAAGAAAGAGAAAGGAAGGAGAGAGTGGGAAGCAATGAGAGTGAGGGGAGAGAGAGAAAGTGAAAGCTAAAAAGAGGGAAAAGAATGAGTAGAGAGTTGAGGAGATAGAGAGATGGAAAAGAAAGTAGAGAGAAGAACAGAGGGAGAAAAAGAGCAAGTATGTATGAGAGAGAGAGAGAGAGAGAGAGAGAGAGAGAGAGAGAGAGAGAGAGAGAGAGAGAGAGAGAGAGAGAGAGAGAGAGAGAGAGGATGATAGAGGGAGAGAGAGAGGATGATAGAGGGAGAGAGAGAGGATGATAGAGGGAGAGAGAGAGAGAGAGAGAGGATGATAGAGGGAGAGAGAGAGGATGATAGAGGGAGAGAGAGAGGATGATAGAGGGAGAGAGAGAGGATGATAGAGGGAGAGAGAGAGGATGATAGAGGGAGAGAGAGAGGATGATAGAGGGAGAGAGAGAGGATGATAGAGGGAGAGAGAGGATGATAGAGGGAGAGAGAGGATGATAGAGGAGAGAGAGAGGATGATAGAGGGAGAGAGAGAGGATGATAGAGGGAGAGAGAGAGGATGATAGAGGGAGAGAGAGAGGATGATAGAGGGAGAGAGAGAGGATGATAGAGGGAGAGAGAGGAAGAGAGGGAGACAGAAATAATTGGAGAGCTAGGTGGATTTTGATCATGTTGAGTACATAATTCTGTTGGAATTTACCTACAATGAAAGAATGAGGCACCTTTAGTTGTATATTCTCGGGCTTTGGTCCTTAGGGGACCCAAAAGTTTACCCAAACATTTGTTTAAAAAAAAGATTCAGTTTAATTTAGATTAGACCTCAGATTAAAATTATGCAACTTAAGACATGAAAATGTCTGGGGGTTATTTGTCAAGATGATTACTAATGGCCAATTAATGATTTATTCACATTTTTGAGTACGGTTAATTCCCCCCTTCCCCCCATTTAGTGACCACAGGATCCATACACCTCTGTATTACTTACAAAACCCAGGAAAAAGTCAAGTCTTAAGTTGCGGATGTTATGTCAGGGGTTACTAGATGATCATATGCAAAGAGAATATTGGTTGTAGTCGAAAGTGTGAATAAATAATTTATTGGTTGTTAATTAGTAATTGTCTTGACTAATAACCCCAGATATTTTCAAGTCTTAAACTGCATTATTTTAGTTTGAGGTCAGATCTAAAGTAAACTGCACTGAAAGGGATGTTGTAATTGAATCTTTTCTTAAATGGATATTTGGGACAACTTTTGGGGCCCCCCTAGGAACCAAAGCACAGGAATGCACAACTTAAGATGCCCCATTCTTTTATTTGTAGGCTAATTTCAACAGAATTATGCACTCAAACCTTTTTGTACTTAACATTATGAATAAAATCCACCTAGCTTTTCAACTAGAAAGAGGGAAGAAGGAGGGAGACAGATAGGAAGTGAGAGTTGGGGAGAAAAGGAAAAAGGGGAGGAGGAACAAAGAGATTGGGATCAAGGAGAGAAGGTTTAGGGAGAGAGCACAAAGGAGAGACTCGAGGAAGAAAAAAGAGAAAGAGAATGGATATATATATATATATCTCTAGTACATCACAGGAGATAAGTGGTATCATGAGAGACAATATGCTGATGGTCTGAGATAGTAAAGGAGAGATTATGGAAGGGAACAGAAAGGAGGATAGTAGGAATGATCAGCATTTTTTTTCTGATCATAAAAGCCTAGTGCATCACTGATTACAAGGGATGTCACATATGTTCTTAGAGAAGAAAGTATGGAAGAAAAGAATAACAATAAAATAATAATATTAATAAATTCAATAAAATATGAAAATATGAGAGAGAGAGAGAGAGAGATATAGAGAGAAGTGAGAGGATAGAAAGGAGAAAGAAGTGTAAGGGGAAAGAGGAGAGAGAGGAGAGACAGGAAAGAGATTAAAGTGGAAAGGGAGGAACAAGAGGCCAGACATAAGACAGATGAAGGATAGGAAAAGAGGGATAGTAGTGACGGATGGGATGTAAGAAGCAGAAATCATAATAATAATAATAATAATAATAATAATAATAATAATAAAGATAATAAAATAAATAAACAAATTCTACCCTTGGGAATTCTATCACACCAAAGAGAGTCATAGAGGCGCTAAATATGTTGTTTATGGAAAAGAGGAAGGATTAAAAGTAAAGTGAAAGTGATCATCATTTCTCTCTCTCTCTCTCTTTTTTTTTCAGTGAAAAGTATTCTTCAATTATAAGAGATTACTCTGTGGCTCTCCACTAAAATCCCTTCTATAGTAACACCCCATACAGGATGAGTGTGGGAGAGAAGGGGAGAGAGCATAAAAAATTGTGTGAAATGGCGAACTATGGTGTCAGGAGTGCAGTAGTATGACCATAAGAGGAAGTGAACAAAGCAGTATACAGTGTGGGTATGGAGGTGTATGGTTTAGTGCCAAAATAGAGGGATGAATTTATATGAAAACAGGAAAGGCTAGAGGATGGATTAGAAAAAGGAGAGATGAATGAGAGATAGAAGATAATAAATGGAAGGAGGGTAATAATTGTGTAAATTAAAGAAATAGGGGCCCATGACAAATACTAAAACACAAGAAGTGGGGAAAGAAGAATTTAGAGGGAGAGAGAGGGGGAAAAAGAGAGGGGGGGGAAAAGAGAGAGAGAGAGGGGGAAAAAGAGAGAGAGAGAGAGAGAGAGAGAGAGAGAGAGAGAGAGAGAGAGAGAGAGAGAGAGAGAGAGAGAGAGAGAGAGAGACACACACACACTCTGGGTGGATTCACTAAGGCACAACAGAAACTTAGTGGGAAAATATTTAGGGAATGAATACACATAAAGATGAAAATTAAAGCAACCCTGAATTCCAGGAAGACAGAGCAGTGTCAACAAGACAAGAAAATGGGTGAGGATGATGAGCTAGGGAAGAACATGAGGAGTTTGTGGAAAATGTGGAGTTGGGGGAAAAGTTAGAGTGAAGGAAGAAAAGCTGTGGAATACAACAATAGGTTGGAAGACGATACATTAGGGGAAAATAATGAGAAGTTGAAGAACAATGTTAAGACGTTGGAAAACGAGAAGTTGGGAGAAACCAATCAAATTGAGGAAACGAGAAATTGATGAAAATGACGAGAAGTTGGGTAAGAAAATAGTAAATAGGGGAGACAATGAAAAGTTGGGTATCCAATGAGACAACAGGAAAAGCAATGAGAAGTTGAAGAAAACCATGATGAATTCAACAGAAAATAATAATAAAAGGGACAATAAAAAGTTGGGGTAAAAATTGAGAAAAAAGGGAAAATGATAAGAAGTTGAGGGGAAACAATGAGAAGTTAAGGAAAGAAGATGTCAGAGAAAGAGGAAATGTTGGGGTGGGGGGAAGGAATGATAGAGGGAGAGATTGAAAGAAGAGAGGGAAGGAAGCATGAGGGAAGGAAGAATGATGGAAAGATTGTGGGATGGGAAGGAGTGAGGGGAGGTGGGAGGAAAAAGGAAATAAGGAAAAAAGAATAAAGTCAGGTAAGAAAGGGAGGGGAGGAAGTGATGATAAAAAAGTAAGGAGGAAGCAAGGTGGGAGAAGAGGCAGGAGGGAGGAAAAGTGGGAGGAAACAGAAAACTTCAATCCAACATTGTGATAATGTGAAAATATCCGTTAGTATTCACGAATCTAGATTATCCAAGATTTTTAAGATACCACTACACTCATGACACTAAACTTGTATGCACTCTACATGACACTCTTACAAGGATGACTAAAACAGAAAAAAAAAAAAGGTCACAAAACACGAAGAAAATAATTTTCCACAAAATCATACACGAATAAAGGAAATATAAAAGAAAACTAACACAGTGAAAAGACTACAGGATTCAAGTTTACATAAGTATTCTGGTTTCTGATCAACGCCGATAGGACTGAAGAAAGGTAGAAAACCCCCATTGTGGAGGCTACTGGGTTTCAATCTATGCCTAGGTGATTTTCTGATCTACATTGAGAGAAGTGAAGTAATTCCAAAACATAGGTTTAACCAACTGTCAAAGGTGATGTTTTTATGGATTTCTGTCAAGTTTGTGCTGGACAATTAATTCAGATGGGTTAAGATTTGGGCAAAAATTGGGTCATAATTGATCAAGACTGTTGTCACAAATCTCCAAATAAGTTGAATAATTATTCTTGCATAAGCCTGAGTAAAACCATGAAAGATGGCATCACCTCACAAATGTGTTAACCACAGACCACTTTTACAAATGAAAATACATGTAGGAGAAAATGGGAAAGTGAGGGAAGAGGAATGAGAAGGGAGATGTACACAATTTATCCAACCCTCCTTCATGCAGCATATTAACTGCTCTTGAACAAAAAGTCAACAGGCTGGTAACCCATGACATTCTTCATTTTCTGAACTTTAAACCTTTGATTCTTTTGTTAAAATAAAGCCCAGCTTTGCAGATTTATTCTCACCTTTATAATGTGTTGGTTCTTTCATCCACTGGGTCATTGTATTGTTCATTGTATCTTCATTACTTTCTCTCTCTCATTCTTCCCAAATGAATTCTCCATGGTTGAATTTACCCATAAGAGTGAGATTTTCATTTTGCTCTACAAACCTTTCTAACTTATCAGTTGTCTTGTTCATCATCTGTATTCTACTCAACTTACTTTTTAGTTTTAATCCAATTCTGAGCATTACACTTACTTTTTAGTTTTAATCCAATTCTGAGCATTACACCATCACCAATACCTCCACCATCCCAGACCATGAGAGTATGTCAAATCGGGCACAAACTCGCAAATCAAGTTGCGAAAACACCTTTCCCTAAGCTGCTAAACATGTACTAAAACAAAATCAGCTGTTATTCCAGAATGTCAAACCAAGCATTCTGAAACTGCATGTGCCAGTATGTGTTACCAACCTATCCTCATACACCAGTTCCCACTGAAGAAAAACCTCAATAACCAGAACAAGATTATACTATGTTAATTTGTTTACACCTATTGAAGCAGACCCTGCTGTGGATTCACCGTGTCTTGCCACATTGTTTCTGACCTGGGCAGTGGGCATGGGACAGAGATAACCCTTCATCCATGAGGAGCTAAGACAAGAGGGAAACAATAGTTGGTGATGGAAGTATTTCGGGCGAAAGAGGGTGTGTACCTTGGCTGGCTACCTCTCTTATAAAAGGGAAGAGGCCCTTGGTGCATAGGTAGATAGATAAGATAGATTTTTTCAACCTGATGTACACTAGAAAAAAGGACAAACTACAAGCCCACAGGCTTCCTTAAACTTTATGTACTGACAATAGAAATGTTCTTAAAAATTAAACTGGGGCACTATTTTCCATTCCACTCCACCAATACCAACTTACAAAACATCCTTTGTAGCCACTTGAAAGAATTTTGACATTACCTTTTCCTTGGACTTCTACACACCAAACATGAAGAACTGTCATTTAAATATCTAATTCTAGTTAATGCCCAGATGAGAGGGAGGGTGGAAGGGGTGTGGAGTGTATTTAGGGATGAAATGGGTGGGAGTGTTTTTATGCCTTTCCCTCTTTGGCTACCTCCCTTGGAAGGGGGAAAAAGCCTTGGTATATGTATGTAGTTAATGCCTAACAATCTTATTTGACTGTAAGAAACCTACACCTTTGAATAATTAAAAACTACTTCAAATCTCTGAAGAATGAATGCCATAGTACTTAAGCTCTCTATCCTGATATGGCCAGATAATGAACTGGATGAAACACCCGCTCCTCAAAGGACTGACTTCCTCTAGTATCTTGTGGAGCTTCATTTTCAAAGTAGTTTTCACAGATGGATAATCCATGCATCAACTAACAAACTGCTCCAACACTTATACAGTTTGCAATGGGTTTGATTACTTCAGATAACCAACAAAGTCCAGTACAGTTTATCAAGTACATATAACCAACTTAAAATTGTATGTGTAACCTCTCCATTCTTTCCTTCAATTCATTAAGCCCCACTACTTTTAGGGGTCCTTGGGTGGTAGGAGGGACGTTGCATCTCCACTTTTTTTTAGTATTCATAACAATACTTTTGTTACCATGATAGCAACAAACTATCACAGGCTAAGGGTGGTGACAAACACTGAGAAGTCCATGCCACTACGGGGAATGTATAGCTTAAAAACATGTTTACAATCAAGACCATGGAACTGTTGACCTAAATCATTCCCGGTAATTCCAATAGAGAACTACTCTACTGTTTTGTAATTCATCTACAGTGCAACCAATGACGAGTATGGGCATGTGGTGGCCCTACGAAATTGTCAGCAAAGTGGCCTATTTTCAAAACCTGGTGACCCCCTTACCTCCACTAAGGGACTGACATTCTTTGAACTGGGCCCAAGATTTCTACCAATTCCGTTTCTTATGCCTTCTCACACATGGAAAGCTAATCACCTGTGACTGCTTCCCTCCCACTGCCACTTTCATCAGCTGGTTCCATAGAAACTGTCCCACACGAGCACAACACAGAAAACAATCAAAAATTTTCTTCCCAGACAAAATTGCAAGAAGGCTCAAAGACTTGCCAGCCACTGTGGAGCTGTGGGCTTTTCAAATGAAACTTAAGGCAACAAATAATTGTCCACAGTCTGGTGTGTCCATAATTATTTCCAAACATTCCAAACAGAATGTTACCACAAAAAAAAATTTCAAGCCAAAAATGTCTCGAACAGTTTGTTCTACATAATGCCAAAATATTCTATCAAATTTACAGTCTGTCAGCTTAAAATCTAAAGAACTATAATGACTAACCTGCATGAAAGGCCAAACAGGGGCACAGTCTATATTCTATATTTAGCTTCAAGTAACCTCTGCCCACTCAAGGTTAAAAGCTTATTTTGGTGTGCTATGCACAGCCAGTCACTTAAACTATATGGTAACTAAAGTAACTAATATAACTTTAGGACGACTCGGTATGCGGATTCAGAAAACAGACCACTACAGAGAAGAAGGTACACTCCATTTCTTCAAGTTGAACATACTGTTTTTACAGTTATGGATTATCTTTCTGAGTATTACCACTTAAAAATACTACATACATACACCAAAGGCTTTTTCCCCCTACATGGGGGGGTAGCCAAAAAGAAAAAGGCATAGAAACCACTCCCACCCATTCCATTTCCTATATATTCCACTCCCCTCCACCCTCCTCCCTCCCTTTTATCTAGGCACCTCCTGGATGACGGGTCATCCCTGCATCCTGTCCACTGCCCTGGGTCAGAAGCAACGTCGCAAGACACTGTATACTATATACAAATACTAATACCTAAAAAATACTAAAATAGTTGTACAGAATTTCCTGCTAACCCCACTGTGGAGAAGAAATCCCTTTAAGCCACATCCATTCACAACCATTCTCTACTCACACCTATCTCTCACCCTCTAACTACTCTGCTAATTAGACATTCACCATTCTCGGTCTTCCCCTCAAGTTCACCCCCATCCACCTCTGCCAACACTTTAAGGACTGTTCTGGGTTGTCTTCAAGGATCAGAACCACACATCATTTGTCAGTGTGGATGTACTGTGTCTTGCGGCATTGCTTCTGACCCTTGGCAATGGGCAAGATGCATGTCGTATGTGGGGACTAAGTGGAAGTGATAGAACTAGTCTGTGCTTTCTGTATACTTCTCCTATGAAAAGTCAAAGTAATCCTCCTTTTGGCCTCCCTTAACCCCTTCCTTAAACATATCCCAAAATACCTTCTTGTTGGCTTTCTCCAAATTCTCTTAAACTTAAAACACATTTTTACCTTCTGCCAAAAACTTTTACAAATCTTTGATCCATACATCCACTTCCTTTCCTAAACCCACACTGTACTTCAACTACTCTGCCTGTTCCCCCTCTATCATCATCAATTAGGGGCACATGCCAAGAAGTGCACAGCTTCACTCACATATCAGCACCAGTGCCCATGGTCTCTCCTTCCCACTCCAAACAACTCTTTATGGGTTTGATCAACTTGACCTAGCCAAATGTTCTCTTGTGGAGACAACGCTGAATAGGATCAACATCAAGGAAACGTGCCACATGCCCATATACCTGGAGTTGACACTGACAATGTTTGCTGGTAACTGGCCTTCACTGACCTCACAAGCCAATCCACTATACCAGTAATTGTTCCTCCCTTTCTCGGACACTCATGTGGCATCCATCTAACCCAGGTGCCTTACAAGCTTTCATCACTTTTGATGCTTTTGGCATCTCATGTTTCTCCATGGCTCAATAATTTGTTTTGATCCATTTTAAACAAGTACATAGATTTCTGGAAGAATATCAATGTAATGGTATTTGGAGATCTCAATGCTAGAGTAGATGAACCAGTCGATGGAGTATTGAGGAGGTGGGGTGCCAGGTAAGAATTATTGTGGAGAGATGATTTTTGAAACTTGTTTAGATAGGGAGTTGATGATAGCAGAGTTTAACAGAGCCAAGCATAGATGTATGTGGAAAACAATGGTGGAGAGATGGGTGGTTGATAAGGCTACATAGGGGTATCCAAAGGGAAGATTGGAAGAGATGAGGCCATTATTATACATATATATATATTTTTTTTTTCTGGGGAAGAGAGCAAGGCACTCAGATTATTTTTGGTATAAGGTACTTTAAGAATGAGGACAAGTGGAGGAGGTTGAGAAAAGCCTAGAACAAACAAAATGAACAAAAATAAGGAGAAAATATATATATATATATATATATATATATGAAGCCATGAGAAGTGTAGGAAGTAGTGAGAAATTTAGTAAACTGGAGTAGAAGAATGGTCATGTTTCAAGGAGGAAGTGACCTGTAATGCACTTCCCTAATTCTACTTTGCAACCAATGCATGGCATCTTCTCATCCAGCACCTTCACCTTTTGACCTCACCATTTGTTGCCTCTCTGTCCCCTCATCCCACATACCATCTTTATGAGCTTCCTTCTTTAAATATATACATACCTCTTCTACTCCTGATTTTCCTCTATCACTCACCACCTCCCATATTTCTTTCAGCATCTGGTATTCTCTTTATCCTTCCCTTTCCACATGTTTACCTCGGTACTTCTCTATCTACCCCTTACCTCAATGCTCCATTTTCCTTCTATAAAATAATACATACATACATATATCAAGGACTCTTCCCCCTTACCAGGGAAGTAGCCAAAGTCAAAAGGCATAATTTCACTCCCACCCATTCTACTCCTATCCACCATTCCTCCCTCCCTCTGATCTTGTATCCTCATGGATGATGGATAATCCCTGCATCTCACTCATTGCCCTGGGTCAGCGAGACACACAGCACATCCAGTGGGCCTGCTTCTATCAAATAATGATCTGACAATTATCTGCTCTTTCCCCTGAACGATCAATGTCCTCTCAACCACCACCTTTTCCCATGTATACTTACATTTGCCTCTCTTCTTAAAACAATATGCTTGAAACTAGGCAGAGTTTGGGAGATTGTGAGAAAGGAGAAAGCTGAAAGTAAATGTGGTAAAAAGTAAGGCGAGAGGTATTAGGTGGCAATATATTGGGAGGGAGGGGGAAGAGAGTGAGAGTGCGGGAGAGATAGATAGAAGAAGAAGGAGGGAAAAAAAAAAAAAAAAAAAAAAAAAAATTAAGGACTTGAAGTACTAGCAATGGAGTTGAAATGGAGGTAAACTGATGACAAATTAAGAGGCATGGCAGGGAGTGTGGATGGAAAGCTGGCAGATAAGTCAACCAAATACTGACGGTTTGGGCACATGCAAAGAATGAGTGAAGGATGAGTAGAATAACAAGTTTGGAGGATAGAGGCAGATGGAGTGAAATTTTGTGGATGACAATATATGCGATGGATAAACAAATGGGGTGAAAAGGGGCTTGGGTACTAGGGGAATGTTTATCAAGCAGAAAGAAGGCAAGATATGTATGGAAGGAGAATGGTTATGAATGGGTGAAAATTTTACATGCCCAAAATTAATTTCTTCTTGACTGCTCTCCAAATTCTCGAGTGGATGTGCAGGGTCACCATGTAATGAAGCTGTGGGGTTTAACCTACTTTGACTGTTGGGCCATGCTGTGGGAGTGCCCCATCTTTGCACTACTTCCGACCCAGGTAGTGGGCGGGTAACAGGGATGCCCTTTCATCCACAAAGAGTCAAGATAAATGGGACAACAAAAGAATATTGCATTGGTGTGAGATTGGTAACGAGTAGGTGACCTTGGCTGGCCACCCCCTTATTGGGAGGACTTTTTGGTGTACATACCAACCCATCCATTTAAACATTAACATGGTAAACTGACATGACTTTGGTTTAGTCCTTCACTATAAACCACCCTCTTCTCAATTTCCTACCCCATCACAAGCTCTACTACCGATGTAAATCTTCTGACTGCCCTTCACAGCCTTCCCATGCAACATGTCCCACAATGCATTCCTGTCGACCCTGTCATGTGCCTTCTGATCTATAAAGGCCGATCATCACTATCTTTTGCAGACAAGTTCTTACATACCTAATTTACAACAAAACTTTTCCTAAACCCACATTGTTCTTCCCCAATTACTACCCATTTCCCTCATAATTCTCTCCTTTAACACTCTCCCACATGCCTTTCCAACTAAAGCCATTAGATTCATATTTGCCAGTTTTCTTTTGTATGGTAGAACTATATTATCACTCCTTCAGTCCGCTGTCACATATTAAAGAACCTCACTAATCAAACCACTAAAAATGTTCTTATCTTCATCAGATGGTATGGGGATATGGGAAGAATAATGACTAGCAAATAAATTGTGAAAAGCAGAAGTAGGAGGGAAGCAAAGGGGATGACTTTGAATGAGGTAGATGGGGGACTAGATGCAAGAGGAGTGTTGAGTTGGTGTAAATAGGTAAGGAAAAGACACAGCCCAAATGAATTTATTCATGTCTGCTCTACACATTACTTGGACGGGGCTGAGGGTTGATGTGGAGGGGCTAAACCACTTCTAGCTGTCAGGCCCTTCTGTGAAGTGCTGTAACAACTTTTCATCCATGAACAGCTAAGACAGGATGTCTGTTGGATGTAAATTTCGATTTAGCATCCTAGCTTATGAGGGGACAAAAGCCTTTTGGTATATGAATGTATCAAGTCTCCAATCATGAAATACTGCATGACTCTGGTCCACATGCATGTCATGTCCCCAAAATAATGCATAAAACTTATGCTGTTAATGGACCATTGGCAAGTGCCTACACTTGTCCCAAAAGACAGCTATCAAACAATCTCTGCTATCTCTTCAAACCTCTTACACATCCTCACTTCCATCTGGAGGCAAAGCCACAACTGGGCTTACAGTCTCTGAACCAGGACTAAGTTCTCAATCAACTTTTGTGCTTCCTCTACCTTTTCATACAGTCAATAACAGTAAGTGCTCCCCTCCTCCTCCTCCTACTACCAGCCAATTATCCAACATTTCTTCCCAGAAAAATCTATACAAGGCCTGGAGGGAGGGAGGGAAAGAAGGGGAGAGGGAGAGTGAACAGAGGGAGAGAAGGTGGGGAGGGAAGGAGGGAGGGAGAGTGTGCGCGAGTTGGGATAGGAGGGAGACATAATAATTGTAGTAGTGATCTTTAATGGTTACATATCCACAACCCCAAAATAACTAACACTCCTTCCTGGGAAAAATACAACTTGCCACTGTCAGTGATATATTAATGTGGAGCAATTTCTACGTCACTGGGTCATACAGTCATTAAAGATATATTTTCGGCCCAGTTCAGAATAGTGGATGACCAGGTTCTGGAAACAGGTGGCAGGAGACCATTCTTTCTAAAGTCTGTCTTGAATAAACTCCACTTCCAAATACCCATCTTTGGTCTAGGGAAGATATTAAACAGGAAAATCAGAGAAGAGGAAAATGAGGACAGGAAGAAGTGGCATGATAACATGAAGGGGCTTTGGGGGGTTGTCAAGGATGGCATAGAAGGTAAGCACATGATTCTAATGAATATAGCTACAGAAATTAAATATGGAAAAATGCCCATGAAAACTTACAAAACAAGAAATAATGGAAGCCATGAAGTTGCTAAATCTTGAGAGAAAAGTGACAACACAGGTAAAACTAAGACATGAAAAGGTAAATGTGAGAGGCTTTAGTACACTGAACATGCAAAATGCATCTGAAAACCAAAGACACAATCCCATCTGCACACCTACACATTTCTTACCCACCTTCTCGAGTGACAACCACCCATAACAAGCAAACTTTCAAAGACTCGCTTAGGTCATTACCTGTACATGGCTTCTTGCTGGGATTCTGTGGTATAAAATCGCTGCTGCTGCTTCCACTGCCAAGGCCAGTGACGCTACCGCCCCCATGCTTGGCAGCACGCTGTTTGTGCTTGTTGCCAGCAATGTGTGTTGCTAATAGCTGTGGCGAGTTTACGGTCACATCACATATGTTACAACGGATTACTCCGCTCACTTCATTGCGTTCGAATCCTTTTTCTGTTTCTTCAAGGCTGTTCAATAATGCTGCTGATTTGACCTGGAAGACAAGTGACTATGCTTACAAAAGGGTATATGAAAACTGATGCTTTGACAGCCACTTCCTCTTATAAGGGGGGAAAATGACTTTTGGCAAGGGTGTATACATATACATAAAAACACACACATATATGTATATACATATATATACACATAGATGTATACATACATATACACACACACACATATATATATATATATATATATATATATATATATCAAGGCAAGGATGTATACAAATAAAAACACACATATATATACACATAGATGTATACATATATATATATATATATATATACACACACATGTATATATACAAAGGGCATCTACACCTTATAAGGGAGGTAGCCAGCCAAGGCATGCACCCACTACCACACATTCCACTCTCATTCACCACCCATTTGTTTCCCTCTCATCTTAGCTACTCATGAATGAAGGGTTAGCCCCGTCTCCTGCCCACTGCCTGGGTTAGAAGCAAAGCACCAAGACCCAGCACATCCAAGGCAGGGCCACTTTATTTATACAGCAAAAAAAAATCTATATACATATATATATCCCTAAACAACTATTCTCTACTCATAAGTTACAAATTAATGAGTGATGGAGAGGAGAATGGAGGAGAAATAAGGAAGGATGAGGTGAAGGCAGTTGTAAAGATGATGAAAGCAGGTAAGGCACCTGGTCTGGATGGATGTCATGCAGAATGTCTGAAAAAGGGAGGTTCAGTGATGGTGGACTGGTTGGTGAGGTTATTTAATGTTTGCTGGAGAGAGGGTAGAGTACCGGAGGACTGAAGTAGTGCCTGTATAGTTCCTCTTTACAAGGGAAAAGGGGACAAGTGTGAATGTAGTAATTTCAGAGGGATTAGCCTGTTGAGTGTAGTAGGGAAGGCTTATGGGAGGATCTTAATCGAGAGGATTAGGAGAGGAACAGAAGGAGTAATTGGTGAGGAACAGTGTGGATTTAGGACGGGTAGAGGTTGTGTAGATCAGATCTTTGTGATAAGACAGATATGTGAGAAAGCTATAGGAAAGGGGAAGGATGTTTTTTGGGCTTTTATGGATCTGGAAAAAGCTTATGATAGGGTAGACAGAAAGGCACTGTGGGAGGTTATGCAGATTTATGGGATAGGAGGAAAGCTTTTGGGAGCTGTCAAGAGTTTTTATGAGAGTAGTAGAGCATGTGTTAGGATTAGAAATGGAGAGAGTGAGTGGTTTGAAGTAAAGGTGGGACTTCGTCAAGGATGCGTTATGTCGCCCTGGCTGTTCAACTTATACATGGATGGGGTGGTGCGAGAGGTGAATGCTAGGGTAGTGGGTCAGGTATTGGAGATGGTTAAAGAAAATGGAGAAAAGTGGGAGGTGAGCCAGCTGTTGTTTGCGGACGACACTGCGCTTGTGGCAGGGTCAGAGGAGGGATTGAGGAAGCTGGTGGCAGAGTTTGGGAGAGTATGTGATAGAAGAAAGCTAAAGATAAATGTGGGTAAAAGTAAGGTGATGAGATGTACAAGGGGTGAAAGTGGCAGTAGACTGGAAGTGAACATTAAGGGAGAGCGACTGGAGGAAGTGGATAGTTTTAGATACTTGGGTGCAAGTGTAGCAGGAAAAGGTGGAGTGAAGGTGGAGGTAGAATGTAGATTGAGAGAAGCGAGTAAATGCCTTGGTGGTTTAAAGAGTGTAATGAGGAATAGACATTTGGGAATGGATGCGAAGAGGAGACTGTATGAAGGAGTGATTGTGCCATCAGCACTGTAAGGGGCAGAAACGTGGAACATAAGAGAAGAAGAGAGAAGGAGTTTGAATGTGTTTGAGATGAGGTGTCTGAGAAGTATGGTGGGGGTTACTAGGCTGGATAGAGTGAGAAATGAGGAGGTGAGGAGGAGAACAGGGGTGAAAAAGGAGCTGGGAGATAGGGTTGATGAAAGAATATTAGGATGGTTTGGACACATGGAAAGAATGAGTGAAGAAAGACTAGTAAAAGAGGTATGGAAGGCAGATGTGGAGGGAGTGAACATGAGGGGACGTCCTAGGATGAGGTGGATGGATGGGGTGAAGGGGGCTTTGGGGAAGAGGGGAATGTCTGTTGAGGAAGGAAGGGAGAGGACGGAAGACAGAGGTGAGTGGAGAATGGTTGTATATGGATGATGTTGTGACTGCATGAGGAGGAATGGGCAGGGGGGTGGGGGGTGGGGTAGTATGTGTGAGTAAATTTTGACGCGGCCCGAAGGGATTTCTCCCCGTCCTCGCCTTATATGCAAAGGGGGACGGAGAGGGGGGGTCGCCGATTAAATGAAGCGGCCTTGCTGTGGATGTACTGTGTCTTGCGACACTGCTTCTGACCCAGGGCGGTGGGCAGGGTTCAGGGATGACCCGTCATCCAGGAGGTGCTCAGATGAGAGGAAGGGTGGGAGGGGTGTGGAGGGTATTTAGGGATGAAATGGGTGGGAGTGTTTTTATGCCTTCCCCTTTTTGGCTACCTCCCTTGGAAGGGGGAAAAAGCCTTGGTATATGTATGTATGTATGTACTTCCAAAACAAAAGCATGGGCCTTATATGAAATACTATATACATACATCACATTTGGACACATAGGATTAGAGGAAGCTACACTGCAGCTTAAAATTAACATGGTCAAAGGCTTGTTATAAAAATTAAATTTACCTTTTTCTGGTGCTTGGCTCCTGACAAATGAGAGTCAAGTACACTTTGAGAAACAAACTCCAAGTTGCAAACATCACAGCGAACTACAACCTGAAAAAGAAAAGAAAAAATTTAATCATTTCACAAGAATGAGAGAGAGAGAGAGAGAGAGAGAGTATGAGTGTGTGTGTGTGAGTATGAGTGTGTGTGTGTGAAAGTATGAGTGTGTGTGTGTGTGTGTGTGTGTGTGTGTGTGTGTGTGTGTGTGTGTGTGTGTGAGAGTGTGGAGTGAAAAAATATTTCTAAAATTGGACAAAGCCATTTAATGTTAAAGAAAACAAATATAATTACATTATTTTTTCTAGCATAATAATATTAAGTTAACCACACTTAATATTTCTTCACTCATTCTTTCCATGTGTCCAAACCATTCCAATACCCTACCTTTCCATCCCTGCTTTCCTCTTCCTCGTTTCTCAAACTATCCATCTCAAGCACATTTAAACTCTTCCTCTTTTATGTTCCATTTTTCTACCCCATATAGTGCTGCTGGCACAATCACCCCTTAATACAATCTTCTCTTTGATACCTACCATACAAGTCGACCCCAGTTTTGGAAGGACTTTTTTTTTTTTCCAGTTGAAAACTCAACTTGAACAGCAATTTATGGCAATTGGCATTTGCCAGCACTCATCATCAAAATTCTCTACAAATAACATTATGTATCTCAGAAACCAAGTTACTGTAATCCTGGTAAATGCATTTCTTATGGGAAACTTTCTAAGATTTTCAGAAATCAACTGTTGAAAGGTACAAATTATATATATACATACAACCACTCCTCGTTTAACAATGACAATTGGGACCAGCGTCGCCGTCGTTAACCGAATTGGTTGTTAAGCGAAAGTGTATACATATACGTACATGTACTGTATGTACAATGTCCAGCAATACATGTATCTTTATTTTCGTGTATTTTCCCTCTTCTATACAGTACATTAAAGCTTTATTTACTGTTTTCATAGTACAGAAACCCCCTCAAATAACGCAGTGGTTAGGTTCCTGAAATTACCATGTATGACCAAATCCGCATATGCTGACATTCCATATTAAATACCGGGGTATTTTTTTTAGTTTCGACCATGGGCGCAATATAGCAATAGAAGATTAATTATTAATTTTGTAAATTAAAATGTATCAATGTAATATGCAATTTTGTGGGCGGAAATGAAATAAAAAATACCTTGCCACAAGCAAATATGCTAATGAACGAAGTCGGTAGCATAGGATCGGGACGCCATCTTGTCTGGCAATTGACGGCCTCGGTACTTCCGACAGTACCTTGCCAGGTATATTTTCTTGAAGGAATGTTATGGAGCGGAGATACATGCATTCCTTCAAGCTGCAAGAACTTTGTATACCCCGCAAACTGAGTGGTTGAAAAGCCTGCCAACGTCTCTCAAGACCACGAGAACGAGGACGAGCCGGATGACAATTAATTTGCAGGTAATGATTTATCAAACACAGGTTAGGTTAGACAAATTTATCATCCTTTCATTTCTTCGACGTCGGCATCTATCATAACAAACATGGTGTACCATTTGTCCGACACGACTTCGTTACTTACGAAATCCGTTTTAGCACTTTTTTTTATTTTTTTATTTCCGCTCACAAAATTGCATATTACGTTGATACATTATAATTTACAAAATTATAATTAACTTACCAATACCGGTATATACTGTACCCCCAGGTAGTTTTTGCAGCTTGCAGGATGGTATATAGACCTAAGGTTCAGAACACTATCTCACAGCTAATATCCACCGTACAAGCTCATTTATAACATCATACAAATTTGCCTCAGCCAACTTATCGTACACGACGTCGTAACTTCGGGAGATTTACATTAAATGAATATTGGTCTGCCATAAAGCCCGTCGTTACTCAGCATTGTCGTTAACCGAGTAGGTCGTTAAACGACGAGTGGTTGTGTGTGTGTATATATATATATATATATATATATATATATATATATAATATATATATATATATATATAATATATATATATATATACACACACACACACGTATAGTTCACTATGAAGAACAGAGGAAGTGGAGCCACAAAACTGATTCCAAATATCAAAAATAAATCATACGAAAATCGACTTAAGCACATGAATCTGTTTTCCCTAAAAAAGCGTAGACTCAGAGGTGACTTGATACAGGTCTTTAAGATTTTAAAGGGAATTGACAACATCAAAAGTGACAAAAATTTTACATTGAATGAGAATCAGACAAGAAACAATGGTCTCAAACTGTCCGGAAATAGATTCAATTTGGAAGTAGGTAGGTAGAAACAACTTTGCCAACCGTGTAGTTAATGAATGGAATAAACTTCCTGCACAGGTAGTGCAATGTAGTTCAGTTCGAAGCTTTAAGAATCATTTAGATAAATACCTAAGTAAGATGCTGTAATTATTATAATTTATGTTATATTATTTGTTTTTGTTTTGTTATAATTTGTCTGTCTGATTTTCATTTATTATTAGTTATATGTCAATTTATTATCATTTACTATTTACCTGTTTGTTTGTTATTCAACTATACCAATGCATTTATTTATGTATTTTAATTGTTATTTACATTGTTATAGTTTTTTTTTTTTTTTTTTTTTTTTTTTTTTTTTTTTTTTTTTTTTTTTTTTTTTTTTTTTTTTTTTTTTTTTTTTGCATCCGACCTAGATATGGATCAAAAGGTCTCCTGTCGGCCTGCTTTGCCTTTGTAATCCTTTGCCTTTGTAAGATATTTTTTATTACCTACTTTTGAGGTGTCAAATTTTACAGGAGAGGCTGGAAGTGAAGACCATCAGCCATTCTCCTTTCTGTCCATACACTGTACTTAGTATTCTGTAATGGCCAAAAAAGGCTGCCTTTCTTCTTGTGACCCTAAAGGTCTTTGACTGCTTGTGACAAATAATAATGTGTGTATCGTATTTGAATCCTGGATATGGTGTAATCAGATATGAAAGAGATTATTGTATATATGAATACATGCTTATACTTGTTTGTTGCCAGGCAAGGCTCACACTACCTCTACTCCCAACCTCTGCCTCCAGTATATTACTATGCAGTCAATACCCTACATTGGGGGTAAAATGAACAAACTAAGTCATGGTAAACATACAAGACAAAATGAACGAGTATATTTTCCAACTTTCAGCTGGGACCACCAGGAGAATTCAAGGTAATCTAGATCACGAGGACAGGAGTGACCTGGAAGCACAAGGTGAATGGGACTGTTTCACGTATAACTGCTGAAAGCCATATTAGATAACCCCAAGGATGAACAAGAAAATGGGTTATGAACCCTTGAATATATGGTACTCTTACCTTCTCTTTCTTTGGACCAGCAGCTGGGGCAGCGTTGTTATTCATGGCTACTTTGATAAAGGGGTTGTTGTGGGATCCAAGTGTGAAGTTACCAAATGAGAGGTCACTGCTGCTCCTAGGTAGGAAAAAGCCAAGAATACTTGATGGAAAACCTTCCAAGACAATCACATACTTAAAAACATAATAATAATAAAAGCTAATAAATAAAATAGTCATAACAACCTTGAGCCTCCACAATTCTTCACATTCACACAGAAGTGAGCAAATGTTCCAAAGCTAGGTATGATAACGGGAGGGTAAGAGGTATGATCCCAGAGTATCAATCTTGTCCTGTATACTATTGGTATACAAATAGCTGAATGTACAAGTTCTAAACATGAACATATAGCAACTTACACAGAATTCCTCAAAGTATCGTAGGCCACAAAGAGTCCAGGTGTCGGATGGCAATTCAAATAGTGGTCCACCAACACAAATCCAACACCCCTCCCGTCATCAAACAATGGCTGAAATTGATGGTACATTATTTTAAAAGCACAACTTTACAAACCCTTCATGCAAGCATAAAAACTTATGTTCGCTTCAAATTAAAAATAAAGTATATAATATATATATATATAGTGTGTGTGTGCATGGATGATGCTGTGATGCATTGAAGGGGATGGGTGGGGGATGGGGGTATGAGGGAGTCCATGTGAATGATATTTTGATGCAGCCTGAAGGGACTTCTCCTCATCTTCTCTTTTTCTGCATGAGAGGATTGGGGGGGGGTCACTGATTAAATGAGGTAGCCTTGCTGTGGATGTGATGTGTCTTGCTGTATTGCTTCCGACTCAGGGCAGTGGGCAAGGTGCTGGGATGACCCATCATCCAGGAGGAGCCTAGGTAAGAGGGAGGGGTGGTGAATGGGAGTGGAGTATGTGGAGATGAAGTTGATAGGAATGGATTTATGCCTATGACTTTGGCTACCTCCCTTAACCTGGGGTCCTAGCACAATTGGGGGTACTGGGAAATGCCGAATACATGGTGGTATTTCACTTCACTTTCCTTTATTCTTAAAGTAATCAGATGTTAACCACTAGTCTCTCTTCCAGAATATCTGCGACCTTCAGATAACCAGCAACAGACTCTGTGTAGGACAAGTCATTCAAGTATTTTCATCTAGGGATTGTTAGTGTGGGTCATTGTAGTATGAGGTGTTCTGTGTCCTACGTGGTTAAGAACAATAATGTGGGAGACTGCAAGAGATTACAAGGTATAAGGAAGTTCCATATCCATTACAACCTATCATTCCTATCCACAAGGTTATCTAATCACTTAAAACAACTAATTGCTTAAGTGCTCGCTAAATGTTTATAGTCTAATCCATCCATTAACCACTCAGTTGGTTAACCATTTCTTGTACACAGTTGCTAAGGAATAGACAGTTGCATCTGGGACAGTTTGAATCTGTGACCATGCCTATTCTGTACTGGAAGTTTTAATGGTAGATGGTGTCCTGAGCACATGCATCAGCATAGTTCTCATTAGGTGTGGGATTTTTCTTTCCGCACAATTAACCTTTCAAGAAAAGCAAGAAGCACATTTAACTACATTCAGGTCACCATCCACCACAGAAAGAATCCCCCACATGCAACCATTGCAAACAAGTCATTGAACACCTCACCTTACATTGTCCCACATAATAAGTAAGTTTATTTAGCAAATAATCAATATACATGAAGTGCAGATAATGACAAGAACACATAGTTCGAAATATCAATTACAACTGCCGAGGATAAAACAACATACTCCTTCCTAATGTTAATTGTAGGCTAGTCTGGTGACAACAGATAGATTCACTTTGAAAGAAGGCTCCTTTAACCCATATGGGTAATTCACTCAACGTTTTATGGAGTCCATATCTTGTGGACATCCCTAGAGACCAAGTCACTCAACATATTTTTTATGACTAGTGATTAAATTCCACTATCCCTCCTTAACTCTCTCCTCTACCACCTTCACAACTCAACTTCTCAGTTGTTTATTATTATTACCAGGTCCTACTCCACCAGAGCAGTCTGTAGGATTGACAATTTTTTTTCTTTCCTGATAGATAATATAGACACATTACAAAGTTTGGTATTACTCTAGAAGTGTACACCTAAGTGATACATAAAAAATTAAAAAATAATAATAATTTTGCAAATTAAAATACATGAACATAATATCTGTTTTTCTTGGTAGAAAAAATTAACATAAAAAGTTGTTAAAGCGACACACTAGTTACAGCTTGGATGTCAGCAAGGTTTGAGACACCATGATTATTTTTTGTTGTGTAGACAAATGCAAATCTAATAAATTTGTTTAGTCTAGTCTGATGACCTCTAGGGATGCCGAATGCATACCCCATACAAGATTAGGTTAAGTTTGGTAAGGTTAGGCTAGACTAGATCAATTTATTACTTCTGTTAGCTTATCTTCAACAACAAATAAAAACAAACATGGTGTCTTGATGTTTTCCACCTTCAGAGTTTTAGCTTGTGTATCACTTTTAACCAGCCTTTTTTGTTATTGATTTCTACCACTAAACACGTATATTACGTTGAAGTAATTTAATCTGCAAAATTAATATTTAATTTTCTATTGACACTTATGTGTGCACTTCTGGAGATTTATCCAAGATAAAAAATCTTAATTGCACGCATGATATTGCAAGAGAAAATTAATTATACATTTTATAAGTTATTATGAAGTTATGTAACTTATTATGTTGAATGAGAGAAGCAAGTAAATACCTTGGGGGATTCAAAAGTGTAACGAGAAATAGACATTTGGGAATGAATGCTAAGAGGAGACTGCGTGAAGAGGTGATTGTGCCAACAGCACTGTAAGGGGCAGAAACATGGAACATAAGCGAGGAAGACTTTAACCATGTTTGAGATGAAATGTATGAGAGTATGGTAGGGATCACTAGGCTGTATTGGTTGAGAAATGAGTAGGTGAAGCAGAGAACAGGGGTGAAAAGAGTATTGGGATGGTTTGGACACATGGAAAGAATGGGTGAAGAAAGGTTAGAAAAGGAAGTATGGAAGGCATACATGGAAAGAATGAACAAGAGGGGGCAACCAAGGATGAGATGGATGAATGGGGTAAAAGGGGCACTGGGAAAGAGGAATGTCTGCTGAGGAAGGGAGAAGACAGAAGATAGGGGTGAGTGGAGAATGGTTGTGTATGGATGATGCTGTGATGCATGGAAGGGATGGAAGGGAATGGGTGGGGGGAGGTTAGGGCGTATGCGTGAATGATATTTTGATGCATCCCAAAAGGATACCTGCCAATATCTTTTTCTGCATGCAGAGAGACAGACAGACAGACAGAGACAGAGAGAGAGAGAGAGAGAGAGAGAGAGAGAGAGAGAGAGAGAGAGAGAGAGAGAGAGAGAGAGAGAGAGAGAGGGGGGGGGGTCACTAATTGAACGAAGCAGCCTTGCTGTAAATGTGCTGCAATTTGTTGGATTGCTACTGACCCAGGGCAGTGGGCAAGTTCACTGATCTGTATAACACCTGGATAGCATATACGGGCTGTGGGCTGCCCCAGGAGTGAGGTGGACAGGCAGGACATGGCCGCCATATTGGTAGTACCAAAACATTAGCACATGTGAACCGCTCCGCCAGTCATGGGCGCTGTCGTGTTACTCTCGTGGCCTATGTGGCTGGTATGGGCTGCGTGATAGTGATGCAATCTGTAAATAAGTTTTCCTGTGTGGTTTATGAAACAGTACATGTCTACATGTACTGGTATTTGACCATAAAAGTAATCAAACAAGTATGCTAAAACTGACATAAACAAGAGAATATGTGGATGTTTTAACTTGTATCACTGATCTGCATAACAATATAGATCAGTGGTTGTATCCTATGTACATTATTTTGTGCGAAGCATAAATTAGGCCTTCACATATGTGTGTGTGTGTGTGACCACATTTTATAATCTCAATCTCTCGAATCTTGACAAGCAGTCATCTTCGGCGTTTTTTGAAATCTAGTCATCTGGTCATTGAAATGCACACAGTTAATTACTGGATTACAATTACTTTATTTGCACAACTAACTACACATGTATTTCAACAAACAAATTTCACCTGTCACTAAACATACACGTATCCAGAATATTCCAAGAAACCTCCAGTGAATCTTTACAGAACAAAACCTACATTAGTATTTATTGTGAATATTGCTATTGTATCGTGTACAGCACATTACAGGTGCATTAAATATTGGACGATAGTGATATACATGGATGTGCATCGGTGCTTTTGAAACTATATTTCACATCGATCCTGAAACAGAAACTTTGACATGGAAATCGTTCAGTAAAAAGAATGTACATACATCAGTTACAATAGTACTAGTGGTTCATGAGTAAAAGCAGCAATGACTGCAACAGCTCTGTAGGGAAGAGGCCAAAAGCAGAGTATGGGAGTCCAATATATTTTACGTTTCGCCCAGCAGAAGAAGCCCTGCTGGGCGAAACGTAGAATATATTGGACTCCCATACTCTGCTTTGGCCTCTTCCCTAGTGGTTCATATTCATTAAATAGAAACGAAGACACATACCCGCTATGTTTGGTCCTGAAAAATCATACACTTCTGTAACAGTAGTTGAGACCGGTAGATGGATAAATTCTTACAAGTTGAAACATAATAGTACATGGGGTGGGGGGTGTCGAATTTCACCAGAAAAAACGTTACATAATTTTTGAACAGGCCCCGAATAGTAATTCAGCCCATCTAATATGAATTCCTCACACTTCACAATATAGAAAAAGCCTACACATGTAATCAGAAAGAACAACTGGTTCTATACAGCTACACAGCTCTGGACAGCGTTTGAGCCTTATAAGATATTTTAAATGATAAATATTTATCCTGCTATGGCCACGATTACATTGGTGACAAATGGGTTGCTGCTAGATCTATTTCTTACAGATAATAAATACATAGCATTAACATGACAACACCTAACAAAACAGTTGGTGGGCAACATTTTATTGCTCCTGATGGCCGCATCATTTGTTGATGGGTATCAGGATGTTTTGGGTAATAAAACCTTAATTTACTTACGAGTGGAAGGACTGCTCACATCCACCTTTTCTCCGGTTGGTGCAGTTGAATGCAGCACAAGTTGGCATTGTAAAATGATCGATAAATATGTAAAACACACCAATATATAGGAGTGAAAGCTGCCGAGAACTGTAAGGGACGCTATCAATGCTATCAGTCAATTGCGTGGTGTGGGTTTGTTTTGGTACTTCCAGCATGGCTGCCACCGACCTCATAATCAGGACACCAATCCGTGATCCAGTTATTTTTAGATCAGTGGGCGAGTTGCAGGGATGATCTGTCATCCAGGAAGAGTCAAGAAACGATGGAAGGGTGGTGAACGGGAGTGAACTATGTGGGAATGAAATGGGTGGGAGTAGATTTATGCCTTTGACTTTGGCTACCTCCCTTGTAAGGGAGAAAAAGCCATTGGTATGTAAATGATCATATATCAATGTAATATACATTTTTCTTGGTGGAAATCAATAACAAAGTTTTTGAAACTGATACTCTTTTGAATAAAGCTGCTATGACTAGTTGAGGTGGTGTCTGTTTTGATAGGTGCAAGGTCCAAGAAATTAAAGTTGCCTATAATAAATTCATTTAACCTAACCTAATCTGCATTTAGTAATGCAGTATCTGTAATTCAAGAGGGCATCATCATCGTCAGAAATGTTGATGGCCAATTTTGGCATCCAACCGGAATGCTGGGAGTCAGGGCCCCAACATGGTAAGTGCCGGCCCCCGCACACACCACCACTACCACCACCTTCCACATCTGATGGTCACTAGCACGATTCACATGTAACATTCATCCACAAAACGTTTATACACACAACTCATGATAAATAAATCATGCATTGAAGTGCATTATGGGGAATTTGCTTTACCTTCTTTTCACCAAAAGTGCCGCCCCGGGGCATTGTCTCACCCTGCCCCTCCCCTTGTCGGGGCCTTGCTGGGAGTAGGTGTTTCATTGCTTGTAGCAAAGCATCAAGCTCAGCTGCATAATACATTTAAAAAATATGTAGTGCAGCATACGTCACTTGAAGTAGGAGAACATGGGGGAACAACACCAACGCCATCACCAAATTAACATTGACAGAACTGGACAGATGACAAGATAGCATCTTGAACATATCTTTGATAGCGAATACGGGATGATGAGGAAAAATGCCTAACTGATAACTCTGATCTCGGCACGTATGACCTTACTATAGTGTGTGCCTCAATTATCTATAGTATATATATATATACTGTTACCATTTCTAAAATTATACATGGCCCATGTGTTCCTATGTTGTGATATGAGCGATGGTGTACTTCATTTCCTTCACAAGTGCATAGCTCTATAGATATTAAATATGAAAGATTTGGAATTTAGGTTACCTCGCTTACCAGAACGATCTGAGGGGGCGTTAAATTTTGTTATACATCTTCTGCAACAGTCATTACTCCATGTGTACATTCCCCCCCCACCCAAAAACCCCGCTTTCCCACATTCCCCCCCCCCAGATCGTTCGGGAGGAGAGGTAGGTCAAATTGCATTACTTTAACAATTAATATCTATAGAAGTACGCACTTGCGCAGGAAATGAAGTACACCATCGCTCATATCACAACATTTACCACTAGGAACACATGAGGCACATATCAAGTTGTACAGTTGTGTGAACCTATAAATTGTCCGCAATTTTTTTTGGTTGAAGATGGTGAAAACAGGGGAAAAAGAGGAGGAAGCTTTGGTACCATATCTTACATAAATTGATAACCAAACCTAACTTAGTTATATAAGAAGATAAGTTTTACCATTAATGACAGATTACCATAATCAAAATTCTAGGATGAAAAAACATACTTGCAACTGTAACCAAACAAGTATAATAGTATTGTTTACATAGTCATAGCCTCATAGTGACAGTCAGGGTAATTTTGAAATCTTGATTTCATGGCTAAATCTAAGACTTGAATCTTGTAGGAACTATTGGGGGGAACTCTACAATTATACACATTTTCTTATGCATGTCAGCTACAACGTATTGTATGAACAAGTTTTGAACATTTTCAATATTTGATGTATGACAGTAATCAACGGAAATGTTATGGGGGACCGTGTGCATATGTTATATGGCAATGCCCACTAAACTTCAACACGGTTATCAACTGATACAAAAAGACCCACCACAAAAACCTCAATTTACCTACGACACTACTAGGTAGCCCAAGTCAAGATTGGTCCTTACTTTAACACTATTTAAAAGTGTTAAAACAAAGCAAACATTTCCCCTACAAAATTCGCACAAGTAAATGGTACTCAGCAACTCCTGTACACGAGTACATTATCCAATCTCAAATTAAATAAGCTGACTAAAATAACCTGCATACACATATTGGCTACTTCTAAGTACCACTATGGCACCACCATTCACTTACATGCTTAACCAGCATACGCATATATTAAAAGTAATGAATCAGATTCATACTGAATCTGCATCAACGCCCATTGCAAACGATCTTCAACCTTCCAAGTACCAAGGCATCACAGAGGCACCTACGTTTACAGCTTCCAGCATAAAAATAAAACTATATTTCCACCTCATTTCTACTTAATTATGTTCCCTTGGGTTTCCTACCCAAAAACTAACATTCAATAAAACCTACTTTGCAATATCAATTCCTTCCAAGTCCCACGCCGGTTCAATTCTCCCAACCCAAATAAACACGCCAAGCCAAGAGGATGCGCAAGGGAAGCGTCTTCAACCAACGCAATGCGCGCCACATTTAATTTCAGCTAAATAAATCGTGGATACAAAGGCTTTCTTAAATATAATATGTTATTGAAATAAAACAATCACCAGTCTGAAACTATGTAGCTAATTTAGTCAAGGAAAATAGCAAAATACACATGGAATAGTTGATGTTTTGTAGTAAGATAATTTGGACATTTTTTGTTTCGTTCCATCTCACGTCAAGTTTGCCCGGTACATAACCAAGACTTTAATTGTTACAAGGTTTATATAGCTCATGATGATTGAATAAACATTTCATAAATGGCTGACATATACCAAAAGTCTACAGAATAACCAGTAGGCACATCTCCCTACATCATACTCTAACAATCAATGACTCGGAACGGAACGATCCATTTCAAACGTTCGGAGATATAGAGCATGCCGTTACGTAATCGTATTGGATAAATAGTATAGAGTATAACTTTATAGAATACCTAGTTTTACGCCTATGAACGAATCTATATATTGTGAACGTGGATCAGATTAAAGCCGGGATTAATGAGTTGGTGAGACTGGAGGCAATCCCTTGGATGTGAAGATCAGCGAGTTTGAACGAACGCTGATATCCTTTTCATACTGGTCTAATTTACGTCAACTCTTGTGTATTTAGATACCAGAAATAAGAGTTTGCTTACTGTATTGTAGACCTCTCTAAGAACATTTCAGCAATGAAGATTAAAAAAAATAGAAACAAAGTCGTTTGCGCTCAAACTCATAACAATTCTGCTGGACAATACCAATGACAGATGATACAAAGTTGTTACAGAGCTGTAGAAATCCGCTCTCAAATATCCACTTATTTGTGGGTTTCGTTCACTATGGATTCTATCCACTGTAATTCGTTACATTTCGAGAGGGGGAGATCGTTCAGCTGGGTAAAATCTCTTAGCTACTAGCAAATTAACGAGTCAAATGCCACCTCTGAATCATGCTATAAAAATTTTCTTCCAATGAATATCGCCAATGGCAAACTGTATATTTTACTCTGGCTACCCCGATCAATTTTAATGAGCCTGCGGAAACATGCGCTTCATGACATTTCGACCTACGCTGTCATTATTAACAGCGACTTTTGTTTAGTCTGTTGTCAAGGTTCTACAAAATGGGACTTCGTAAATATGAATAAGAAAATGAACCCATCCTTTATTTACCTAGATATACTCAAAAGAAAACATGGTACAAATGACTGTAGACATGGTCAGAAATGCAAGCATGTTCACCCAGCCATATGTAAATATTTTTAGAAGCTCTGCCAAGGGATTCGAACCCTGACCTGTGCGTACATAATTATGAAGTCATTATGTATAAAAAAAAAAAAAAAATTACCAATGCCCACAGTACATATTCCCACACCCTGAAAAAAAAACAGCAGCAACAATCACCTTTAAGGGGGGCCACCCCCGAAAACTCCTTGGGCTCATATCTCGCTTCTGGTTCATCCAATTGCTTTGAAATTTTAATATGTTGTTTGTTGGTATAAAGAAATGCTATTCTGTAAATTTCATGAAATTTTAATGAATGGTAGTGGCTACAAAAAAAACGTGTTTTTCTTTTTTTTGTTTCACAAGATTCATTTTTCACTTAATTGCTTTGAAAAAATTATCATAGAAACTTTGTTTATATATCTACATTTTGTTGGATTTGATTTTCAATTTTTTGTTTTGTCTTTGAAGGAATTTTTTTTTTCGATTTTTTTTTAGGTCTCCTGAATCCCGTTTTTTTTTTTTTTTTTTGACAAATTGAAAAATCTAATTCCAACAAAAAATTCTATTTTTGTTGAAGTATAAATTGATACCTAACATAAGTTGATCAGAGTTTTTACCGATTTTGTGAAATTATTTGAAGTTCAAAAAACAACATTTCGAGATATCGGCTTCTAAAGTTTTTTTTCGGTTTTTTCCTTTTCCTGCCATGTGTATTCATCTGATTAGCATCAAATTTTCACATATGATTGTGTATATATTGTTGACTTGGAGAATGAAGAGAAACGGGGGGTGACTGCTGTTGTAGCGTGGGTGGGAGTGGTGGCGGAGGAGGAGGTGATAAGCCGGAAGGCGATAACACGCTCTCTCCCCTTCATCTCTGCTAATTTCTTCGCTAATTTCTCCTTGATCTGAAGAGTCTTGATGCCCTTTACTCTTCTTGAAGTTGGATATCCTCGATAACGTAAGCTTACGTTTGTAAGTCATCTTGCAAGACGAATATAAAAGAAATATTACAGGAACGCAGCATTGCGTTATCTGTAATGTCTCCGTATGTACTGGACGTGAGTAGCTAGGATTTACCACACGCATGTGGGGAAGAGATGCCATTTGTCGAAATTTATATAAAGAAAAAATTATTTTAATGATAGTTCTACATAGTTATAACCATTGAATGATACCTCATTTTCTAGCGCACGCGTCAAGCTATGACGCAACACCCCGGGTCATTTAAAAATGGCATCTGAGGGGGGGAAAAAAATATTTTTCAGAAAAAAACTTCACCAAGTGATAGTTTCGGGTAGGACTGACATCTTGAGCCGATAAAAGTGAAAAGTGAAATTTTAAAAATATTCGTGAAAAATTCACCGGGGTGGCCCCCCTTAAGAAGAAACGATTCCCAGATTACAAGCAAACCAGTGACCAATCCCTGCACCGTCAAATCAAATTAAAATAGTACAGGAGCTGCAGGAAGGAGAGTCAGTAACAGGCAGTTGCTGATAAAATTATATTATTTTCATGAATTTATTTTTATTTATTTATCATTATTTATCTATTTATTTATTTACTTATTTTTTTTTAAGGGGACAGTGGAACGGTTAGCAGTACAACAGCATCAAGTTCAAATGATGCTAAAAATAGAAGTGGAAAATAAATGGAAACGGAGTGTATCATGTAGTGCAACATTCCATATTCTTATGCCAAAACAAAGCAAGGTAAATAAGCGTTCCCTAGAAAATTTGCAAGAAGATTCAAATGACTGTTGCCATAACCTACTTAAATCTAAAAAATAATGAGAAAGATGAAGTTGGCGTGAAAAATACACGCTTTGCAGGACAGATAGAAAGGATAGAAGTCATGGCGTTGCTACACTATAACTCAGATATAAGTTAGCGATAGACGCACAATTGTTGGGCATATAGAACTCATAGAACTATCAGTTAAAATCAAGTCTATTTTTTTGTCATTAGTTATTATCACCCTCACCCCACAGTGTGATATATATACATATATGTTGACATATATATATATATATATATATATATATATATAAATATGTATATTTATATATATCTATATATATATATATATATATACATATATATACACAAACACACACACACTGGATAGTCCCAAGTTCAGATATTAATTTATTTTCAACCACATTAACTTTTCACTTTTAATTCCATGTCATCACGATCGAGACTGACAATGCGCTCGACGGAGACATATGCGGAAACTGATACGCAGTGAAGCCAAGGACTCGAACCTAGTTTAGACGTACCAAAGTTACAGTGACTAACCACTGCGCCATCAAGAGAGATGGCGCAGTGGTTAGTCACTGTAACATTGGTACGTTTAAACTAGGTTCGAGTCCTTGGCTACACTGCGAATCAGTCTCTGCATATGTCTCCGTCGAACGCATTGTCAGTCTCGATCGTGATGACGTGGAATTAAAATTGAAAAGTTAATGTGGTTGAAAATAGTTTTATATATATATATATATATATATATATATATATATATATATAATGTGTGTGTGTGTGTATGTATAGTTATCTATGTATGTATATATATATATATATATATATATGAGTTTATTTGGTAGTGAATCAATATATATGAAGTGCAGATAATGAAAAGAACACATAGTTCGAAATAACAATTACAATTGCCGAGGATATCTGTGTATGTATGCATTTACACACACACACACACACACACACACACACACACACACACACACACACACATATATATATATAAATATATATATATATATATATATATATATATATATATACATATACACTGTATATATATTGCTGAAGTCACGAGTTTAGCGCTTTTCGTGGATATCAATTAGGTAACACCAAGGACCGAAAACAGGTGGGTGGATGCAAATAATATGGATTTGGATGCAAAAGGAATGTCTGTTGAAGAGGATGGGGAAAAGGGCATGAAATAGGTGTTACTGGAGAGTTGTGAATGGGTATGGAACTGGAACAGCGGAAATTAAATTACAGCAGAAAAAAAAATAATAAGAGGAGGATGAACCAGAAGAAATAAAGAACAACGGAAGAAGGAAAACAAGAAAGTGTAGATAAAGCTATGGTGAAGGCGTTATAAATAGAGAAGCATTAATCAACAATGTTGCAACTTATATATTTTGTTCTGGTCAATGGACAGGCGATTTCATGGTTGGAAGAATATCCCCATTAGTCAAGAGCACCTTCATGACAGACCTTAACTGAATGAAGTTGTGTGGAGTTAAATTTAGCAAAGTAAGTAAAACTAGGGTGCCTCCATTTCAACGAAAAAAAAAACCTTGGTATATAGATGCTATCAACAAATTGATGTTTCAAATATTGGAGTACAGGATACTCTGCAGATTTCTTTCCACCTTCAGATTATTCATTTGGACACCACAATCTGAATTGAGATATATTTTGATTCTTAGATTAATAAAAATAACCCCTGTTTAGGTTATAAAATTGTATTTATTTTGCTACGTGTTGACGGAGTTAGCCGTATGGAGTGGCGGTACTGTCGAGACTAAAATACGAAATTTATACTTAGATATGTTGACGCATCTCGTCCATCTTTTTGGCGGGAAGGATGAGACGCCTGTTCGCGTCTTATTTATTTATTCTCTTTCCATCTAACGTCTGTGCACATTTTCTTTGTTTTCCTATAGTAGATGTGCTGGTAGGGAGGTACATTAAATTATGGCTGCAGTGACTGACATTAAAACTGATTAGAATTTATGTGTCTGAACTGAAAATAAATTAGTCTCATACTAATGCCATGACAGACAAAATAGCAGTATTCTTCTTAACCTCTTTTGAACCAAAGCTGAATAAAATTACCTGGCATAAGCCAGTACAAAACCCTTTGAATTGTTCTATACCCCAGGAGAGTTTAAAATATTATACACTTTGGTGAAATTGAACCAATCAACACGGGGTGCATCAGATGGTCTGTCACGCCCTGTGCCAAGGCCAAGTTAAACGCTTAAACCAATCCACCTCTGGGGCTAAGTGCCCTGATCCGGTCCCAGATTTCTGGTGTTTCAAATGTGTCATTTAATTAATTCTTCGTCTCATAAATAAGAGTAAAAATAAAAGAAAATGCATTTTCTCTGTCATGGTGTCTCATGTCCGTGAAATGAGCCTCAGTTATTACTAATATCGATATGACAGAGAGAAAAAAAAAGTCTTTGAATGAAGATCTATGTTTGTATTTTTATTCCTTAGTTGTGGATGGAGTGAATTTGAGTGGAAGACCGAGAATGTGATGGATGGATGGATGGATGGGTGTGATAGGGGCTTGTGTACAAAGGGTGTGTCTGTCGAGTAGGAAAGGGAGATGTCTGTTCTACAAATTCTCGAGTGGATGAGGGTTTGCCAAATAATGAAGCGGTGGGGGTAAACCAACTTCGGCTGGGGTGGGGCAAACCTTCATCCACAAGGAGCTGAGATAGAAGGGGCAACAAATGGGCGTGGAATGGATGAAAAGTGAGTGTGTGGCTCGAATAGGACATCCCCTTTTACCAGAAGGAAAGGGCCTCTGACATACTGAATATATGTATTGTTGTTATTATATTATTACTGTTTTATCATCATCATCATCATCATCATCATCATCATCATTATTATTATTATTATTATTATCATTATTATTATTATTACTATTATTATTATTATTATTATTATTATTATTGTTATTATCATTATTGTTACTGTTACTATTATTATTATTATTATTATTGTTATTATCATTATTAGTATTATCATTTTTATTACCATCATCATTGTCACTATCACCTCTTTTGTAATTTTGTGTCATCATTACAGACATAATTACCATTATCAATATAGTATTGCTATGTACTATACCAATCTAATACCTTGAACATGCTCAACACTATCAATAGGAAACGCGATTGGTGTGTGGCCAATTTGTCCTCTCAGAGTCTCAGGCCTCCACGGGCCAAACGGTACCCCACCCTATCCGGAGTGTGAAAATAGCCCGCAGAGTCCCTTTAGCAGCGGGGCCGGGCGTGACAACGACGTCTACAAGGGTCCCAATGTATGGCTGCCAGATGTTTAGGTTTCACTACGCCAGGCATTTTGGTGCTCTGCCGTATGTCTGCCAACAATATGTGTTTTTGTTTTGGAAATATGTTAGATATTGAATATATATATATATATATATATATATATATATATATATATATATATATATATATATATATATATATATATATATATATGAGAGAGTGATAGGTGGGGAAGGGTAAGCGAAGATGGGCTAAGAATACATTTATTGTTCTTACGTTTCGGTTTTTATAACCTTCCTCATATGATGTATCTATATGATAGAAGTCAAAACTTAATTCCAGAATTTTGACTATGAATTAATCAACGATAGAAGGCCGTTTTCTTCCACTTGGCTCACAACCATACGAGTTGTACATGTGTGTAGATGCCGACCATCATCTATACATCTATATCTATATATATCTCTCTCTCTCGCTATATATATATATATATTGCTGCCGTCAAATGATTTTATCAACTAAGAGGACTCCCCATCCGTAGTGATTCCCCACCCATAAACGTTACTCATAATTCGAAATTATATATATATATATATATATATATATATATATATATATATATATATATATATATATATATATATGTGTGTGTGTGTGTATTTATTTCAATAACTGTCTAGTTTCTGCAACCAGGATGTATTGATAATGGGTGATTTCAATTTTACTGACATTGATTGGATGACCCTTGAACATGGCCATATAGGTAGTCGCTTGATTGATTTTCTCGATGACAATTACTTAGTTCAGCATGTAAAAGAGCCCACAAGACATGGAAACTTACTCGATCTATTGATCACTAGCCGCGAAAGCATGATAACCGATGTAGAAGTCGGTAAAACTATTGCAAATAGCAATCACAACTTAGATTCAAACTACTAAAAATTTTAGAATAGATACTTGTGTTTCTAAAATACCCGATTTCAGTAAAGCTCAGTTCATAGGACTACGTCAGGAGCTTCAGCTTACAGATTGGGAGGCAAAATTAAGCGAAAGACCTGTAGATCAGATGTGGGAAATATTTCAAAATACGCTCATTAAGATGATTCATACTTATATTCCTTTTAAGGACAGACGTCCCCCAAATCAGGCTCGTCCAAAATGGCTTGACAAAGAAAAAAAAAAAAAAAAAAAAAATTGCTAAAAAGAGAGTCTTACAAGAAATATAAGTGCTTGGGTGCATCAAATGATTATCAAAGCTATGTATTAATACAGAGAGACTTAAGATTCTATAAGGGAATTGACAACAGAAGTGACAAAATTTTCACACTGAATGAGAATCAGGCAAGAAACAATGGTCTCAAACTGTCCGGAAATAGATTTAATTTGAAAGTGGGTAGAAACAACTTCGCCAACCGTGTAGTTAATGAATGGAATAAACTTCCTGCAGAGGCAGTGCAATGTAGTTCAGTTCGAAGCTTTAAAAATAATTTAGATAAACACCTAAGCAAGATGATGTAATGATTATAATTTATCTTATATCATTTGTTTATTTTTGTTATCATTTGCCCGTTTGTTTATTATTATTTGCTTGATTCTCATTTATTATTAGTTATATGTCAATTTATTATTATTTACTATTTACCTGTTTGTTTATTATTCAACTATACCTATGCATTCATTTATGTATTTGATCTATTATTTACAGTATTATAGTTTTTTATTTATTAATTTATTTATCATTGTTATGATTTTTTTCGCATCCGACCTAGATGTGGACCTAAAGGTCTCCTGTCGGCATGCGCCGCCTTTGTAATTCTTTGTAATATATATTCGAAAAATATGGGGCAGATTCTCTTGTATACAAGGAGTATTGAAATCGACAGCATTCTGACAATTGATAATTTCCTTATTATTATTTTCTAGGTTTCCAACAAGGATCCGGTCATTCGGGGGATGAGCAAAGACGAGTTCACCAAGAACATCCATTTAATATCTTAATCAACGTTTCGTCTACAGAAAGACATCTTCAGGAAAATATGGAAAACAAAGAAGTACAAACATACAAGTACGATCACACAATTTAAAGCTGTTATAACAATATAACATAACAGGGAATTTAGCCTAATATGCAGGAAAAAGATTAAACACGACATTCGATTGCTTTCGAACGAGAAATGTATGCTTTCATATAATTTGACACTATGGGCCTAACGGTCATCTGGGGTGGATGGGGGGGGGCTGAGGGGTTGGGTGAGAAGGGGAGGGGGGTAAGGTCACCTGACGCGATGGTGCCCGCAGGGATGGGGGGGGGGGCGGGGATGGAGGGGAAGAGGGGGGGTGCATGAGAGAGGGGATTGTCATTGAACAAACTTGTGCTAGAAACCATGTTTGATTGAATATTGATTATAGGATTTTTTTTCTCTTAGAAGCAATGTACATAAGATAAAAAATCCTATTATCAATATTCAATCAAACATGAGAAAGGGAACTGTCATTGAATAAGCTTGTGCTAGAAACCATGTTTGATTGAATATTGATAATAGGATTTTTTGTCTTGGAAGCAATGTACATAAGAGAAATAATCCTATTATCAATATTCAATCAAACATGATTTCAATTGTCATTGAATAAGCTTGTGCTAGAAATCATGTCTGAATATTGATAACACGATTTTTTCTTCTTAGAAGCAATGTACATAAGAGTAAAAATCCTGTTATTAATATTCAATCAAACATGGTTTCTAGCATAAACTTATTCAATGACAATTCCCTCTCTCACACACTAAACCCTCTTCCTTTCCATCCCCGTCCTCCCATCCCTGCTACACCATCGCGTCAGGTGACTTTACCCTCCTTCCCTTCTCACCCAACCCCTCAGAGCCCCCCCCCCCCATCCACCCCAGATGACCGTTAGGCCCATAGTGTCAGAATATATGAAAGTATATGTTTCTCGTTCGAAAGCAATCGAATGTCGTGTTTAATCTTTTCCTTGCATATTAGGCAAAATTCCATGTTATGTTATATTGTTATAACAGCTTTAAGTTTTGTGATCATACTTGTTTGTTTGTATTTACGTATTTAGGCAAAATTCCATGTTATGTTATATTGTTATAACAGCTCAAGTTTTGTGATCATACTTGTTTGTTTGTATTTCTGTATTTTCCTTATTTTTCCTGAAGATGTCACTGTGCATACGAAACGTTGAGTAAGATATCAAATGGATGTTACATGAGGATGTCAGTGCTCTAATCCCTGGATCTTCAGACAGTGGGAACTGTGATGGAAATGTGACAAAATACTGAAGAAAACTCCCAAGCACAGGTTGTGATGTAACGCACCATGTCAAATGCACTTACGCATCTACCAAAGGATATGTGAACATTACAAAGCACAATCTCTCATGGCAATGTGCACCTGACGCGTGTGTGGGGTGCAATGAGATGGTGGCAAGCCAGCACAAGGGTAAAGAATGTAACGAATGTCAAAGATTGACACAT
>NC_134806.1:15411268-15418768 GCF_046742065.1 Oratosquilla oratoria
ATCAGGAAGATGGTGGATAGGACTCTTACCTGTGGAAGAACGACGTCGGGAGGAACCTGGGGGGGCCACATCGACATGCCCGCGGGCAGGCAAGGAGGCCGTGTTGGCAAGAGGGACGGACTTCTGACGAGGAAGGCGGGGGGATGGAGCCGTTTCTCCAAGCTCTTCTCTTGTGTGTGCGTAGTACTCGATATGTTTTCTTTACTCTTGAAAGTGTTCTACGTACTTGGTATCACTTGGGGTACGACCTTTCCATCGCGGGGAGTAATGAGCGTCTGGTGGTCCTTCTTTGAAATGGGAAATCTAGAAGAAGCTTGATGTTATCAACAAACGGACTGTTGATGCTTTCATACAGGGTGTTCCTATGGTGTTAACTGTTCGATGTGACTGCGTGTTTAGTGCTCCGTACCATTTTTTAGTGTAGAATGAATCAGGAACACGTAACAAGGACCAGAGTGTAGAACCTAAATGAGACAAAAAGGAAAAGATTATGTTGTAGATTAGTCGTTCTCAGACTGGTGTGCGCATTCCCAGGAGTAAGCCCACGAACGGGACTCTCAGGGGATACGCATTTTACATTACAGAAGAATCCTGAAACTACGAACTGAAAGCGGGTTGGGGACTATTGGTCCGTTAAAGCCGTCTGTCCGTAGGTTCCGTGTGTTGAACGTAACGTATATAAGCAGAGTCGTACTAATTACCAACAACTACCGTCAACTCCAATGATATTCATTGTTTTTAGTTAATATCGGCATAAATTAATTATCTGTACTATCTTTTATCGTATCTGTAAGTTTGAAAGCATTTGCCCGTATCAATATCGAGAGTCAAGATGTGATACACTACCGACAACTCGTAGCTCGACGCGAGCTTCGTGATGTCATGTTTATTTTTGTTTGTTGTGGAAGACGAACAAACGGAGGTCTGAGGGTGATTGCCAGATAAAGTCAGGTTCACGCGGAAAATTTTATCGACAATTAGTTGACGATATCTGAATTTGGTCACACGAGCCTATGTGGAGTACACTCGTGCCGCCTAAGGTCGCTTGGTGAAATCAATGTAAAAAGAAAACGGCGCGTGTTAGATGTTCATAGTTTTTTTTATTGACAAACATTGTAATGAATAATCCTTATAGTTTACGGAAAAAGTGCTGGCAAAATATTCGCCATTTTCCGTAAAGTTTACGGTGTTTCCGTAGATACATTGAAATATATGGAGGATTACAATAGACAATCATAAAACATATTTGACATAATAACTTTTTGTGATTTTGCATATACGAGTAAGCTCACAAATAAGGACAGAGAAAATGCCGTACATGATTCTACTAATAAAAAACGATGTAATTTGAAATGTATTACTTTCTCTTTTAGGAAATACGAAAATAGTGTGTAAAATATAATTCTAAAGGGTACGGAATAATTCGTAAAAATTGATTGAAAAAAGTATATGTGTGTGTGTGTGCGTGTGTGTGTGCGTGTGTAAATGTACATGCGTCCGTATGTATGTGCGCGCGTGTGTAAATGTGCGTGCGTGTGTGTGTGTTCGTGTGTATGTGGACAAATGTATGTTATTACATTTGTTACTTCAACAACTACTGGTACCTAGTGTCACTAGTTTTGGCAATTTGTTAATCGATTCTCATCGTGAGATCCTCACAGTTTTATTTAATTTTTTCATCTACTTTTATTTAACTTAATTTTATTTTATTTTATTTTATTTTGTCATGTTCTATTTGATTTTATTCACATATTTCATTGAATCATGTTCGTATCTAATCCTAGTACATGGAAGGCAAGACTTAGGTGGTGGTGGAGGAGGAGGAGGAGGAGTGGACGTTTCTTTTAGTTGAATAAAATCATCTGGCGTAAGTCAGATGAAAACCCTTTAGGACGAAGAAAGCTTTCTATGGGTTAATCGAGAGGTCTTTGGCCCTCTGGGACGCTTCTCCCATCCGAACACAATTGCCTGGTGTCAGCCAGAAATGAATCTTAACCTTTTTCGCTCTGATTTACGAGTAGGCGTCGACTCCCGTTGCCCCTAAAGAGGGAATAGCACCTCCGTAGCGAATGGGCTAAAGTCGACAACACAACACCCCTGAGTGGGTCAGCCAGGAAGGTCTGTGACCTTTGGAGGCCCGTAGTCGCCCTCCAGCGGAGCCGAATCGTCCAGTCGTTGCTGGAATTGGTTTACTAATAGGCTGGTCAACTCTCAGATACTCACAGATGATCCCCTGGGAGAGGCTTAAACCTGTTACTCCAGACTCTACATGAATACTATTATCGTTTGGTGGTGGTGTGTATTGGACTATTGGAGATCTATAGTTAAATACCAGCTCCTGATTCGCCCAGAACTTGTCCAGCCGAGCTTCAAATTGGCACACCGAGGATGGAATAGACTTAGTAACCATGTAGTAAGCGCTGAAACTATCGGTTGTTTTAAGAAACAGTAAGACAACTTTATGGATGGGGTGACAGGTGGTGATGGATACGGAGCTGCCTTGTGTAGGCCTTATGGTCTCTTGCAGTCTCCTACATTCTTATGTTATGTTAATATTTGTCTTTCGGGCGTCGGCACTCTTCGGAGTGTCATTCGCGATGGTCTTCGATTTCTTTCGCTCCGATGGCTCACGTCACGTGTTTTATTCTGGCTAACGACAGACGATTTTATTCATTTGAGGCCAATTCTCATGCTGAAGGGGTCAAGAATTAAAAAAGTGTGGGACCGTCTTCTCCTCGCTGAATAGAATCGTCTGTTTTTAGTCAGAAAAGAGTTCTCCTAAACTACCAAATTCCTCAACGGGATGATCTCTGATCCTTTGGAGTAGACTGAAGGATTTCATGTGTAGTTCCATTATAAAAAAGGGACAAGTGTGAATGCAGTAGTTTTGGAGGAATTAGTTTGTTATGTGTAATCGATAAAGAGTATGAGAGGGTGTTATATGAGAAGATTAAGAAAGGAACAGAGGAAATAATTGGAGAATATCAGTGTGGGTTTAGAAAAGGATGCGGGCGCGCAAGTTTAATTTTTGTGGTAAGAGAAATTTTCGGCAGATGTTAATCATGTCTTTTGGACTTTCATGGCTCTGGAGAAGATTTATGACAGGGTTGACAGGAGGGCATTGTGGGTTGTGCTGCGGAAGTCTGGGACAGGGGGTGTTTTTTTTTTTTTTTTTTTTTTTTTTTTATACTTGAGTAGCAGAGCTTATGCGAGGGTAGGGAATGGAGAGAGTGAATGATTTGAAGCTAAGGTGGGGGCTGCGCCAAGGTTGTGTAATGTCACCATAGTTGTCCAACGTTTACATGGCTGGGGTAGAGCGGGAGGTATATGCAAGGGTAATGGGAAGGGGGTGAAACTGGTAAGGGAGAGTGGAAGAAAGTGGGAAATAAACCAGTTGTTGTTTGCGGATGACACAGCCTATGTATGGATTTGAGGATAGTTTGATGCACTTACTGGCGGGGTTTGGGACGCTATGTGAGAGGAGAAAATTAAAATTCACGTACATACATACATAATCCAATGGCTTTTTCCCCCTACATAGGGGGTAGCCAATAAGAAAAAGGCATAGAAACCATGCTACATATGACCCTAGGTACATAAAACTCTTCACCACATCCATCCTTCCTCATTTAACTCACTGCCACCCTGTCCCCTTATATATCCCATTGCACTATTTTCACCTACGTGTATTTCATTTTTTCCTATGTACTAAATGAAAATAAAAATACACGTAGGTGAAAATAATGTAATGAGATATATAAGGGGAGAGGGTGGCAGTGAGTTATAGGAGGAAGGCTGGATGTGGTGAAGAGTTTTAGGTACCTAGCGTCACATGTATCATGGAATGATGGTAAATTGTTGTAAGGGAAGCAAGTAAACATCTGGGGGGGGGGGTGGAGTTGAATTGAAGAAAGCCACGAGGGATAGATATCTGGGGACGAACGCAAAGAGAAGACTAACAAGAAGGGTAATTGTGCCCACGATACTATACGTTGTAGAGACTTCGAACTTAAAGGGAAAGGAAGACCCTAAACGTGTTAGGGATGATGTGTTTAAAAATATTTTGAGGGTTTCGTGGATGGATAGAGTAAAAAATGAGGAGGTGAGGCGGAGAGGGTGGACAGAAAGCTGGCAGATAGGACTGACCAAAGAATACTGGAATTATTTGACATGTGGAAAGAATGAGTTAAAGAAGACTAGTAAGAAGAATGTGGAGGACAGAGGTGACTGAGTGTGAACTTGAGAGGAAGACCGAGAGGGTGGGCTGATGGGGTTGAAAGGGGGCACTGGGTGCAAGAGGAATGTCTGTCAAGCAGGGAAGAGAGAGAACAAGAGATAAGTGTGGGTGGAGAATGGCTGTGAATGGACAAAAACCTGACGCGGTCCGAAGGGATGTCTCTTCTTGTCTGCTCTGTAAATTCTTGAGTGAATGAGGGGGGAGGATCGTCGTGTCACGTGGGGTGGGAGTAAACCAGCTTTGGCTGTCAGGCTCTGGTGTCAAAATGCTGTGTCTTGCTGCACTGCCTCTGACCCGAGATGACTCTTCATACGCAAGAAATTTAGAAGGGACAATAAATTGGTGTGGGTTGGATGAAGGGTGAGTATGTGCTTTGACTCGACCGCTCTACTTATAACCGGAAAATGGCTTTTTGGTATATGTGTGGATACATACACATACACACAAAAATGTATATATATATATATATATATATATATATATATGTATATATATATATATACATATATATATATACATACATATATATATATATATACATATATATATACATACATATATATATATATATATATACACACACACACACATGTATACGGTTTTGATAATAGGTTTGATAACTGCGAACATCAGATATGAAAATAATTAAATACTCAATTTCCAACGAAAGTTTTGGAACTACAAGCGTACTATTCAGGAACATTAGCAGAACAGAATTTGCTCGGTTGAAATAAGCAGTGTATATGGAGTGACGCCGGTCTGACGTCATCCTTAAGGAACCCCGCCCCCCGCCCCGCCAGGATGGATTGAAGGGAGAGAAGGAGGGGTGGAGGGAAGGTGGAGGGAAGGTGGAGGGGCAGCTCCAAGTAGTGGTGATTTACAAAACGACCGCATCTAAGTACATAACACAGTATGCCGCTTTGTTGGGCTACAGCCGAAGGACCCGGGGAAAGGGGAGTGGACAGGGGACAAGAAAGGGAGGGAAGGGGAGAGGGAGTGAAGGGAAGAGGGAGGGAAGAAAGTGAAGAGAGTGAGGAAAGGGGAGGAAAAGGGTTGAGGGAGAAGAAAGGGAGTAAGGGAGGGAAGGGGAAGGGGAAGGAAGATGGGAGGGAATAAGAAAGGGAGGAAGAAGAGGACGATGCAGGGAATGGAGAAGGACCGGAAGAAGGGACTTGGGCGAAGAATGAAGAAAGGCTGATGGAACGAAGGACGGAGGAGGGAAGGAAGGGAAGGGAAGGAGAAAGGGAAGGGAAGGAGGAAGGGAAGGGAAGGAGGAAGGGAAGGGAAAGGGAAACGGAAGGAAGCAGAAACTAATGAGGGAAGAGTAGGAGAGGCGGGAATAGTAATGACTATAGAAAGGGGAAGGAACGGGTGGGGAAGAGGGACGAAAACAGGGACCAGGGTAGAAAGAGGAAGAGGACTAGGGCAGGACTGATGGAGAGAACGGAAATGTCTGAAGTAGGAGAGGAGGGAGAAGAAGAGGATGGAGGTGGGAGGATGAGCTGATAGAAAAAATGAAGAGTTAACTTGAGAAGGGGAGAGACCAATAGGGAGGACTCTTGTAAAGAAAAGAAGGAACTGAGGAGGAAGGGAGAAAGAGAGAGAGAGGAAAAAAGAGAGGGAAGTAGAGAAGGACGAAGGAGAGGAGTGGAGGAAGAAGGGAGGAGGGTGTGATAATGTATGTGTGTTGAAGGAGATATAGGGGGAAAGAGGAGGGAAGAAGTGAGTAGTTCTTTGAGGAGAAAACGAGCCCAGACGGGGATTGATGGAGACGAGTGGGTCACGGTGGGGATGGCGGGAGAGGGGGAGAGAAGGGGGAGAGGGGCAGAAAAGGGGGGGAATATGGGAATGGACAAGAATGCCATTTTCCCGTCAGCTGAGGGTAGCAGCCGCCACTGTATGCGCACATGTGTATCTGTGAGTGTGTGTGTGGATCTGTGTGCCTATTTGAGTGTGCTCGTGTGTGCGCATGCACGCACACACATGCAGATAATCGCATTCGCGCACACACATACACACACACACACACATACACATGTGCGCACGCGCGCTCACGCGCATACACAAGCACACATACATACACACACACACATATACACAAACACACACATTCACACACAAACAAACAAACACATACGCATACATGTACGCACACACTCTTGGACCAGAATTCATTAAACTTTTATGGTCGTAGGTTCGCCATATACAGTAGAGTGTTGAAAGTTCATCGTTCCGAATATTTTCAACGAAAATATGAAACGGTATTCATACCAACACACAACAGAATGTGACTAATTCTCTACCACGTAAGTATGTTGTACCCCATTTCCCAATTTGAGATCAATTTTTGTGGATACTTGTCCAAAATAATGTACTAAAGGGAGACGAAGGATGGATTCTCTACATTTTCAGTGTAAATTGTACAATCGTGGAAAGTTGGTGAATCCGAACGAAGCTTGCCCAGCTGTCCTAGGGTCCAGCCAGATAGACATTAGTCCACCCAAGAGCTCCTCTTTGCTTTGCCGCCGCTGCTGTTGTTGTCGTTGAGGCAATTAGTAGGGTAATATGATAATGATGATAACAATAATGATGATAACAATAAAGGTAATAGTAACAGAACTAGTAATAGTAGTAGTAATAGTAATAACAATTGATGATAGTAACTGATAATGTAATCAATAATGATAATGATGATCGTGCTCATAATAATGAGGATAACAATAATGGTAATAGTAATAGAACTAGTAATAGTAGTAGTAATAGTAATAATAATTGATGATAGTAACTGATAATGTAATCAATAATGATAATGATGATCGTGCTCATAATAATGAGGATAACAATAATGGTAATAGTAATAGGAATAGTAATAGTAGTAGTAATAGTAATGATAATTGATGATAGTAACTGATAATGTAATCAATAATAATAATGATGATCATGCTTATAATAATGAGGATAACAATAATGGTAATAGTAATAATAATTGATGATGGTAACTGATAATCATAGTAATCAATAATAATAATAACGATAATAGTAATAATTGAAATAATGATAATAAGAATAATGATAATGATAACAGTACTAATCAATAAAGATAATGATAATAATAGTAAGGACGTCTAAATTATAACCCATATCAGATAGACGGCTGGGATGGTTGATATGATATTTTTTCCCGATATGTCGTCAGGCGATTTTATTCAGGAGAAACCTCACCCCGATCCTCTTAGTCTGAGGATAGATAGATAGATAGACAG
>NC_134806.1:15423768-15433768 GCF_046742065.1 Oratosquilla oratoria
TCGTTGAATAAGGTAGAGGTCTCCAAACACTTTTGCCCCAAATTTTGTAGTGTCGATCGTAGAATAAGGTAGAGGTCTCCAAACACTTTTGCCCCAAATTTTGTAGTGTCGATCGTTGAATAAGGTAGAGGTCTCCAAACACTTTTGCCCCAAATTTTGTAGTGTCGATCGTTGAATAAGGTAGAGGTCTCCAAACACTTTTGCCCCAAATTTTGTAGTGTCGATCGTAGAATAAGGTAGAGGTCTCCAAACACTTTTGCCCCAAATTTTGTAGTGTCGATCGTTGAATAAGGTAGAGGTCTCCAAACACTTTTGCCCCAAATTTTGTAGTGTCGATCGTAGAATAAGGTAGAGGTCTCCAAACACTTTTGCCCCAAATTTTGTAGTGTCGATCGTTGAATAAGGTAGAGGTCTCCAAACACTTTTGCCCCAAATTTTGTAGTGTCGATCGTAGAATAAGGTAGAGGTCTCCAAACACTTTTGCCCCAAATTTTGTAGTGTCGATCGTTGAATAAGGTAGAGGTCTCCAAACACTTTTGCCCCAAATTTTGTAGTGTCGATCGTTGAATAAGGTAGAGGTCTCCAAACACTTTTGCCCCAAATTTTGTAGTGTCGATCGTTGAATAAGGTAGAGGTCTCCAAACACTTTTGCCCCAAATTTTGTAGTGTCGATCGTAGAATAAGGTAGAGGTCTCCAAACACTTTTGCCCCAAATTTTGTAGTGTCGATCGTAGAATAAGGTAGAGGTCTCCAAACACTTTTGCCCCAAATTTTGTAGTGTCGATCGTTGAATAAGGTAGAGGTCTCCAAACACTTTTGCCCCAAATTTTGTAGTGTCGATCGTTGAATAAGGTAGAGGTCTCCAAACACTTTTGCCCCAAATTTTGTAGTGTCGATCGTAGAATAAGGTAGAGGTCTCCAAACACTTTTGCCCCAAATTTTGTAGTGTCGATCGTAGAATAAGGTAGAGGTCTCCAAACACTTTTGCCCCAAATTTTGTAGTGTCGATCGTAGAATAAGGTAGAGGTCTCCAAACACTTTTGCCCCAAATTTTGTAGTGTCGATCGTTGAATAAGGTAGAGGTCTCCAAACATTTTTGCCCCAAATTTTGTAGTGTCGATCGTAGAATAAGGTAGAGGTCTGATTGAGTCTGTGGGACGGAACCACCGTAAGGGGTCTAAGCCGTATTCCGAGCTGCCTTATCGACTTGTTCGTTGCCGGGAATGCCGATGTGAGATGGCATTTCATAAAGGAACGGCAATTTGAAACAGGAGGACGTTCGGTTGCGCCACGAATGGATTTAGTAGATCAATGAGCAGCGGAAATGGAAGGTGGAAGGAGGAACTCTTGAGCACTGCACGAGTCAGAGATGAAGGAAAAGTAAGAGAGTTAAGAATAAAGTGTAAGGCGGAGGTGAAAGCAAAGATCTCGGTAATGAATATTGAAGAAAAGTCAGATGGGGGAAGGAAAGAGATAAGGATTTTGTATCTGCGTGAGACATACTTGCATAACCTACTCCGCTATCGGAGAGGGTGTCAGGAGGAAGATAGAATAAATGAAAAAAGAAACTCTTGTCAGATGATGTCATGTAGTGTTTGCTTTTCGATAGCGTGGCCAAGGGAAAGCAGAGGCTTGCAGAAGGATGTCAGTGAGTCCCGGATGAGGGCAGGAAGGACGTAACGATAAGACGGAGGTCATTCCGGAGGAAATGTGTTTTGCTATATCGTCGATCTCAATCTGGAGAAGGCGTTACGCACGCGAAGTCCGGGATCTATTACCCATGCCTCAAGTGACTGACTACATTAGATCTTCGAGACTGAGGTGGCTTGGCCACATTCTCACATCCGGGCCAGACAGATTCACTTCTCGTGTTTTCACCGAGAATATAGTGGGCAGGAGACCTCGAGGACACCCACGTACTAGATGGAAGAATGTGGTGGAGATCGACTTGGGAGCCCTGGAGGTCGACCTCGACGATATAGAGAGTCTGGAGGCATCTTGTTGTAGCGGCCAGGGACCTCAATGGGCCTGTAGCGCTAAAGTAGAAGTAGTAATAGTAGTAGTAGTAGTAGTAGTAGTAGTAGTAGTAGTAGTAGTAGTAGTAGTAGTAGTAGTAGTAGTAGTAGTAGTAGTAGTAGTAATATCGTCGATGTTCAGGGCGAAGAGAAAGGGGCTCAGGGACGCTTGGTTCCTTGTGGGAGTCATCCTACTTGAGTGTGCAGGGATGTCCCCACTCGCATCCGGAAAGTTCGGTGGGATGTGAAGATGGGCTGGGGTCCTCAGAAGCCCAGAAGAAAGAGTTTAGGTTCCATCCACCATCGTCAGGCTGCCTTACGCCTTATCGAATTTGAAAACCTGGCGAAACAATAGCGATTTCTGACAAATGCAGTGTGAATTTTTGTTTTCCTGCTCCAAGATGTACTAACTGCTGCGACCAGCAAAGGAAGTCAGATGAAAAGGAGAATTGGAGAGACCGGTGTTCCAATTGCCAGGAGGATCGGAAAGAGACTATATTTTCTAAGAATTTGAAATAATAATTTGTGGGGAACGATGAGGAGGCAGTTGTCAGTTGGAGAATTTTTGTCTCCCCTTTCCTTGGGAAGCGGAGGGACGGGGGAAGGCATTATGTCCTATCGAAATGTATGTTGTCTGGGGATTGGGTCTGTTGCGTTGTCTGGGGTCTGCATCTGTTGCGTTGTCTGGGGTCTGCGTCTGTTGCGTTGTCTGGGGACTGTGTCTGTTGCGTTGTCTGGGGACTGCGTCTGTTCGGGAAGGAAGAACGAAGCTTTGTTTCTGTTAACAGTCGTATATAGCCTGAGGGGAGTCACTAGAGCATAGACGTTGGTCACTTCCATATCGGGGTAGAGGACTTCCCTGAGGAAGAAAGAGGGAAATGAAAGAAAGGAGGGAAAACAAGACCCAAAGGACGAGATAAAACAGACATGAGAAAAGTAAAGATACAGAAGAAGATAAAGAAGAACAACTACATCAACAACAATAAGTAGAAGATAAAGAAGAAGAAGAGGAAGAAGAAGAACAACAGCAACAACAATAAGTAGAAGATAAAGAAGAAGAAGAAGAAGTAGAAGCAGAAGAAGAAGAAAAATGTGTGTGTGTGTGTGTGTGTGTGTGTGTGTGTGTGTGAGAGAGAGAGAGAGAGAGAGAGAGAGAGAGAGAGAGAGAGAGAGAGAGAGAGAGAGAGAGAGAGAGAGAGAATGAAGTCAAGGAAGAAGGGAAGAAAGAGAGGAAGAAAGAAACGACCCCCAAAAACACATCTTGGTAATTAGCAGCAACCAACCCTCGCTCGTATCGTGCGCGTTAGCATTATCATGCGCACATTTGTACACGTCCTGGGCGTGTACATGTCTACAGTTCCGTATGCAGCACCGTACACCATCTCTCCTGACGCGTCATGAATCTCCCATAGAATGTACAGTCACCCTAAAAAAACTTCTACACTGACTCTGTAATGAAGTTATATATATATATACATATATATATATACATATACATATATATATAATACATATATACATATATATATATAATACATATATACATATTTATATACACACATATATATATACACACACACATATATATATATATATATATATATATATATATATATATATATATGTGTGTGTGTGTGTGTGTGTGTGTGTGTGTGTGTGTGTGTGTGTGTGTGTGTGTGTGTGTGTGTGTGTGTGTGTGTGTGTGTGTGTGTGTGTGTGTGTGTGTGTGTGTGTGTGTGACTGTGTGTGTGCGTGTACTAATGTGGGGGAACTGTTTATTTTTTATTTAATTTTTTTAAGGAAATACTATGTCTTAACTTTTCCATATTGATAGGCACTTTGGGGTCCGGTGACTGAAAGAACTGAAGAGTTCACGCCAGGAACCGCTCCACTGCGACACCGCTGCCGCCACATTTTGCCTCGTGGGCTGGGACTGCCAGGGCAAGTGGCAGTCACCGGTGCTACAGGATGCGAAACCGGGTTGACGTCTTTCCTGGTGATACTTTCAGCCTGTTGCTGCCGAAATAGGAGGGGGTAAGGTTAGGTTAGGTTAGGTTAGGTTAGGCTAGGTTAGGTTTAGGTTAGGTAAGGTTAGGCTAGGTTAGGTTAGGCTAGGTTAGGTTAGGCTAGGTTAGGTTAGGTTAGGTTAGGCTAGGCTAGGTTAGGCTAGGTTAGGTTAGGCTAGGTTAGGTTAGGCTAGGTTAGGTTAGGCTAGGTTAGGCTAGGTTTAGGTTAGGTTAGGTTAGGTAACATTAGGCTAGGTTAGGTTAGGCTAGGTTTAGGTTAGGTAAGGTTAGGCTAGGTTAGGTTAGGCTAGGTTTAGGTTAGGTAAGGTTAGGTTAGGTTAGGTTAGTTTAGGTTTAGGTTAGGTAAGGTTAGGCTAGGTTAGGTTAGGAGGGATTGTCACAGACATTAATGAAATAGCCTGGCGGTAACCAGAATCAAATTGATGAAGACACCCACTACAGATGAGGGTAATCCTTTTCGCTGCTGATAAAGTTCCGCGAAGGTGAATGAAATCGCTTGACGATGGTCCAAACAAAAAGGAAAAGTTCCACCCGACATGGAAGTATTTCGTTAATTAAAAACCACAACACAGTTTTTGTCCCACCCCGTTAGTCTGCGGCACTCCACTCCCTCGAGCCGGTGGGCCGATGCTGCGCTGAATCCAAGTATTTCCTGAGGGAGGAGGCGAGTCATGCTCAGATATAGCTTACCCCTTTGTCGAGAACCGGATACTGGTCTCCTCCCCACCTCCCCACAGCTTAATAAACTCATTGATTCGACAACCAAAACAAGTGAAAGTCGCGGTGTCTGTTCGAGTAAAGAGCACAACCCTCCTTTTCACAACAACTGCCTAAAATAAGTCTATCTACCTATCTACCAAGGGGGGTAGCCAAGTCAAATGCACGTACCTCCTCCCACCCACTCCCACTCCACCACCCTTTCCCCCCTTCCCATCTTAGCTCCTCGTGGATGACGGGTCATCCCTGCATCCCGTCACAGTACAGCCACAGCAAAGCCGCTTCACTTAATCGGCGACCACCCCGTCTAAAATAAGTAAATAAGTGGATAAATAAATCAATCAATAAATAAATAGAAAATAAATAAACAAATGAATAAGTAGACAGACAAATAAACAGATAAATATAACATAACAATAAATAAACGAAAAACAGATACAAAGATAGATAAAAAATATACAATAATGATAAGTGAATAAACAGAATACGTAGATAAATGAATAAACACACATAAAGATAAATAAATAAATAAATAAACAAGGGTCAGGAGGCGAGGCATGGGCTCACTTTCCACTTCTGGCTACAACGGTGACCGGCGGATTCGGGGAAGGTGACCCGACGCGACGTCGCAATTCTACGATTCTAGCAAGTCTACGAGTTCGGTAAGGATTCATGTCGTAAATCTGCGACCTGGAGATGCACCCTACTACTTCCGCATCACCGTTTATTATTTATGATAAGAGGGAGGGAGGAGGGTGGAAGGGAGTGGAATATGCGGGAAGTGGAATGGGTGGAAGTGGTTTCTATGCCTTTTCCTTTTTGGCTACCCCCCGTGTGAGGGGAAAAAAGCCTTTGGTATATGTACAGTATGTATAATTTTTATTTTATCTTATTATTATTTTTTTATCATTATTATTTATTGTTTTCGCATCCAACCTAGTTATGGACCAAAAGGTCTCCTGTCGGCATGCTCCTGTGGTGGTTTACGGGTGGATCCACAGGTGACTGAAGTCTCATGAAGACAACCACCAAAAGATCTACAGTTTTTAACCTTCTGCCATAACAGGGGTTTCTCACTTCCCACTGCGTGTAAATAGGATGGTGAGTTTCATCATTATCATTATTACTACTATATAATTATTATTATCATTATATCATTATTACTATCATTATTATCATTATTATCATTATATCATTATTATTATTATTATTATTATCATTATTACTATCATTATCATTATTAATATCATTATTATTATCATTATTATATTATTATTATCATTATTACTATTATCATTATTATTATTATTATCATTATTACTATCATTAATGATAATATTATTAATACTATTATTACTATCATTCCCATTATTATAATCATTATTATTATTATCATTATCATGTAGGTTTATCTTTTTGTTGTGCATTTTCATTAAGCTATGAGTGAGACCTCGCAACGAGGAATATCCGCCCCACCCCTTTTTCTGTCCATACAATGACTAACTCCATAGATTTTATTCTGGCTAATGCCTGGCCGTTTTTATTCAGCTCGAGAGGGCTGAGTATTGGAGGAGAGATTAATTCCATGTCATGTCCCAAGCCCACGATTGCCTTAAAACAGGAACCAGGCCAAAATCTGTGAAGACTGTTATGTAATGGTGACGTCAGGATGGAAAGAGAGAGAGAGAGAGAGAGAGAGAGAGAGAGAGAGAGAGAGAGAGAGAGAGAGAGAGAGAGAGAGAGAGAGAGAGAGAGAGAAGTTGTCTCTCTGCATACTGATGCGGACACGTTCATGTTCAGACAAACTACTGTAGCGTTGCCTATACCACTTTAAATACAGCGACGCACTTTATGAATTTCTGTTCCCGATTAAAACCGGACACTTTCAGCTACGGGAGTGCATCGGGGCGAAAAGGAGCTGTAACCGATCGGGACCCCGTGTTGGTTAAAGATTCTTCGTCAGCTGAATGAAATCCTCCTGAACTGGGAACCACGAGGTGCGTTACCGTGTTGACCCGAGGTGAAGGCGCGAGTGTTTAGGTGGCGACTTGCGTTCGGGAACATGAAGCTGGCAAGTGCCTCATCAAACTTGACCTCCGTCTCGGGTTAAATTGGCTCTGATTTATTTTAAGAAGAATCGATCGGATTACGAAACACTCACAAGATATATATATAAATATACTTTGCACTGAAGATGTAATATACGAAAGCGCTCTTCTTCGTTTAGTTTTTCTTTCCAAGCGGTTACTCTTGCATATATATATATATATATATATATATATATATATATGTATGTATGTATCACGTGAAAACCACTGTTGGAGTAAAAAAGACTGGAGACGAGGAATCTATATATTTCGATTGCAAGCTGCAATCCTCTTCAGTAGATCCAATCGAAATATATAGATTCCCTGTCTCTGGTCTTTTTTACTCCAACAGTGGTTTTCACGTGATTGACAAATGTGTGTTTACATTTTTCACCTGTAATATGTATATGTATTATGCGTGTGTGTGTATACATCAAAATCTCCCCAGGGATTTCATCGGGACCACAATTTGTTTTATCTTTCAAGATTTTAATAAAGTTACTTTTATTGAAGTTTATTCAGACCCTGTGGGAAGAAGACCAAATTCCTAAATCCTGGATTGACGCCACAATCATCCCTATTTACAAGAACAAAGGGAAAAGGAATGCCTGCAACAATATCCACTGCTTCTTCCTCCTCTCGTTGGCCGGCAAAGCTAACCAGAATCATGCTCTCCCGCTTGATGAATTATGCATCCGAGATGGTCTTGCTTGAGTCCCTGTGTGGTTTCAGGAAGGAGAGAGGAACCACTGACACGTTGTTTTCTTTAAGACAAATCCAGGAGAAATGTCTGGAACAGGACAAAGTTCTTCTTATAGTCTTTGTGGATCTGACTAAGGCTTTTGACACAGTACCCCGGGAGATTCTCTGGAAAATACTCCCGAAATATGTAGTACCAGGGAAGTTCTTCAAGTTAATCCAACTTTCTTACTCTGGTATGGAAGCGAAAATGATTATTAGCGACAGGGCATCAACACCTTTCCATGTAGAAGAGGGAGTAAAGCAGGAGGACGTCTTGGGACCCGTGCTTTTCAAACTCTTCATATCCGTAGTGACGAAACTCCTGCAGACTACGCTCAGAGAGGAAGACGGGGGTCAAATAGGATACCGACTGGACGGGAGTCTATTTAACATCCGAAGACTCCAAGCACACACCAAAACAACCACACAACAGGTAGTGGACTTAGTGTACAGTATGCAGAAGATACTGCCCTTGTAGCTCACACAGCTGACTCTATGGAACGCATGTTGGATTCGTTATCCTCCATCTATCAAGCATTTGGACTCCAAATAAACACACGTAAAACTGAAATTGTAGCTCAGTTATCCAATCAAAATCAAAACATACCCTCCTTTAATATCAATGGAAATGAGCTTCAGACTGTCCCCTTTTTTAAATACCTTGGCAGCATTGTTTCTTCTACCACCAAGATTGACAATGATGTCATCGACAAAATCAACAAAGCATCACGTTCTTTTGGCACATTAAGGTCCAAAGTTTTTTTTAACAAAAAACACCTGAAGTTGAAAACAAAAATCCAGGTTTACTAAGCAGTATGGATCTCCACACTGCTGTATGGTGCTGAAACTTGGGCCATTCACTGACGTCACCTGGCACAACTGGAGCACTTTCACATCTCGTGTTTCCAGAAGATCCTGGGCCTCACATGGAAGGATCGAGTGCCACACACCCAATTCCCTCAAAGTACAAAAAGTTTAAGCATTGAGGCCATGGCTACCAAATGGCAGCTTTGCTGGCTTAGGTATGTTATCCGTATACCAGAGGAACGACTGCCAAGGAAAATACTACTTTATGAACAATTACAAAACAGCCACCGAAGACCTGGTGGCACCTAAAAAGAGGTACAAGGATCTCATAAAACTGGCGTTAAAGAAATGCCTGATAACACCCTCCAACCTTGAGACCCTTGCAAATAACAGCACCACCTGGAAAGGAAAGATCAAGTAAGGGGTTGCTGTCATGGAAGTGGACCGCACAATTCAACGTGCAGTAAAAAGACAATGGCGACATGGTAATAGAGAAGCCCCTGCTACACCGAGCCTCCAGTGGATATGTCCAACGTGCAGGAAGACATGCAGCTCAAGAATTGGACTAGTAAGCCACAAGAACGCTCACAGACGGCAGGGGCTACAACAACAGCCATAATACCTCATTTTAATAGCATCATCCTAGGAAGAAATTAAAGTTGTCAATGGCTACGATGGATTGCAATAAGAACATATACATACATACATACATATATATATATATATATATATATATATATATATATATATATATATATATACATATGTCATACACACACACACACACACGTACAACTCCATTCTTTTGGTTCTCGAAGCGGATTCCAAATGAAATGTGTGTATTGTAGATTGGCAGCAGGGACTAAAGTAACCGGTTTGCTTGGGGCCATGAATGCAGGGCCAGACCGACCAGTTGTCGTGGATTCCACGGAGACACACACACATAGATGTGACATGGATCTGGCCCGCCTTTGTCCAACCGAAGAGACCCCTTCCTCCTCCTCCTCCGTCTCCTCTTCTTTCTTCTCCGTGACTGGACTAGGGATGAAGCATCTTTGAACGAAAAAAAAAAAATATTTCGTTCGATTTAGAGTGGCATGGGACCTAGAAGAATTTTCATGAAAGTGGCAGTTGCCGACAAGATCTTTGACGAGTTAAACACCATATGAGGACGGAGCCTTTGTTTGTACGACGTTTCGCTTATTACAGCTTTTCAAGTACTTGAAAAAGCTGTAATAAGCGAAACGTCGTACAAATAAAGGCTCCGTCCTCATATGGTGTTTAACTCGTCAACCTAGAAGAATGATGATACGCATAAGTAAACAGATATGAATATATATATACACCTACGTATATATATATGTGTATATATATATATATATATATATATATATATATATATATGTGTGTGTGTGTGTGTGTGTGTGTGTGTGTGTGTGTGTGTGTGTGTGTGTGTGTGTGTGTGTGTGTGTGTGTGTGTGTGTGTATGTGTGTATACATATGTATGTATGTTTGAGGGAGTCTCATTAAATTCTTACGAAAAGGAAGAACTAAAAGAGGTTCTTGTTAAATAGTTCTTCTTGGATTTTATGTAAGACTTCCCAAC
>NC_134806.1:15438768-15446268 GCF_046742065.1 Oratosquilla oratoria
AAGTACTGCTCTAGGACTTTTAACAAAGATGGAAGTACTTTTAGTGAACAAATTGACAGCAAACAATCAACTAGATATTATGCATACTTCACTTTTAAGAAATGGAGTTCTGAAATAATAGCTTTTTCTATTTTGTTTGATCTTATTTAATCTTATTCTATTCTAATTCATATCAATTCTAAATAAATTTTACTTGCATCTTATCTAAATTTATTTCATCTTATTTTATTCTATTTTTATTGATCTTACTCTATCATGTTTGATTTTCATTCGTAACCTAATTTGTTATTTTATATTTATTTTACAGCATTTTTATTTCTTTTAATTATAATTCATTCTATTTCAATCTATTAAATTATATTTCGTTACTTTATCTCAATTCTATTTAATTGTGTTTTTCTTTTATTTAATTCTAATTTACCATATGTGGTCCATTTGCCCTCCGACACATACAACAGAGAGAGAGAGAGAGAGAGAGAGAGAGAGAGAGAGAGAGAGAGAGAGAGAGAGAGAGAGAGAGAGAGAGAGAGAGAGAGAGAGGAAGAGAGAGAGGAAGAGAGAGAAAAAGAGAGAGAAAAGGAGAGAGAGAGAGAGAAAGAGAGAGAAGAAGAAGAAGAAAAACGGAGACGTAAGTGACCGCGACATTTCGGTATCTGGGCTCGGCAGATACGAAAAGTACGATACATTTGGCGACTACTTACAAATGTCACAGTCCAGTGTCCGCCGTGTTATTTGACAAACTATGGAAACGCTCACAGTGACCAACGTTTTCAGGACACACACACACACACACACACACACACACACACACACACACACACACACACACACACACACACGACTCGGTGGCGCGGTTGGTAGAGTCCCTGATTGTCACTATGGCGGTCTGGGTTCAAATCCTGCCCAGGGCTGAAATAATTTCAATATGGCTGCGCTACGGGTCGTTACTCCAACTCTCGTGGGCGGGGAGTTGTGTGTGTGTGTGTGTGTGTGTGTGTGTGTGTGTGTGTGTGTGTGTGTGTGTGTGTGTGTGTGTGTGTGTGTGTGTGTGTGTGCGTGCGTGTAAGGTCACAGCATTACTCATAGATCGGTCATACGAGCTCTGAGCTCTCTTCCGGGAGGGAAATAGCTGTCGATCACGAGTCCAACACGTGATCCAAAGACCATGGTGAATCACACATAAATAGACATACACATAGACAAGAGAAAGTCAAAGTCCTTAACGACAGAAGAAAAAAGAAAAAAGTGATTTAAATACATGAGATGCAGACCCAGTTGATACGATTACTCTACTCTCTGGTTCAGTATCAGAATTCTTTATTTTCATTTGTTATTTTTTACTAAAGTATGTCCTGAGCTATAACTACGAATCTTCGATTGAAGGATGAATCCCGTCTTTAGCCTTTTAGGATTCATGAAACTGATGGAAAGGCAGTATTTAGCTTTTTTACTTGATTTACACTAAGTCTTCTTGTCCTTGTTTGTCATTTTCGTCAAAGAAATCCTTTGATATAATTCTCCCCAGAGCCATTCCAGAGGCCCAAATTGGCTTTCTTCGGGTCAGATTCCAAAGCAGAAAACATTCCATTGCGCTAAGAGCACGTTGTCTTCATAATTTACAAATTACAAAGGATTACAAAGGTGGAGCATGCCGACAGGAGACCTTTTGGTCCATAACTAGGTCGGATGCGAAAAAATATATATAAATGATAAAAAAAAATAGATAAAAAATTATAATAATATAAATAATAATAAATAAAATAAATAATACATAGGTATAGTTAAATGATAAACAAACAGGTAAATAGTAAATAATAATAAACTGACAAATAGATAATAATAAATGGAAATCAAGCAAATAATAAATAAACAGACAAATAATAACAAACAAATAATCAAATAATATAATCAAATGATAATAATAAGCTGACAAATAAATAATAATAAATGGAAATCAAGCAAATAATAAATAAACGGACAAATAATAACAAACAAATAATCAAATAATATAATCAAATAATAATGTATGACGGAAATTTTTCAATTATTACGAGACATTGGTGAGAAACACACCTGGATACGCTGAGCTGCATCCGAAACCGCCACCTTTGACCCTCGTGCTCGGGGAGTAGGGACAACCGACTGTCCCTGGGAACAGTTCAATTCACACCTCAGTCCACAGGGAGTGGGACGAAGACGATACCAACGCGCCAAAATGGAGAGAGGGGGTTAAAGGTTAAGATCTTCAGTCAGTTAAGTTATGGGCGACAAATACAAAGATAAACTATTTATTCATCTATTGATATATTTATTCATTTATCTATTCATCCATCTAATTGTTTTATTATTTGTCATACCACGAAATCTATTGAATATAGATATTTTTATTGCTAAACAACTGGAATTGCCTCAAATAATTATTCATTTGGTAATATACGTATTCAGTTATTTGCACACTTATCAATTGATACATTAATATATCGACTGATTTAACTACTCATAGATTTATTTATTCATCGACTTTCTGTTCATATATAATAATCAATTCATTTCTTCATTCAATATCTATTTGATTTTTGCTCGCCATTTTATTCTGAATTGGGACTCGTCACTTACCGAAAACTTTCTGTCGTCATGAGTTTCTTTGCTTTAAAGATTCAACGTAAACATCCGTTATGATACTTTTTGTGCGACTCAGCAGAAAATATGGCCCGGAGACATAAGCACGACGTAAAACTTGTTTTTACAACGTGTCAACCTGTGAACTTGTGAACTCTTGCATGTACCCCATGCACACACTTACACACACACACACGCACGCACACACGCATGGACATACATACACGTGCGGATGCACACACAAACACACACACAACACGTGCGGATGCACACACAAACACACACACATACACGTGCGCGTGCACACACACACACACAGAAAGAGAGAGAGAGAGAGAGAGAGGAAGAAAGAGAAAGAGATAGAGAGAGAGGGAGAGAGAGAGACGGAAGGAAGAGGTGATTTGCTAGTAATGTTTATCCCATTAAAAGGATTTCATGGTCAGGAGCGGATAGAGTGGTGAGGTCATGAGAATAGATTAATAAAAAAAAAGTCTTAAGAATGTTAAGGTAAACGGCTTTCCAAATCGATGCACACCAACTTCTGGAATCACTTATAACATGGGTGGGCGTCCTATTGAAATGTGCCGGCCATATTTGGCCTAATCTTTGATGCAAAATCTCCTCACGTACCAACCATTTTTTTCTTTAATATCACCATCTAGGGTTTTCTTATTATTAGAATAATCTTTTCAAATAACCAAATATCACATTGGGGATGTAAAATCGATTTAGTATTGTGTGAAATTTGGTAGTTATGTAAGATTAAGTGAATGTAAAAATTTGGTGGCGGAATATTTACATGAAGGTCTTTCTACACTGGTGGAGGTATTCTCTTTTAGCATTTAAATGTCATTCTAGCTACCATATACAGCCACACAATTTAAAAAATTATTTTCGACAACCGCAAAATATTGAATAACTATTCTGAATTTTACGTAAATTTAACAGACTTATTTTATGATGAATGATGCAACAAGTGAATGGGGCAAAACCACTGTTGCCAATATATATATATATATATATATATATATATATATATATATATATATATATATATATATACATAGTATGTATGTGTTTGTGTCCTCATTCCTCATATGTATGTATGATATGCATACTTGTTTGTACAGTATGTATGTATGTATGTATGATATTCATATTTTTTGTACAGTATGTATGTATAAGGAAATTCATCAGATTGGTAGAGAATGTGACCCAAAGTTCGGTCACCTCCTACCAAAGCACTTTGTCCTCGAAGTGGCAGGACAAGTAGCACTGACTGACAGCTACTGGCCCCGAACTCATGTCGAAACCAACGCGTTTAAAGAAAACAGCAAAAAAGGGGAGGTTGAATTTTTCGGCCCTCGCGAGATGATTTGATACAACTCTGGGTCTCACGGCTCCTCTCGCTCTCTGACTTAGCTTCCATCCCTTTACTGGTGAGACTCGACTCGTTTCAACCTCACCTCTCAACTAAGATGGCAACTTTCGGTGCTGCTTCTGGATCTCGGCAGACGGTTTTACACATTCTAAGAAGATGAAGACAGAGAAGAAGAATAAAAGAAAAAGAAATGAAGTTAGAAGAAGAAAAAAGATTAAAACAGAAATATTACAATAATAATATTAATGATATTAATAATAATAATAATAATGATAAAAATTAATGATCATAACAATATGAATAATAACAATAATAATAATAATAATAACAACAATAATAATTATGATAATGATAACAATAAGAAGAAGACGAAGATGGGAAATAAGTAGATGAAGAAGATGATGAAGAAGAAGAAGAAGAAGAAGAAGAAGAAGAAGAAGAAGAAAGAGCACCCACCACCCAGCATCCCACCAGCTTTGCTGCCGCCTCTGCGTCTGTAAATCTTGCATAAACACCTTGGCGGCGGCGTCGGCAGCCAAGATGTTTAATAAACTCTCACCTGTTCGCTGTGTGTGACTCAACGACGACAAATGATGGGTCAAACCAAAATAACAGATGTAATTAGTTACTGGCTATTGTGTGTATATATGATATATACATACGCACGCACACATACACACACTGTCTCTCTCTCTCTCTCTCACACACACACACAAACACATACGCACACACACACATATATATGTATACACACTTACATACTATGTATGTGTTCACCTAATTTTAGTATAAAAGAAAGGAGCAACGCTTGGTGTATTGTTCCAGCTTAAACTCAATCACTCTCTAAGCTATTCCAAGTATTTATGCATCTCTATTGAAAACTGTATTTGTTTACATTCTTTAGACATGTGCTCTATCTTAATTCATTCGCATACCCTCTTAAAACCCTCCTACCTCTAATCAAGATATTTCTTCTCTCAATGTAGTCTATCCCCGATAGCGACCTGAATACTGTAATCATATCACATCTTTCTCTTTAATCTTTCAAAGTTGGTAGACCCATTGGCCTCTAGTCTCTCCTCAAATGGTTTATCTGCCAGACTTGGGACCAGTTTGTTTGCTGCCTTTTGTATTCTCTCGATCTTGCTTATATCCCTCACTTTGTGTGTGTGTGGATGTGCGTGTTTGAAGAGAGGATTCCTTGTGGGGATGTGGGTAGTGGCGTGGGCGGGTGGACTGGAGATACCTGTTTTCTTGTCAGTGTCTGCGAGCCAATTAACTTTCAACTTTAACGAAATGGCAACAGCCCAGTTCCCTTTAGAGATACAGGACTGTCATTAGCATAATTATTGTCTGGGTTGACATTAGCTTTATCAGTGTTAATCACTACTGGAACCCTCCCCCCCAACACACACACACACACACACATATACCCTCTCCCATAGCGAGTACCAAAATCTTTCAAATGTTACTAACACGAATAGAATATCTTGTAAATAAAGAATATGTTCTATTGTAGTTGTGTTAACCACTTCTCTGAGGATGTGGTGCCACGGAAATGAATGAAATTGTCCAGAAGACAAAGGAGAAGAACGGCAGGGTATGAGAGAGGTTGGGGGGGGGGCATTAGAGAAGCCTTTTCGCGAAGACGTTACCTCGCCGAGTTCGAACGTTCCGATGTCACATTGGCTAACGGCTACAACGACAGAAAAAATAGAAAGAACCTATAGAAAACTTTTCGAAAACGTGACATAATTTTTCCAATACTATTCCGTTATAATGTTAACTATAAATAATCACAAAAGATCTTCAGTAACGATTTGATATTTGTACTACCATAGCCGTTTTCGTTAGCTTTCAGACACGATAGAGGTTCCCTGACTTCGACAAGCCTCTCGTAAACCTTGAATACGACACACCTAGAAAACCCAAACGCTCCATGGGCCTTCCTTGTTTTGTAGATACAACCTGCGATATGGCTTCCCACGCTTGCGTCCAAGGTGTGAGTCAGACTTCATCTCAGAATGTTGAATAACACTCAAAATATAGTCCCACTAACCCCTTCCATGCTGTTAAGTAGTTTTCCTTTTTATTTTGGCTACCGCAAAGTTATTCTGCCGTGACCACCTCACCTTCCCTTAGGAAAAAGGAAGCTAACATTCTCTTCTGAATAAGACGGTGGCCTTGTGTTGTTTTATTCTGACTCAGCAGGAGACCTAGCTTGCACATTTTGCGAAGCCTTATGACGTCATATCGTTAGTTTTCTGTCCGAAGTAGGTAGATCTGTTCTTGTCTGGACTTTTATGCCATCCTGCTAATAAACCATTGCATGTTGTCATATACAATGATTATATGGGGCACAAAAAACTTTGGACACGATGACGGACGTTATTATTATCTTATTCTGGTTGAAGCCAGAAGATTTTATTCGGCTGTAAGGACGCTGTGCTACAGTAAAGTGTCTACACCCACGAGTCTCGATACTCATTCTAACTAAATGGCTTTAGCTAGAATAGAACAAAAAGCGGTTCTAGATAAGCAAGGGGTTGGAATGCCGATATATTATGTGTCTATATAGCGTTCACATTCTTCTCCACGCGTTTTTTTATTTTTTATTTTTATTTTTTATCCTTTTCGTCTGAATCCCTCTTGGTTATTAGTGTCGTTTCATAAAATGAGCTAAAAATCGTTTGGTGATTACCAGAGCAAATATGTACTTGGCGCAATCGCAGCGAAGTTAACAATATGTGATGGTCTTCACCTCCTCAGTCTGGGGTCCTGCTCCCAACTGAATAAGATCGTCCGGCAAAAAAAAAAAAAAAAAAAAAAAAAAAAAAAAACGAGAATTGCGTCATGGTTATGAAGGGGGGGGGGTACATTAAGGTGTCCTTGACCCTTCGGGAAGGGGTACCCGCCCTCGGTCGAATTAATTAAATATGTAAAGGAACAGGTATGGGTCCTTCATCATCCTACGGCGAGGCTGGGCAAAGTTGAGGTCGGCGGGTCGAGGGAGAGCGTATCCTACGTCATGTCCAGGGGAGGAGTCGTCGGTTGGTGGGAGCCGCCGAGGATGGATGAGGGAGGTGGAGGACTCATTATGGCTGCTGAAACGGCCACGGGCGGTAGACCAAAGGTAGAAGCGAAGGTGGTTAAGCCTTTGGGACTGGATTTTCTTCATTCCAGAAGAACAGAATCGACTAGGGGAGTCCGGAATTTATTATTATTCATATTATAATTTTTTACTTATTTTTCTTTTACTTGTTTATCATTATTGTATTTTTTCCGCATCCGACCTAGTTATGGACCAACAGGTCTCCTGTCGGCATGCTCCGCATTTGTAATCCTTTGTAAAGTCTTATGGGACATCCATCAACTAGGGTCCTTGCGAAGTGAAAAGCCGAACGATCTTTTCGCAGACTCGTGCGTCTACTAAGTACTCTTGCAAGAAAATCAAGGAACACCACTCTTGAACGAAATGAACAGTCGTCTGAACAATGGCA
>NC_134806.1:15451268-15473768 GCF_046742065.1 Oratosquilla oratoria
ACAAACTACGATTAAAATCTAATTAAACTATCATAAGGCTGTCATTAAGCTTTTAGAATAATTCTTCTTTTTCAACTTAATGAGGGGAGTCTTGATTAAAGATAAATGTATAAATAAATAGATAAAAATAGATAAATAAATAGATAGAAATAAATAAATATCTCCCTTCACAGAGGTTTTCGGCAAAAATCAGCGTCCCCAGCCTTTCAGGCCGTGAACTGGTAGAAGCAACTTAGTCCACTGCCAAGGCCAGTTGATTTGATTCGGCTGAATGAGTTCCCTGCTGAAGGGGGAGAGGGTGACCGCTTGTGCAATGTTATTTGCAAGGTTTAACCCGACCCTGAACACACACACACACACACACGCACAGTGGTAGATTTCCCGGCCGCTACTACGACGGTCCGAGTTCGAATCCCGCCCAGGGCTGAAATAAATTTCAGTATCACTGCGCTGCGAGTCGTTACTTCAACTCTCGTGGACGGGGAGTTGGGTGTGTGTGTGTGTGTGTGTGTGCGTGTAAGGTCACAGTATCACCCATAGATCGGTCATATATACAAGCTCTGAGCTCTCTTCCGGTAGGGAAATAGCTGTAGATCACGAGTTCAACACGTGGTCCAAGGCCATGGTGAATCACATGCAAAACTGGGTTTCCACATAGAACGTATTTTATCAGCTGACCTGAGAAAACTTGATTCATTTTTATGGCAACATGAGATATTGCCGGAAAGTAACTTTACTCAGACTGACGAACAGCAGCTTCCATTATGGTTCAGTGGATCTGAGAAAAAAGTGATGCTCAGTGTATGGCAACCCTCGTCCCCCATGATACTAGTACTCCCGCCATTTTATGAGTGAAACTCTTTCAAAGATGGTACATACATCATGACACTTCCCGTACTACGCCACTTGAGCCCCTGAGTGGCTCACTTTGAGAATTAAATTTTTGTGCTCTTTAGGTTTTTTTTCCCTTTCTTTGAAATACGCAAACGAAAGAAATAATAATAATAATAATAATAATAATAATAATAATAATAATAATAATAATAATAATAATAATAATAATAATAATAATAATAATAATAATAATAACAAATTAATTCTTACCAAAAAGTCTTAATTTCTTGTCAGGTCTCCTGAAGGATTGTACAATATGGCTTTCACCGTTTCAGTTGCATTGGTATTCATGAAGAGGCCGAGCAAAGACGTAAGAGGCAAAATTACCTGCGTAATAATAGCCATGTTAGAGCCAGTAATCGCAGAGCGGACAATAAGAAATATATTTAACGATGACGGAGATCATTAAAACTGTAGAGATTAATTCCTGTTCCTTAATCTTCTTTTCTTCTCTGCCATTATCATTATCATTGTTGTGGTTGTTATAGTTCTTGTTCTAGTTGCTGTTAGAGTTGTTACTATAGGTATCTGTTATTGTTATAGTTATTACCGTTGTTAAAGCGATGGTGATGATGATATGATAATGATGATGATTATATGATGATGACGATGATGATAATGATGATGATGACGACGATGATGATGATAATGATGATGATGATTATGTGATGATGATCATTATAATGATGATGATGATGTGATGACGATGTGATGACGATGATGATCATAATGATGACGACGACGATGATGATGATGATGATGACGATGATGATGATCATAATGATGACGATGACGATGATGTGCGGCTATGTGTGAACGCCCCCATAGACTTACATCGTAACTAAACCGCCGCGGTTCAAACCGCTATGGTGAACGTTCCCTAAGAGAGTATGGGGGGAGGTCGGGACCCCTTTCCTCGCCGCACATGGCGTATCTCGAACCGAATTTATAAAAGACCCTAACCCCTAAGTCTAGACATAAATCTTCAAAATGGCGGAAATTTTACCTAAATCAGTTGTCCGTAATGTATTTAGGTCGCCGACATATGGATTTAGGTAAAATCTCCGTCATTAGGTTTAGGATTTTTTTTTTTTTTTTTATAAATTCGGCCCCTGGAGTGGAGCCCACGATACCAGGTTACCACCGCGAGCCCCAAGGAAGTATAGAGGCTTAACAGAAGACAATCACGTCCATAATCAGATTCGAACGCTCGAGAGTTCGGTTACCGGTCCAAATTATTGGCCAACCAAGAAAAATGATATCTATTGTTCATCCATTTATATATCAATTTATTTATTTATCCATATATCCATCTATTTGTTTGTTTAACAATTCATTTACTTATTTATTTATTAATTCATTTGTTTATTTATTAATTTATTTATTCATTTCTTTATTTACTTTTTACATGCTCGTGGCAACCCCATTAGTATGGAACGAGTTACAGCCACAGAATCTCTCGATGAAGTCCTAACGTACCCAAAGGATGTCGTCGAGAATGTGAAAGGCTCATCACAATCAGTAGGAAATTCCAAGAACAGCATATTGGTTCTTAAAAAAAAAAAAAAAAAAAAAAAAAAAAATAATAATAATAATAATAATAATAATAATAATAATGATAATAATAATGATAATAATAATAATAATGAATAATAATAATATCAATAATAATCCTAAAAAAGTTTCAGGAATATCAGGAAAAAAGTACTCAAAATTACCTTCGTTCCCCTCCAATCAAGAAGGGGCGAGGGAATAGCAACAGATGAGGGCAATGGCAGACATCCTAATGATAATTTTGCGTCTGTGTTTACTATTGAGAAAAGCAAAAACGAACAGCCAATTCCACCAGGACAGACAGTATCCACACGTCTACTTGGCATGGATTTTGCAGAACACGATGTGATCTGCGTTATTGACAAGACACATTTTAACCTGAGAATACTCAAGGAAGTTAAAGAAGCAGTCTGCTAGTCCCTCAGTGTGATTTCTAACTGATCTTTACAATCTTGAAGAGCTGTGCAAAAGTGAAAACTAATAAATGTTGTACCTTGTTAAAAAGGGGTGACAAATCCAATTCTTGTAATCATCAGCCTATTAGCCTTACATCAGTTGTCTGTAAACTAGTGAAGTGTATCCTGAGAAACAAAATTGTAGAGTTCTTTGAGAAAAACAACATTATAAAATATTCACATGGTTTCCGTAATAAACGCCTGTGTCTGACAAACCTTCTAGACTTGCATGGTATTTATGGAATGTACAAAGAAGGGAGGGCAGTTGACGTTATATATATTGATTTCCCAAAAACTTTCGATAAAGTCCCTCATAGGTTACTTAACAAACTAGCCCATGGTATATATGGTATATTCACCGATGGATTTTTGAATGACTATTTGGTCGTAAGTAACGTAATGTTCTGAATGGAAAATGCTCAGAGTGGCATTGTGTATCAAGCGGAGTTCCTCAACGATCAGTGCTGGGTCCTGTACACTTTCTGATATACATTAACGAAATGAATGAAAATATAACGTGTAAATTATCCAAATATGCAAATGATACCAAAATTGCAAATAAAATTATATCCAAAACACAACAGCAAGAATTAATTACAAAGTGACTTGAACACTACGCGAATGAACGGAAAATTCCCAATGTTTTTCAACATAGATAAATGTAAAGCACTTCATCATGGTAATAGTAACGTCCAAGCCAATTGCACTATTAATGATGTACAACTGGCAAGTGTGGAACAAGAGAAAGATCTTGGTGTTGTGATCTCGAACCACGCAAACAGTACTGGGAGGATGTTATAATTATAAACAGATTCATTGGTTATAAAGACGTTAGAGTGCAGCTCATTCCTAGGTTGCGGAACAAGCCGTACGAAGAGCACTTAACTGAACTAAATTAGTTTAGTCTCTCGAAACGGAGAATAAGAGATTGACGGAGGTTTTCAAAATCGTCAAAGGAATAAAAAACATACATACATACATACATATACCAAGGCTTTTTCCCCCTTACAAGGGAGGTAGCCAAAAAGGGAAAGGCATAAAATCATTTCCACCCATTCCATCCCTGAATACACTCCTCACCCCTCCACCCTCCCTCTTATCTGAGCACATGGATGTAGAAAAATATTCTAAGATTGGCACCTCCAACGCAACTAGGAATAATGGATGCTAGATTATAGGAAAAGATTTCAAACAGACGTAACAAAGTAGTCTTTCTTCAATCGCTACTACTATCCAACATCATCGATTGTTCCATTGTAGAGGTATTCAAAAACGTCTAGACATTTACTTAGCTACAAATCTCCGTCTAGAATTATCTACTTCTAAATAGCTTTAAAAATTATATTAATGGATAATAATAATAATAATAATAACAATAATAATAGTAAAAATAATGATATAATAATAAGTTTATAATAATTGTAATAATAATAATAATAATAATAATAATAATAATAATAATTATAACAATAATAATAGTAATAATAATATAATAATAATTAAATAATAATAGTAATAATAATAATAATAATAATGATAATAATAATAATAACAATAATGGTAGCAGTGGCAATAGTGATAATAATAGTAGTGATAGTATTAATGATAGATTACATACCGAAACAGTCATGTAAGGACCAATAGGTCTGTTGCTATTCATTTGTCGTTACGTAACTCCATGTAACCACCCGGTGGCCTTTTTTAATTCTATTCTGGCTGCCGCCAAACTACTTCCATCATCTCCTCCGTGGCACCCCTGGTAGGGGATGGGCTCAAAAGCATTGGTTATGTTTACGAACCAGGGCCCAGGTGTCCCGCCCAAGGCCAAGTCGGTCTTTCACCTTGGCAGATCCGCCCTTTACGGCCCCCGCCCCGCCCCAGGCACAGTTCTAGTGGGCCGGTCCCCAGCAGGACTTGGGCCGAGGCGATACCTTGTGAACATAAACAAGGGGTCGTGATAAACTGAGTGGTATAGGGACTTAGACTCCCACTTTATTGGGGGACTGTGAATAGAGTTTTCGGGGGTGGGGTGACTTTGTTTTTTTGTGGGGGCTGTTATAATTATATTTTATTGGGGGCGGGGAGAGGCTTGTGGCTGGACTACTTTTTTCAGACTTCGACTGAACTATTGAGAGGCTCCTGCGACTTTTTTTTTTCTCTCTTTTTTTCTTTAAGAGGCTGGGACCAAATATTTTTGGGCGAGATGTGGGGGTAAAAAAAAAAAAAAAAAAAAAAAAAAAAAAAAAAAAAAAAAAAAAAAAAAAAAAAAAAAAAACAAAAAAAAAAAACCAGGGGGGGTCTCCTGTGATTCGTTTTTTTTCTTTCCGGGGGATTTGCTACTAGACATTTTGAGAAGAGGACTGTAAGTGGATATTACGAGGAGTCTGTGACTAGATTTTTTTAAGGTGGGGGCAGTGTAAATAGATTTTTTGGGAGTCCTTTGACTAGATTTGGGGAAGGGAAACTGTGACAAGGTTTTTGTGGGGCCTGTGACTAATTTTCTTTTGCGGGGGGTGGGGGGGCTGTGATTTGATTTTTTGTGTGAGTGGGGGAGCTGTGTTAAATATCTTTTGACTGCTTAGATTTTGTACACAGTGACCCACCATCAATGGGTGAGCTCTCTTGGCCTGTGTCCAAATCCTTCGATCAGTGTAATTTGTCCTGTACTTCTTATTCAGAGGTACTGAGCGCTGTCTTTTGCGACACTGCTTCTGACCCAGGGCAGTGGACAGGATGCAGGGATGACCCGTCATCCAGGAGGTGCCAAGATAAGAGGGAGGGAGGAGGGTGGAGGGGAGTGGAATATATAGGAAATGGAATGGGTGGGAGTGGTTTCTATGTCTTTTTCTTTTTGGCTACCCTCCCGTGTAAGGGGGGAAAAGCCTTTGGTATATGTATGTATGTACTAAGTGCATCCCCATGCTCCCTGGCGTTATTGTTGACAAGCAGCTCTCATAGACTCGGGCGAAACCATGATATGAATACTAAGACGATAGTAGCTAAACGTTGCTTGTAACCCTCAAGAGACAAGGGACTTCTTAGTTAGTGACAACACTATTCAGTCACTGATAAGACTTATCCGGTGATGAAGACAAAGACATTCGTTAAAAAAAAAAATACAATGGTTTGTTACACGAGGACGAAGATGATTATAGGACTTTGACACTGGTTTTAGGACAATGGCATCCATTTGCTCTTATGTAATCGGGGAATGTAGGCAGTGCAGATTGTAGTGTTAGTTTTGTTTCCTGGATTAGAGCTGTCTATTTGTTCATGCAAGAACCGAAGCAACTCTCTGTGTTCATTTGTTTTTCGTTCGTGTTTATTTGTAGTATGTTTGGGATATGTTTTTGTGCGAATGTCTTTTTGATTGTATAAGACGTCTGATTCTTGCATCTCCAGCCCTTCCTGTTGTGTTTAAAGATTAACATTGTACACATAAACATACTCGTAATGTCATTTGTTCAAGGTAACGGTACAGACACTGCTTGCATGAAGAAGAAAACTTCCGAATTATTTTTGCTTATTGAGGTGTTGATTGATGTAAATATATTCCAATAAAATTGAAACGCCTTGTCCGGTTACAACCGCCCCTACACACACGACCTAAGAAGGGACAATGCTTTATTGTTTGGTACGCCTAATATTAATAACACGTGGAGCGAAAATTATCGTAGTGATATCAACATCTGTTTACTGATGAAATGATTCATGTGGAGGAAGACTGACAAAAGACGTTTGTGCCGAACTTGGCTGAACTCCAAAATATACAAAATCTGTTCGTTTACGCCCACGGAGGCGGGGCTTACGAGTGACGTCACGTCGCCCTGTCAAGGCCGTAATCATGGAGGCTACCTGACTTGATGTCAGGCTCAAGAAAGAAAAGAAAAGAAAGAAAGAAAAAAAAAAAAAAATATATATATATATATATATATATATATATATTTAAGATTATTTCAGACAAATGACAGACCTTTTGTGCTTAAATTCTTTTCATTCTTTTTATTTCACGGGTCTGACAAGCATCTGGTTAGATTGTCTCCAGCAATCTTAATCAGGATATCCATTGTGAAATTTCTCAGAGTCATTCTCCACTTCAAGTCCACTGCTGAATAAAGGCCTTTCCGAGCTTCTTTCACAGTACTGTACCAACTTTGCCATGTCATGCATCTGAACTCCACCTTACCTGAAACTTGCTTCTGCTGCGCATAAAGTTTATTAATCTAATATTTTAGATATTTTCATGATATCCCTAATAACTGGAGCCAAGTAGCATAAGTTTGTGCTTGCAAAGTCTTATCTCCACTCAAGAAATAATGTTGATCAGATTCTAAGTTCTACTGTTCCCCATTCTACGACCCTCCTTAAAAAAAAATCTTTACAAATTCTAAGAATTCACCTCTTTGGCGAGATAGAGTTCACAAGGATAGAACCGTTGGTTATTGGCGACGAAATACGATGCAATCTCTACGCTTACCAACTCACAGCGTGCAGTCAGTAACATACTTCCTCCATCTCTCATCATTCTTCCTTGATACTTGCCCCACTCATTTCCACCTCTTCCCTATTGTCTCTGCAATCTCCGGACGAGTCGTACTATTTGTGGAAAAATATTTCTCAGAATTTAGTTTTTGGAGTGAGAGAAAGCGCGGTGGTTGCAAAATCAACTTCAACTATTTAGCCAGGTATGGCTACCACCTCAAAGTTTCCCAGTTACGGCACGTATTTTTTTTTTTTTTTTTTTTTTTTTTTTTTGAGGATTTGAATATCATTTTCATTTTGGACGGGTCGCCACCTCTATGGGGGCACCCATAATAGGTGTAGTGCGGTATTTACAATTTAATTGACACCTTAAATTGCACCTAAAATGTAATTTCATTGAACTTAACAATATATATATTTGGAAAAAAAATTCACTAATTTTTCGGGCACCATTTTCTATGTATATCATTTCATCATTATCTTAACAAATAAACTTTTTCTGATGTTTAATTACTTATTTTGCCAAAGAAAGAAAGAAGCGTATACATGGTCTCCTGCAGCAGATATTTCTTACTTCACACCTCAAGGAGCAATTTTCTTTTGTTTGGCCACAGACACAGTTTTCACTCAGAACCACGTTATCATGGCTATTTTCACTATTAAAATGTATACTAAATGAATCACGACATATTCACAATCATGGGACACTATATTAGTAATTCGAAAAATTAAATCGTACCTTTGAAAAAAAAAAAAAACTACCTGGTGACTACGAGGGAGTAGGCGCCAAATTAAAATGGTGGTATTGTGCGGCAACTTGATCTTCCTCAGAGAACGTGATGTCATCATACGGGCGATAGTCTTTTTTTTTTTCCTCAGGAGCGACTGTACATGTCGCCTCCATGTACGACTTACTTCCACATTACTACCCTCTTACACTGTTATTCCCAATCCTGATCTCCCTAGTGATTTCCGTGTACCTTTCAACAAAATCAAGGCATACAAATTCTCTCCGCGTTCAGAGAGGCGGGGCTTGTAAATGACCGTTATACCTCGTCCGAACATGAAGAAGTGACGTCATATCGATACAACATCGACACTAGAAATGGAAGGACCTTGCGTCCTAGATTTGTTCCTTAGCTTAATCTCCATCGTTTTTTATAATTGTCAAGTCTCACAGGCAACGAAGGATGATCACTGGATAAAAAGAACAGATTTTTAAAAAATGGTTGCTGTATAATCTCGTAATAGAAAGTATCTTAATATGGTATCATAAATCTTCTGTTGAAGGTGATTCAGACCGCTCATACAAATTGCAGTAGATTATAAAAGATTGCGTTGAATAAATGTAACGACGACAAGTGCAGAATACATAGTTACATAAAACAGGTAAACACGTGCACAGACAATAGGTTGGTTGTCTTGCAACTTGATGCAGTAACATGGCTGGTTTCAGGAAAAATTCTCTGGTCGATTTCAGTACATCATACATCACCACCTTCCATAACGGGGGAGATTCAAACTGAACTAATAAAATCAACCAACTGTATCCTTGCATCTAGCATTTTCTATTCAGGGCTACCAATCGTGAAACTATCAGGACTCGAAGAATAAAAATGTTGAAAAAGAAGAAGAAAAAAGAAGAAGAAAAAAGAAAAAGAAGAAGAAGACGAAGAAGAAGAAGAAAAAAAAAAAGAAAAAAAAAAGAAGAGGACGAAGAAAAAAAAAATCGATGATTCCCTCCGCCCCCACCAGATAATTTTATTCAGTTGAGACGAGGAATCCTCTCGTAGACCCGAGTTTAATCCCCAACGCCTACCGGTGACTGTCCGAACACGTGGGGGGGCACAGGCGACGGCTTCTGCCGTAGTTAAGTGCCTTCTGACATAAACCAGTAACTCTGTTCTGAAGTGGACAAACGTGTGCGTAAGCGAAGCATGAAGACAAAAAAACAAAAAACACATGACGCTTAACAAATGGATTTTCAAGTGGGACCTCCCCCCCACCCCCCTCCCATCCCTGAGCACTTGAGTGCCAGCTCCTGAAGGGATCCCTGAGAGCCAGGGACGTTTACACCATCGCCAGGGACCCCCTCTAGGGACACCAAATCCTTACGTCACTTCTGTCCACCAACAGATGGCAGTGTGATCGTTGCATAACAGATAACACTGGTAGAAATACTCTTGATAACTAATTATGTGTCACGATATAAAGTATGGAGTCAACATCTTACAGTGCCATCTTTTAGCATATAAGAACACTACAACCGTATAGGCGGACTTTGGAAATCAGTACAAGAAGATCTTAAGTTCTCTCGCTCATTCCAGAAGTCAGTCATACCAAACTTATCGCACATCCACCCGTGCGCGCGCGCGCAAACACACACACACCTTTTCACTGTTATATTTTATAGTTTTATAATTCTGTAGGCTGTATATTTTCAGCAGTAATACTGCTATACCCAATAAACCGTATATTATTATCATTACTATTATTACTATTATTATTACACACACACACGCACAAACACACACATATACATATACACGCACACGCGAACACACACGCACACACACCGTACCAGGAGAGAGGGAGGGAGGTAGAGACGGAAAAGAGGGGATGAAAGAAACAGGGAGGAAGAGAGGGAGGGAGAGAGAAAAGAGAGAGAGAGATGTGTGACAAAATTTTCACATTGAATGAGAATCAGGCAAGAAACAATGGTCTCAAACTGTCCGGAAATAGATTCAATTTGGAAGTAGGTAGAAACAACTTTGCCAACCGTGTAGTTAATGAATGGAATAAACTTCCTCCACAGGTAGTGCAATGTAGTTCAGTTCGAAGCTTTAAGAATCATTTAGATAAACACCTAAGCAAGATGCTGTAATGATTATAATTTATCTTATATTATTTGTTTTTATTTTGTTATCATTTGTCTGTTTGATTTTCATTTATTATTTTTTATATATCAATTTATTATTATTTACTATTTACCTGTTTGTTTATTATCTATCTTTGTTATTTACATTATTATAGTTTTTATTTATTATTTTTTTCGCATCCGAACTAGATATGGACCAAAAGGTCTCCTGTCGGCATGCTCCGCCTTTGTAATCCTTTGTAATCCTTTGAGAGAGGGAAAGTAAAGGAGAGAGGGAAGGAAGATGATAGGGGGAGAGGAATGGAAGAGTATGAAAAGGTAGAAAGAGAGGGAGATAGAAATAGAAATGGGAAGAGAGAAAGTGAAGGAAGTAGGGAGGGTGTGAGGGAAGAAGAGAGAAAAATGATTAGATAGGGAGAGGGAGGGAGAGGGGGAGAAAGGAAGTAAGGAAGAGAGGGAGGTAGGGAGGAAGGGAAGAAAGACAGGAGGAAGGAAGGGAGGGAGGGAGGGAGGGACGGAGGGTAGGAAGAAAGACAGGAGGAAGGGAAGGAGGGAGGGAGGGAGGGAGGGAGGGAGGGAAGAAAGAGAGGGGAGGAGCAAGGGAGAATGGGGGATTGTTATGGACTATAGTTTTCCAGCGCTTCTTTCCTTGTGAATAATCGTGTCGAGGGGGAGAAAGACGGAAAGTCAAGGAGAAAAAAAAAGAGAGAGAGAGAGAGAGAAGGGGGGAGGGAGAAGAAAAGAGGGTGAAAGGGTGAGAGAGAGAAAGGGGGAGAGAGGGAGAGGAGGAGAGGGGGAGAGTAGGAGGGTAGGAGAGGAGGAGAGTAGGAGAGAGGGAGAGGAGGGGAGGAGGAGAGGGGGAGAGGGGGAGAGAAGGAGAGGAGAGGGGGAGAGGAGGAGAGGGGGTAAGGGAGAGATGGAAAGATGGAGAGATTGAAACGGGATGAAAGAAAAATGGAAGGGAGAGAGGGAGGAAGGGAGGAAGGGAGGGAGAAAGAAAGAGAGGAAGAGAGGGAGAGAGGGAGAGAGGAAGAGAGGAAAGCAGGGGATGGAGGGAAGGAGGAAGGGAGGGGAGGAGAGGAAAGGAAGGGAGGTAGAGAGGGAGAAGACGAAGAACAGAAAAATGACGAGGATGTGGTTTGTGACCTGAAAAATGTCTAACATTGTGATGCAAAAAAGAAAGAAAAGAAAAACATATGATTCGAGGATACTAATACCGTGGTCTCCTTGTCCGTGCTTGAGTAATGTATGATGCATGAGTGCGTACACACACACGCACACGCACACACACACACACGACTCGGTGGCGCGGTTTACAAAGGATTACAAAGGCGGAGCATGCCGACAGGAGACCTTTTGATCCATATCTAGGTCGGATGCGAAAAAAAAAATCATATTAATAATAAAATAATAAATAAAAACTATGATAATGTAAATAACAAATAAAATACATAAATAAATGCATAGGTATAGTTAAATAATAAACAAGCAGGTAAATAGTAAATAATAATTAATTGACATATAACTAATAATAAATAAAAATCAGACAGACAAATGATAACAAAACAAAAACAAAAAAATATAAGATAAATTATAATCATTACAGCATCTTACTTAGGTATTTATCTAAATGATTCTTAAAGCTTTGAACTGAACTACATTGCACTACCTGTGCAGGAAGTTTATTCCATTCATTAACTACACGGTTGGCAAAGTTGTTTCTACCTACTTCCAAATTGAATCTATTTCCGGAGAGTTTAAGACCATTGTTTCTTGTCTGATTCTCATTCAATGTAAAAATTTGGTCACTTTTGATGTTGTCAATTCCCTTTAGAATTTTAAAGACCTGTATCAAGTCACCTCTGAGTCTACGCTTTTTTAGGGAAAACAGATTCATATGTTTTAGTCGATTTTCGTATGATTTATTTTTGATATTTGGAATCAGTTTTGTGGCTCGCCGTTGTACTCTTTCCAATCTGTCAATGTCTTTAATGAGATTCGGTGACCATACGGAAACTGCATATTCCAAATGTGGACGAACTAACGATTTATATAGCTTGTTAATGAGTGATGGACTTTTGAAATCAAAAGATCGCGCAATCAGTCCTAGAATCTTATTTGCTTTCTCAGAGGCTGAAATACACTGCTTGGATGATTTGAGGTCGTTACTGATAATTACGCCGAGATCTTTTTCACTATCCACTTTTGTTAACGAATTTCCAAAATAACTTGTAATCGTACTTACTGTTATTTTTACCTATGTGCATTACCTTGCATTTACTTGTGTTAAATTTCATTAGCCACTTTTCAGACCATTGCTGTAATCTATCTAAATCTTCTTGAATATCTAATTGGTTTGAGTGATCATTTGCCACTCCGCACAGTTTTGTATCATCAGCAAATTTGGAAACAGTAGATTTTAGTCCATGGTCTATATCATTTATATATACTATGAATAGAAGTGGCCCAAGAACGGAACCCTGAGGAACTCCACTTGCAACACTTTTCCATCCAGAAGTTTTTCCATTTAAAACAACTCTTGTTTTCGACCTTTCAACCAATTACTAGTCCAACCTAATAGGCTACCACTTATTCCATGCAAAGCTAATTTAGTAAGTAGTCTTTCGTGTGGGACGGTATCAAAAGCTTTTGCAAAGTCTAGATATATTAAAATCTATATTGTTTCTTTTGTCATAATTCGAGATAACTGTGTTGTAGAATTCGAGTAAGTTAGTCACGCAAGATTATCTCCGTCTGAAACAATGCGGCTATCATTTATCAAATAGTTACTTTCTGAATGATGTTCAATAGCATCTCTGACCATAGTTTCCATTATTTTTCCTACGATTGAAGTCAAACTTATAGGTCTGTAGTTATTTGGATTCTTTTTGTCACCTTTCGTCAATATGGAAGTAACGTTGGCTAGCTTCCATTCTCTTAGGACATCTCCGGACATGATGGAACAACAATCTCATTTTTTCATTTCCTTTAAGATTCTTGGATGCCAACCGTCAGGCCCTGGTGTTTTATTAACTTTGAGTTTATCTATACACCTTTTAATTTTTTCTTTTGTTATATTTACCGTAGTGAGTAAGTTTACCCTAGACTTTTCACAGGTTTCAGTTTGGAATTCACCTTGAGGTGTTTCGTTTACGAATACCGAGCTAAAATAATTGTTTAAGATATTACACATTCCTTCATTTGAATATTCAAGTTGACCGTCAGCAGATAATAGTGGACCAATGTGATTCCTAACAACCTTTTTATCTCTAATGTAACTATAGAATTCTTTTGGATTCTCTTTGGATTTCTCAGCGATGTTCATTTCGTATTGTCGTTTTCTTTTTCTTATTGTCTTTTTTAAATTTCTCTGTATTGATACATAACTTTCATAGTCATTAGATGCACCCGAGCACTTATATTTCTTATAAGCCTGTCTCTTTTAAGCAATACTTTTTTCAGTTTCTTTGTCGAGCCACTTTGGGCGAGCCTGATTTGGGGGACGTCTGTCCTTAAAAGGAATGTAAGTTTGAATCATCTTAGTGGGGTTGATAGAGTACTGGATTGCCAGTACGGAGGTGCGGTAGTACCTGGTTCAAATCCTGCCCAGGGCCGAAATTATTTCGGTATCGCTGCGCTTCGGGTCGTTACTCCGATTCTCATGGGCGGGGAGTTGTGTGTGTGTGTGTAAGGTCATAGTATTACCCATAGATCGGTCATACGAGCTCTGAGCTCTCTTCCGGGAGGGAAATAGCTGTCGATCACGAGTCCAACACGCGATCCAAAAGACCAAGGTGAAGGTGAAAGACCAAGGTGAATACACACACACACACACACACACACACACACACACACACACACACACACACACACACATAGACAGACAAAGGTTAAGATCATGGGCAAATCGAACAAAATAAATTAGTTTGTTAAGTTTTTCAACCATAAGTTAATTTTTTTTTTATCGAAGATGCGTAGAAAACACTACAAAGGAGGCGGAAGAAGAAAATTAAAAGTTACATATGGACTGTAAATGCTTATTGCTTACTATCAACCATGATCGAATTCTGAGGTTACATATTAGCAAACGAACTCTATACTCTGTGCCTAATCGAAATTAAACTATTATGGAATGTAGATTTACAACTGGGAAACGATAGATACACTTTGGACACAGGATAGACAACATGAAATGGGAGGCGGCCCTTTGGCAGTTGTTAAAAATGACATAAAAAGTTGATGAAGGGAAGGAAAATTAAGAAAGGAAGTTAGCAAAGGAAAGGTTCTGACAATAAATCTGAAAACTGACACCAAAGAACAGGATAAACGAAACTTCATGGCTGCATTTACACTACCGAAGATGAGGGCGTGGAATGATGAAGATTAATAAATGTTATTGTCAGTGGCATCTCTTCTCTTGGAGAACATGATTGAACAGAATGATAATATAATCCTGATGGGTATCTTTAATAATAGGGTAATAGGTTTGGGGCCAATGGGAGGCAGCTAGTATAGAAAATACCTGGGGGAAAGCCTGTTAGATATTACAATAGAAAATATAGTGACTCAGTGGGTAAAAGTAGCACAGGTAAGAGGAGAAGACTCTCCAGCAGGACTGGATCTATCAATCAACTAAAGAGACTGGCGGTACTGAACTTTTGAGTTGCATGTTTTGCTCTATAGGAAAAGGGATCATGTCGTGTGTGAATTCCAATTGACGAAAAGAGATACAGAGGCAGTGCAATTTTGTGGCAAGGGTTGGTGGAAAAATACTCAGTTAAAAGAGCGATTTGTCAAATAAGCGAAATAGCAAAAAAAAAAAAAAAAAAAAAAAAAATCAACATTCGTGAGATGATGAAATGTGAGCTAATCTCTACCAACACCACATTCAACCCTCTCCTTCGCCTTCCTGGTGGAGATGGTGCCTTCAAGTCATTAGGTTTGCGACCAGAATCCCTAACAGGGTCGCCACTCTTTAGAATTCAGCGACTCATCCTTGGGAATGACTGATAATTGCTTGTTTTGCTCCTACCAGGCATTTCCCAGCACACACGGATGCTTGAAAACGGCTTCTTTCTCCTTTCTCTCTCTCTCGCCCTCTCTCTTTTATATTAGCATTTACACACGTGCACCCAGTCACACACATACTCTTAGATATATGAATGTATGTACACATACATAAAGGTATGTAGATATACACAAATACTGACACACACACACACACAAACACACACACACACACACACAAAGGTGTGGAAGGAACATGGGGGAGTCGGTACAGAAATCTGCTTAAGAGAGCAATTAAAGAGGCTGTTTGTGAATACCACATTCTATGCCCATTCATATATACTTGTTACATCATTATGTATAAGTAAGCAAACACACAGACACACACACTCACACACACTTCGTGACGCAGTGGTTAGTTCCCGGCTGCCACTTCGGAGGTCCGGGTTCAAATCCTGCTCTGGGCTGAAATAATTTCAGTATCGCTGCGCTGCGGGGTGTTACTCCAACTCTCGTGGGCAGGGAGTTGGGTGTGTGTGTGTGCGTGTAAGGTCACAGCATTACCCATAGATCGATCATGTGTGTGTTGTGAGCTCTCTTCCGGGAGGGGAATAGCTGTCGATCACGAGTCCAACACGTGATCCAAGACAATGGTGAATCACACGCACACACACACACGCATGCATACGCGCTCATGTGCTAACACATATGCAAAGCACACACATACCCACAGGCATGCTTTTGTATCCTTCTCGGACTGGAATAAGCAACAATGGTATGGTCAACGCGCCTAAAGAAACACGTCAGAAGAAGAATAGAAAGAATAAAAAAAAAAAAAAAAAAAAAAAAAAAAAAAAATCCCGAGCCTAACTACCAAGACAAGTAAGTAAATTCTTAGAAAATTGGGACTTCACACATTGGAAATGCGAAGAGAGGTAACGTGATGACGATATTCAAATCAGAAAAGTGAAGAGAAAAATAGACAGAGAGGACCTATTGGTACAACATGAACGACCACGAGCAAATAGCTGAAAAAGCAAGATTGCTTAAAAGATGTCAGAAGTTACAAATTTCCACGTAAGATGCGTAGATTTGTGAAACAAGATGGATGGAAATATCATCATCCGCGTCAACATCAACGAAGATCAGGTAAAGTATGACGACCACAACTTCATCCTCGTATACTAGAACTAGATATATACAACTATGGTCTGTACGCTCTAAAGAGTCCGTTCATGGACTAGCATACGTCGTGATTTACTTGCCATGTTGCCAAATCAACCTTAGTACATCCATCCCTCTTGTTTCTCATGTACTTGGTATTTTATATTGTTTCTTCATAGTCTACATATAGTAAGGGAGGCTGTATAGTATAAGGAACATCACGTTTTAAGATTATAACAAGGATTACCCACTCTGTCCTACCCTTCTCACCTGTTACACCTCGGCGTGGCAACCTGGGAGGGAAAACGCGCTGTTGCCACGTGTCATAGAATTGATTCAAATCGTTGCTATAATCCTAAAAAGTGATACGCATTGTACTACTTGTATACAGCTTCATTTACTATATACAGAATACAAAGAAAAAACAAAACAAAACAAATATTACATGGATGAGAAATAAGAGAGAGGGGCTTGTACTAACGTTGATTTGGCAGGATGGTTCTAGTAAATCACGAATCATGCCACATCCTGAACGGACACCTTAGAGCGCAGAGACTAGGTAAACGCGCGCGCACACACACATACACGAACGAATACACCTACATTTGCACATACGCACACGTATGTATATGTGTATATATATATATATATATATATATATATATATATATATATATATATATATATATATATATATATATATATATATGTGTGTGTGTGTTTTGTGTCATGACATTTAGAAATAAACTCTCCTACTGGGATTCGAACCACAGTAGGAGAGTTTATTTCCAAATGTCATAATGACACAAAACACTTGTCGGAAGACTAGCTTGCATAAAGGATTTTATGAAATACAGTACATACTACGTTTCACCCGGGTGCCCTCGGCGGAATGACTAGGCCGTGAACTAAGTCGTTTCGTTTTGAAGGGTCAGGATGGCGTGATGGTACGATCTTCGTCTTGTAAGAACCAAGCCGCTGAGGTGAGGGTTCGAATCCCAGTGGGAGAGTTTATTTCCATATATATATATACACACACACATATATATGTATAAGCACACATACACATGGACACACACTAACACGTACACTCCATAATATTCATATATTCATTCATATATACATATGTTTTTTAGGATGGAACTCACTGCTGATAATTTGTCATTGTTATCACTATTATTATTATCATAAATATTACTATTATCATTATTATTATCCTCATCATTATTATTATTACTATTATCATTGTAGTTGTTGCTGCTGCTGTTGTTGTTGTTGTTGTTATTATTATTATTATTATTATTATTATTATTATTATTATTATTATTATTATTATTATTATTATTATTATTATTATTATTATTATTATTATTATTATTATTATTATCACCATTATTGCAACTATTTCTTCTAGTTCACCCCTGTCCCATTTTCGCCACAATGCATCTGGTGGCGTTGAATTTAATATGCTATTTCGGGCTCCCACCCGTACAGTTTATCTAACTCTTCTGTTGCATCACGACGACCTTATCTGCTGCCAGGTCATTTCATTCAGCCGAGGGTCCCGCCATCCCCACCCCTTCCTCGAGGAAAAAGGTTAAATCTTCCATTAAGAGTTCACACGATCTTTTTTCTTTCCCACCGTCGCTTTGGAACAATCTCCCAACATGTTTATACAGCTGTGAATTTCTTCAGCAGAGTCATCTATACGCACTGGGAGCGTGACTAGCAATGGCGGTCCCCTCGAGTCTCTTCTTTCCTTTCATATGCCGTCTCTCCCGGTGCCATACGTTGTCAGACACCAGTACAGTGTCATACTATCCCCTGTCGTGCTGTGGAGTACCTCTGGTGTCTTTTCGTTCTTCTCTGCAATTCTGTTTCCGTGTTCTTATGTCCATGTCTCACTCTCCATTCTTGAGTGGTCAATTTTTTTTTTCAGGTCATGGTGAGCTTTTGTTTTTTCGTGTGTGTAAGTTTGCGTGTGTGTGTGCGTGACTGCACGCATGAACAGACGTTAAATCTGGTCGCAGACGCTGAAGTACCCGTTATAGGTGCTTGTAAACAAACAACGGTGCACCCAAACAACTTCGGTGCATTAAGCCACTCCGCCAGACAGAGAAGATGAAATAAGAAGGTCCTCATTTAGGGAATAAAAAGGGACACGTGCAAGAGAGGAACTACCCAATGCGTCACCGACGTCAGGTGCCCTAGCACGAGATCACGCAGAACTAGCCCCTCACTCCCTCACGTCGACGCTCTTGCGAGTCCGAAACCGTGCAAATAATGACTAATTGTTCGAAAGCGTGTGAGTCTGCTGTGGAGTCTGGCATCACTCCTGCTTGCTGAAGCAACACTGGCCTGACGCGCTGGGGATCCTTTATCTTGGAGCTATTTACTCTGTCACTTACACTGTTTATGCGACACCAGAACCCCCCACTCGCCATGAAAGACTGGTTATATAATTAGATATTCGTTTGATGGGTGAGTCCCAATGTTGATATTCGTGAAAGAGAGTTTTCAGAGCACTTGACCTGACGTGACATGACAGACCTCAAGTAGTCGAGGCTGGGTCACTAACTGCACACTAAAATCGTTAGCAAGGCAATGCCGTCAAATTACAAGATATGATCATTATATCCCCGGATTAAGATACGAGAATCAAACTTTTTTGTATAAGTTGTGTGTTTATTCATTGACTTCATTCTGGGAACCCAAGAAAGCTAGCTCATTGGTAACACACTCGTTCCCTATACGGGGGACCCGAGTTCGAATCCCGGGACGGATATAACAAAGGTACTATGAATGGATTCCATACATATGTTTGCAAGCTACCAGGATCGCCTGGTACCTTGGTCAGACACCACTAGTGATGGAAGAAAAAAAAAAAAAAAATCCACTGCCAAAGTTGCACCCGTTTTATATACTCAATATTAATATCTGAGCAACTTTGGCAGTGATTTTTTTTTATTATTAAAAAAAAAAAATCATCACTAGACACCACACACAAAATTAGTCCAATGCCTTCTCACTATATGCACGTTTCACTCTTACACTAAATCCTTCTTTGTCTTCACCCAAATATGTCGGACCATGCCTGTGTAGCACTACAGAACACACCAACGACCTTAGGATCCCCACCGAGCGTGGGTGGGCTGTTCACGGTACAGTGTGGCAGACTGCAACTATTTAATAAATTCGTTAAATATGGCGCGTTAGGCTTAAATCTGGCTTTTTAACTATGAAGACCTCATTCTGATCCCCAAATTCTACCAGTAACTGCCACTTGCCCTGGCTGTCTGAAGACAACTTCAACGACAGCTAAGATTTTCCTGGTGCACCACCAAAGAACAGCAACTTTAAGAACATATGAAGTAGACTGCAAGAGACCATAAGGCTTACACTAGGCAGCTCCGTATTCATCACCACCTGTCATCCCCATCCATAAAGTTGTCTAATCGTTTCTTAAAACAACTGATAGTTTCAGCGCTTACTACATGGTTACTAAGTTTATTCCACTCGTCGACCACCCTATCAGTAAACCAATTCTTGCCTATTTCCTTTTTAAATCTAAATTTGTCCAGTTTATAACCATTACTGCGAGTCCTGCCCTGTTGTTTTATGACGACCTTTGGGGAAGAGAACATAACATTGCGAAATCAAGTTTGTTTTTACTTGTGTTTGTGCGTCCATGAGGTTGCCTGCTCCTTGATTTCATCGATGATGTTTGTGTTAAGTTTTTTTTTTTCCATTCTGCAATCGGATTCGTTATAGGCCAAGATCTCCAGTCACCATCTTAATCCACTGCACTCCACTTTAATACCAAGAAAGTTGTTTGCTACTCCCCTTTTCAAGGAATTCAAATCGCAGTAAACTGGATAAAGATCAGAAGGAAGAGAATTTCAGAGCCTCCCAGCCGAAAGAAAGCAAAGATTCTAGTTGAATTGTAAATGGTACGATATACAGAAAAGTGAAGAGCTTTCTGATCAAACTCATGCCGGACCTCAAGAGGAGGGAAGGTATCCACTTACCAAGCTAGGAAGAGAGGAAGAGAGAGAGAGAAAGAGAGAGAGAGAGAGAGAGAGAGAGAGAGAGAGAGAGAGAGAGAGAGAGAGAGAGAGAGAGAGAGAGAGAGAGAGAGAGATGCGACATTGCGATGGATAGTGTTGCACAGAAAACGGAAGTGCTATCAATGTTTTTGCCATTCAAATGTTTTCATAAGCGTCTCAAGACATAATCCCTTCAGCTTTGGAACTCAGGAAACTAAAAATATATGAATGACCAGATAAATAAATAAATAAATGACTGAATAGATAAACAAATACATAAATGAATAGATGATAAATAGAAATATAGATGAATAAATGAATAGATAAATAAATCAATAAACAAATGAATGAACGAACGAATGAATAAATAAGGATTTCTTCTTATCTTTTTGTCGCCCCTCTGACTTAATATCGTTCGCAAATGGGATACCATGTCACCTCTATCCCGTGACTCATTCCTGACAAGCTTCCATGCAAGCTCCTGGTCCATCCTCAGCGACTCCAGGGAGACCATCATGGCAGAGCTGGCGTTCGGTGATAAGTTACTTGTCCTAGTCGTTACATCAACAACTTCCTGAGTTAACACGTTACCTCCCCTAGTGCACACCTCAAGCACTGCGGCAGTGTGACACGTTGGGCTTCGCGCTCGATTCACTTGCCCTGGCTGCCCGTGAAAGGCAGCAGATGGGTGCCTCATGACGCTGGCCAGAACAAAGTCCTTGCAGGAAGAGCCTTAATTCACAAAGGACCCTTCCTCATTTAACCTCGAGAGTGCCTCGTACCAGCTGGCCCGTGAATCGTGGTGGCATGTGGTTGAAGGTGCAGCCGACAGACCCCGCCCCAGAGGATCAAGTGTGTGCTTTGGGGGGAGGGGGGGATGCGTGCTGGGGGGGAATGGCCCACTTCCCGGTGCTAAATGATGTTACTGGTGGGGAGAAACGAGTGGGGACATGAGGAGGAGGGAGATGGGGTTCGCAAATCTTGAGCACACTGGTTTGCGTGTTTGGATTTATTGTGTTGCTTTCATTCCCTCCTTCCCAGACTCTCTTCACCCTCTTTACCCACCTCCTCCTCCTCTTCTTCTTCGTCTTTTCCTTCACCTCCGACGTATTTCCTCCACTCGCCTCTGCCACCCACCAATTCAACTCCATCCTACTCTTTTTTCTTTATTTGAAAAACACTTTCAAACTCTTTTTCCACTTTGTTTTAGGACTTTTTCATGTCCTCCTTCCCAAGGAATTCTTTTGAATAGTTTGTCTCTTCATGTGTCCATAAGACCTCTGCAAGACCCTGTTTATCTTCTTTTGCCTGTCTTTTGTCACCCTTCCCTTCCCGTTCTTGTCCTTCCAAGTCACCCGTCGTCTTTCCTCACAAAAGGGCAAGTCTACCCATGTCAAGTTCATAAACGCCGAGCATAACTTAGTAACTGCATAACCTCTTCTACTTGATGGATTAAGTTCAGAGCACAGAATCTAATTGGACCACGTGAGTCTGGCAATCACGTGGTTCACCTCAGTCTTAAAAAAAAAAAAAAAAAAAAAAAAAACTCTCACTAGCTGTGAGGATCACGGGACAGCTTCTACACATCTGCATTCCAGCATCGTTCGCAATCCCACAATAACTCTGTTCTTTCAAAGTAGTTTAAATCCCGTTTAATTACTTCAGAAATCATGGGGACCTAAGGCCGTTGACTGCTCTCAGGAACCTTGTGAGTCTAGGTTTGTCTTAATATACGCCCTTTCTCGCCTAAAAGTGGTCAGTCACGCCCAGAGTCATCCTACAATGATACACGGGTGGAACAAAACAAACTCGTAGAGATGTGGAAGGGTAAGTAGATGGTGTTTGCAAGTCACGTAGATGATACTTGTGAGTCACGTAGATTAAAATTGTGAGTCACGTAGATGGCGTTTGTGAACACTTACATCTCGGTGAAGGAGAATGTGGATGTAGATCACAATACATCCAACTTTTCGCTCTTTGAGCGCTTTCTTTATCCACAACCAATGTTTTTTTTTTTCTT
>NC_134806.1:15478768-15481268 GCF_046742065.1 Oratosquilla oratoria
TTACACACATTATTTTCTGTGTGTGTGTGTGCACGCGCGCGCTCGTGCGTTGTATTGTGTTGTCTGATTAGGGTATCAGGCGACCCCAGCAGTTTGCAGACATACGTACATCGGAAGCGGAAAATATTAGAGATGTACTTCCTACAAACGTGAGCCTCAAACGAACAGCCTTGCTTTTAGTCAAATTTATAATGAAAATGGTGTTTACTTCAAGACAGCGCATCTGAAAATCAGCAGCCACAATTCTGGCCACATCTTGCTGTGGCCACGAATGTATGGCTTCAAAATGGTCCATTGTGTTGCAATGCTGGGGACAAAATGTAAAATTCAACATTTGGAACGTGGTTACAGTTTGGGTAGTTTAGTCCTGTTCACACTAGCGGTTTAAACCGCGCGGAAACCGCGGCGGTACCGCAGAGTCAAAGAAAAATCGCGCGGCTGTGTGTGAACGCTTCCATTGAATTACTTCGTAATAGAACCGCCGTGCTGGTGGAAGTGAAGGTCTAAATATACAGGTCAGACAGTTTGAATTCTTCTGCGCAGCTTCTGACGTCATTAGGCTGGGTCCATTTTCTCTTTGTGAAACACTGAAGAAAACTGTGAAACGCCAAGGAAGACAGGAACTATAATATTTTTATATATTATATATATATTATATATATATATATTATATATTCATATATATAGACAGGAACTATAATATTTTTTATATATTTATATATATTTTTTATATAATATTTGTCAGAATATAACTAATTGCGTGGAGCGGTGCGAGCGAATGCAACGTTTTTCCCAAACGACGCACCAGCTTCAACTGACAGCTATAGGATTCCGCCAACCCCACTTTGAACAGCCAGGTGACGTTCACGGCCCGCTGCGCCAACTCCCTCGAAATTCGGTCGGAAGTGGTTAGACCTTATATTCTTAGATCTTGGTGGAAGTGAGGGTCACTTCTCTCATTTCTCTCATAGTCGTAAAAGAGAAAGCACATATTGATAATAAATCAGTGAATAATCAACTAATTTGAAAATAAAAATAATACTGACCCGAAAAATCTACAATCTTCTTAAAGAAAACACAGAAAACCGTGATTGAAATAATTACACAAAATGAAAAATAAAAAACCGAACAGACATTTTGCATGATTAAAACGTTTGGGCACTGTGACGTCACGTCAGTGTACCGGACCGACATGACGTCATGGCCCAGCGGGTGGGCTCGCGGGACGGCGGGGAAACGGTGACGTCAGGCTGATGACACAGCGGGGCGGGCAAGGACGGCACACACATGGCCCGGCTCGGGTGTCGTTTTCCGCAGAGGGGCACTAGTCAGGACAAGGGTTACCACCAAGGGCCGGGCTAACCATTATGCTAATAAGGCTACACGGCCTCTGGTCCTCGAGCGTTTTAGGACCTTTGCCCCACGGTTGCGTGCTAATATAATACTACTGCGGTTGATTCTGCTAACACTGCTACTACTGCTGCTGCTACTACTACTACTACTGCTGCTGCTGCTAATCTTATTATATTATTATAATTATAATAATAATTATTTTTATCTTTATTATCTTTATAATGGCTACCTTCCTTGTAAGGGGAGAAAAGCCTTTGATATATGTATTATCTTTATTATTATTACTATTACTATTATAATTACTTTTACTATTATTATTACTATTACCATTGTTACTATTACTATTACGGCAGCTAGAACTCGGAACAGGAATCCTAAAGTGTAAAGATACGGTTAAACAAGGGCGACCTAACACGACCCATAAATAAAAAGAAAAGAAAAAAAGTTTCCACTGTTGTCACATTCCCCACATGAAAGCAGTTTATCGTTGTCACACACACAGCTGTCAGTGCCATTACATACTAGATTTCCAACACGAGGTCTCAGCCTACCCCCACACCACGCCTAACAAGATTTCGTCTAGTCTAAGAAGACGAAGAACTTCTATGGTGCCTCTGAATACTGTATTATTCTAATACAGTATCAACTATACAGTGATCTTATTTTATTTTCTTGTTTGTGTTAACATGTCTATTTCGACAAAAGAGGCCCTAATATATATATATATATATATATATATATATATATATATATATATATATATATATATATATGTATATATATATATAAACTGTTGCTTTCCACCAGCGAACCGTCACCAAACTGAATCGAACCTAATTCACATCTGGGCAACGGTTCTTCCTCTGTTTTTGCCTTGCATCCTTCGGCAGAGATCGTCCGGCCGAGTGAGACGATCTGAGCACGGTACTGACGACTCCTCGGGCGCTCAAGGACTCCTCAGGGTCTGTGCTCCTCGAAGGAGAGTCACGGAGGACGACCACGTCAGAGGAAGAGGAGCGACGGGCTCTCCGAAGTCCTCGTCAAGGACCTCCTGGGGTGAAGACAAATACTGACGAAGGGAGCGCGATCATGGACGTTAGTTCGAGATGGACGCTTTCGAGCGTCTCGGGAGGGTCGCCTGTCCCAG
>NC_134806.1:15486268-15498768 GCF_046742065.1 Oratosquilla oratoria
CATGAGCCAATCTTAGAACATTATTCCTGAAACCAAGAGGGAGGACTATTTGATTCCTTACTTGCCATGGCTGGTCAGCGGTTGCGGTGGATGCTCTCCATTTTCGCATTAGGACTCCGTTTTCTATATAGAAACCTCGTGACATATTTTCAACTTCTTCTGGAGATGAAACAATCTCGTACAAATTTTTAAGAGAATGATCTGACTTCTGTTCTTTGATTAATTCTGCTCTAGATAGAGAAACTGGTGAAGAAGATGGGTCAGTTTGGGAGAATAGGGATTCTAAATTATAGGTCTCCTCTTCAGATTTCTTGTACTGAGATCTGGTTACAGCACAAGCGGGAAACAACTGTAAGTTATCTGAAGGTTCTACTGAGGTCTTAGGGTTATTTGTTATTAAAGGAGAAATGACTTTGCTTCCAGCGATGTCATTGGCCAACAATAAGGATATTCCTACTATGGCAAGAGAGTCTACTACCACTACTTTGACCATTCCGGTTGCTAAATCAGACCGCAAAAAACATTATGTAATGGACATTATTCAATTCCTCCAACCCCTTCTATCAATATATCATAACCTGTATATGACTCGCCCAGATTCTGCAAGCCAGAATTTAAAATCAGGCTCTGCTTTGCTCCCGTGTCTCGGAGTATGAAAACACGATATTGCCGTGAACTACTACTATGAGATATAGTTCCTGAAGATACAAATGGTTTGAAACAAGGATCATGATCTGATAAGGATGGTTCTACATTACTTGACAATACCGGCTTCTTTGGTAGTGTATCCTGAATAGAGGATTTTTGAATCGTCTGATTTTATATTTACTTACAAGAGTTGATGTCTTATTGGAGAATGAGGGTGTCAGTCTCTTTCTGCAATTAGAAATGTGATGGCCAACCTGTTTACAATATGAACAAGTTACAGGGGGATTAGTCTTAAACCTTTCCATTCTTTGCCAAGGTTGGTTTGGAGGATATTGATTGAAATCAGACTTGTAACTGAAATGTGATGGGCTAGACTGATTTTCAAAGCGTTTCTTTGGGGACCAAGGATCAGAGTATTTTGTTGAATCTGGAATATATGACTTTGACTTTTGGGATTCCATTTGTCTTGACTTAGGTTTATGATTTAGTGTGAACTCATCAGCCAATACAGCAGCTTTAGTTAAAGTTTCGGGAACATGATCATCTATAAAAATCCTAAGATCTGTCTCTAAGGTATTCTTAAACTGCTCCAATAAAATCAACTGTTTAAGTCTATCTAAGGTGTCCGTTTCACTAGCCAAACACCACCTATTGAATAACCTCTTGTTGAGCCGCATATTCTACGTATGTTAACTGAGGTGTCTTCCTATAATTACGGAATTTCTGTCTATAGGCCTCTGGTATTAGTTCATAAGCTTTTAAAATACAAGCTTTCATATTATCATACTCGCTTTCTGCTTCTGAAAGAGAAGTATAAATTTGCTGAGCCTTACCCTTAAATTGTGTTTGAATGATTAATGGCAATTTTTATTTAGGGATTTGTAACTGTTGCGCCAATTTTTCCCACTGAAGAAAAAAAAATTCTGGCTCTCCTTCTGAAAATTTGGGTAGAAGTTTTAACATACTTGGAAATATCTATATGACCTTCCTGAACTACGGGTTGTCTATCAACAATCCTAGTTTCTACTTCTGTCTTCTTTAATTCTAACTCTACTTGTTTCACTTTAGCTTCCTCTTCTCTAGCTTTAAATTCTGCCAATTTGATTTTAGTTTCCTCTTCTCTAGCTTTAAATTCTGCCTCAATTTGCATTTGTTTCAGTTTAGTTTCCTCCTCTTTAGCTACTTGTTTCTCACCTTACAGCTTCCTCTTCTCTATCTCTAAATTCTGCCTCAATTTGCATTTGTTTTAGTTTAGTTTCCTCCTCTTTAGCTTTAAATTCTGCCTCAATTTGCATTTGTTTCAGTTTAGTTTCCTCCTCTTTAGCTTTAAATTCTGCCTCAATTTGGATTTGTTTCAGTTTAGCTTCCTCCTCAATTTCTACTCTCCTAACCTTTAATTCAATCTCTTTAATCTTAAGTTCGGTTAGTCGTGCCTCTATTTCTAACCTATTTCAAGGAATTTGTATAGCTGTAATCTCTTCTGGAGATAAGATCTCATCTTCGATCAGATTTTCAACGAGTTCCTGAAGTATTTTTTTCTTTCGCAAACTTGTATCAATGTCTACTCCAAAGTGCTTGCCTATTTCTATCAAAGTGTCTTTAGTTTGTTTCTTTAAGAAACTTACCTTGGGATTTTGAACGAATTCTTGAACTATATCATCCATCTCTATAAGAATGTGTTAAATACCTGATCCAATATCCTTGGCAAGGGTCGCCACTTTGTTACGGGCTGCTGGTATTTGAAGCGACGTTACGTATAACGTCTAAGTGCTTAAGAACCAGCTCACTTCTAGAAGCCACTGTAGGACTGAACTATCTGGTCAGGGCCTAGATAATTCGTAAGACTAGAAGTAAAGGTAACAAAGAAGATTCCAGGAAAGGAATATTAAACTAGCGATAAAACTAGTAAACGAAATTATTAATGGAAAATATTTACAGGCAATCAACACAAAAGAGAATGGGCAGTAGGGTCAATGGGACCGTTACATGATTATAAGAATATGGAAATTATCGTTCAAATAAGAAACACAAGATAAGTATACAATATGGTACTATCTAAGTACAAAGAGATCAGGAACATGCATCAGAATAAGTAATAAGTACAAACATAAGTAAAGTAATGCAATGTATATCAGACACGTAATGTAGGCAAAAAGGGTGATCACTTCACACTAATCGTCTCATGAGTCTAAACTTCCAGTTTTTATCAAGAGATAAGATATGCGAAAAATGACGACGAGTGAGCGAATACCACCGCTTATATACCATTGGACCGGAAGCGGGATACTTCCGGTTAAGGGTGCGGGTGAGGAGGAGGGTAAGTTAACACGTCAACCTGGGTAGTTTTAGGACCCTCGACTCGCTTGAACAATCTATTTATTTAGTAACTGTCAAATCTGTGCGCTCCGAACTATTCAGGATATCGCTTGTCTGTTTTGTTCTACAAGAGTGCGCACCTCTCTCCGCACGTAGGCAAGATTACATATAGTGGACGGGCGTTACTGCTTAACATTGTTACAATACATACATAGACAAGAAATATGAACATAGTTATGTAATACAAAGGAACACAATTCTATAACATAATTACACATATGACGTAATATCTAATATTAACGTTACATATATATATATATATGTTTGTATGTGTATGTATATATGTATGGACTCGAATACATTCTAAGATTTTGCTCTTGCTAGTGCAAGGTTGTTTTAGCCAGCCTTGGGAGGTTAGAACCCCTGACTGACTGAAACGGGGAAGAGAGTAATAGATGACCTACCGGGGGCCAGAATAAGGTTTAATGTTAGTCTGAAGTGTTGAAGAAATGTTCGTCTCCCGTCTCCTCATGAATAATGAATATGCACCCTCCTTATTTATTTTGTATCAATCATGTGGCGGGCTGATTGCAATCGTGTTTCACACGACACGGCCCTGGAAGCCCGAGTTCAATGGTGGACTTGGTTACAGCTAAGTGCCTCCTGGCGTGAAATACTTTCCCCAACATTGTATCACGTCCCCTCTCCACTCACTCTCTCTCTGTCTTTACAGTTGACATTCTGCATCTATAATTCCAGGTTCCTGGCAGGACGAGGAGCCCCATTTGGAGATCGCGGTTCACCAAGAGGGACATAGCGAAGAGTTCGACCGACGCCTAAGAAATGGGACGACATTGTCCGCCTGATGGCCGGGGTGTTTGGTATGCAGGACTAGACCCCTTCCGTCCAGGTCGGAGTAGCGCGAACACAAAAAATTATTGAGTCTTTCATCCTCTCTCTCTCTCTTTGTTCACATATCCATTCCTTCTATCCTCCCCACCACCCCCACCCCCACACACACTGCCTTTTTGTCTGACTCTTTGAAATATGTCGGGCAATTGCAACCTTAACCTCAGATCGATGTGGATGAATTTGTACACACAGACGCTCGCGTATTCCCTCACACGAGCTTTTACATATACATTATATGCGTATAACCACAAAATCACACCTGAATATGGGCACACGCGCGCACGCACGGGAAACACACACATACACACACAAGATCGCATAAACGAATGCACGCAATTTCAAACACACACACACACAAGTTCGCATAAACGAATGCACGCAATTTCAAACACACAAACACCCACACAAGGACCAATAGGTCTGCTGCTGTTCGTTTGTCCATGTAAATCCATGTCCATACACACACACACACATACACACACAGAGTCGCTTAAACGAACGCACGCAATTTTAAGACACACACGCATGCACATACACACAAGCAAAACCCAGACACACACACACATAAGGAAGCGCCCACGCTTACACACACACACACACAATACACACATAGTGTCGCATAAACGAACGCACGCAATTTCAAGACACACGCATGCACATACACACAAGCAAACACCCCCACACACAGAAACACCCACACAAGCAAGCACCCACGCGTACACACACACACACAAAACACATAAGCATGAGAAGAAACGCACGGACACATATAAACAAACGCGGAGACGGAAAAAAAAAAAGACAAAGGGAAGCCAAGAAGACGACATACTCTTCCAATCGGGTTCGCCTTTTCTTCATCGACTATTTCACTTCGCCTGAAGACTTTATATCCTCATCCCATCTGCCGCCAGGCGATTTTTATCCAACCAAAGTGTTAAAAAACCCTTAGCTACGCGGTGACGGCCTTGATACGTGTTATTCTGATTAACGCCGGGCTATTTCATTCAGCCCAGGGACCGTCACCGTATCGAAGGCATTGAAGAGATTACGCCGGGAGCCGCTTCGCCGCCACCGCGGCGGTTCCATAAAAAAAAACATCACCTTGACCCTGTGTACACGGACAGCCAGACGTTTGGGGATCAGTGGCAGCCGCTGGGAATCGAACCCGGGATCACAGAGAGACGAGGAGGCGAGGGTGAAGCTCAATGCGTGCGTTCGTTCGTTCAAAACACTAAAAAAAAAAAAAAAAGAAAAAAAAAAAATTATTCGTTCTTGAAAAATTAATTTAGTTAATTACATATGCTGTGTACACATCCACACACTCTAAATGCATATACTCACACACGCCCACGCATGCAATGCACACACACACACACACAATGCAAGTTATTGAGCTCTTCATACACGCACGCACACACACACACAGTAGCTGCAACCAATGCGGAGTCAACATCAAACATGCAAATGACAGTGCTTGAATTATGATATACTGTTGTTCTTCTTTGTGAACTAAATTCATTCGATACACAAACGAAAAACTCTGACGATCAACTTTCGCAAGTCATCTGAGAGAAACTTAGTTTAAATATATTTCCGGGAGCCAGAATAGGCTTTTATTACAAATCAAATACATAATAGAACATTATTTGTCTAATTATCGTTTTGAAAAGGGTTAGTTTTTCGTTCTATATTAGCTGTGGCACTATGCAATTTTCTTCAATTAAATCAAACTGTCCTTTTTCTCATCGCATCAGCAAACCTATTTCTTAACCATATCTGAAACTGTCACATTTCTTGGACTTCGAGTATCGTTGAAAAAAATTCTTTTTCCACTAATTTAGATACAGGTTTTGCTTTAGAAATTATTCTTACCTTGTTTTCGTTCAGAAATGCGTTGAAATATATCTTTCATTAGATTCGTTCACTATTGGTCCATAGCCTTCCACGTTTACAACAGCCGTGTCTACGTCCTTGTGGATGAGTTTTTTTTCAGGGATGGGAGGAGCGATGACGTCATATCGCTTGGATGCAAGTGAAGCCGCGCATTCCTTGAAGCACTCCGCGTTCAACTAAACTTCTTTGACAGTTATCGCGTTGTAGCATTATTACTGCTATTCTTAATCTGAACAATTACTCACATATTCTGAAAGCAGGATTTTTTTACACTTGGATTATGCTTGTGTTTATTTCATAACCCAACTGAGATTACAAGCTTGTTTACACTAAACTGCATGGCCTTCGTCACGCATAGCCAACACATCTCCAAATTTGAAAAATGTTACGACAATGGTCGAATAAAGACTAGAACAGAGCCCGGAGAAATTAAACAAAATAAATATGAGGAAGGAGAAGGAATAGGCAGAGGAGGAGAAAGCGGAGTAAGAAAAGGAAGAGGAAGAGGAAGAAGAGTGAGAAGAGGAAGAATAGAATAAAGAGGAGGACGAGGGAAATTAGAATAAAAATTATTTCAGTGTCGATAATCAGGAGATAGTATTATGGAGGGCAGCATGAAGGAGGGCAGCATGAACGCGGGCAGCATGAACGCGGGCAGCATAAAGGAGGGATGGCAGAAGTTCAATGTAATCTACATTCTTCTTTTGATGGAAATTAATTCCTAGTCGTAAAATAATGATGCATAATTTGGGTCCATAGAGGTTGTCACTAAAGTACTATCTGCATCTTATATGAAGTTGGTACCTCGTATGAAGTGTATGGAGGAGGAGGAAGAACGAAGAGGCAGAGGAGGGAGGTAGCATTATGCTTTTAAGCATGTGCTGCATACTCCCTCACTCCCTAAAGTGGGCCACTGGGATATTCCACTTCCCGCAGAAGCAGACGCACGTTATACTACAGTTGTCCTACTGTTGGTACACAGCCATATTTTGCACAGTAACCGTTACGTCTAATACCGAAAAGAAAACGGAAATGTTTAACGATTTTGTTCTCATGTTACACTTTACTTTTTTTTTTTTTTTTTTTTTTTTTTTTAATTGTCATTTGGAAAGTGCAACTTTTCGAAAGGAGAGAGAGATGGCGTTGGAACCTGGATTATGTTAATATGAAAAATAGATCATATCGTTACCGTAAAAATGCTACTGTTTTAAACCTAAACCAAATTTCGTTAAACCACTAAAGTTTTTCTTCGGGTTAAACGGTTAGTCCACAGCGTCAGTCAAGTACAAATTATTATTGTCTTGTCTAAATCGGAACACCAATAAACAAAAAAATTATAAGTGATAAAAAATTATTTATCGTTAAACTCTTCTCTTGCAGTCCGTATTGTGCAGTAGCTGATGTCTGACATGAATGAAAATGATAAAGGAAGTTGATGATGCAACTTCCCTTCCTCCCTCGTCATTGACATATGTTTTATGCAGTCGATATTTTATTGACTTCAGTGACAACCCTACGGAACAGAACCACCTAGCATTCTTTAAAGATTGTAGATATTATATATATATATATATATATATATATATATATATACCGTATATATACATATATATATATATATATATACTATAATAAAGTAGTAGCTTCTGTCTGTTCACGAGCTCCTTGTTTTTTTGGAGATAGACCCCCATAACCATATATATTCTGATACCCTGTCACTCCAGGTACTTGGATAACTGTATTAAAAAAAAAAAAAAATGTTAGGGTTCAACTTAGGTGGGGTATGGTGTGGTAACACGCCACTATTGTAGTGTTCCCTTAACGTGCAGAGCATTTTTGTGACATAAAATTACTATGATTAAACAAACCATTGTATGTGTCCATACATATTATTTATACTTGTGAAATTAATGTAGCTACAAACTATGATAGCTTTTGTAAGGAGAAAGCATGTAAATGTAAAATGATTGTATGATTTTACCAAATGTTAAAATATTGCTTATTTTTATTTGATTTAATTGCGGGCGGGCGAGGTGTAAAGTAATTAAAGTTTGTTTCAATTCTTCTCTTCCGGCCGAGTACCATTCACCATGTAGTGTTAACAATCCACTACAATGGTTACGTTAAATATTATTCACGAACTCCTTGGTTTTTGCAGATAGACCCCTATAACCATATGTATTCTGAAACCTTATAACCCACTAGTGACGGTCACTAGTTGCCTAGTGTGAAAGGGGCCTTACGACAACACCTTTTAGGCTCTTCCATTCGACATGCGTCAAAAATCATAACTGATTTCCATTTTCACAGTTATTCGAAAAAAAAAACCACGACCTGAGTCCACGAGTCACTTGATATTTTCGATGAGAAAATAATGTCTCAAATCAGTTGGGTATACGCAAGAAACGAAGGCTCATCCAATTCTCCTTTAATATTTCCCATCTCTGGTTTCTCTGCAAAGTTTCGAGAAATTTAGCTGATATTAGATATATCAAGTGTTTCCATGAAAACGACATTATTGCTAATTTAAAACTATAGATGAATAACACTAGAAAATTGTTGTTCATAACGATGTCAGCTCGAATTTTCTGCGTCTCAGTGATGTTCGTTGTTTATTTTATTTTTCTATTATTGCCAAGGTATAATTGGAACTATGTAGACTGAGAAAACACCAATTGGCAAAGTTTAACGCTCCCCATTCGTCAATATCTGATGTTGCTTTACGCTTCTTTAGCCTAAAGCAAACCGCAAACCAGCAGTTTATGAAACACCACAAGTATCCACCCGCTAACATAATCAACACCTCTAACATCCATACGCAGCTATCAGGTATTGCTGAAATGATCCGTAGCAGTAGATTTATCAGTCAATTTTGGGGGGAATTTAGTGACATCTCTATAGACGAGAGTATAGCATTTTTTATTTATGACTAGAAAGTAATCTCCATTCAATAATATTGATCAGTTTTAACCATTACCATACCTCTTTAAATTTAAACTTACCATTTTTATGGCTCCATTTTTTTCGGTTGAATATTGTCCCTGATAATAGAATTGCTGGAAATAACCAACTATTCACAAATATCATTTCACATCTTCTCTTTGTCCATGCTCTCTTAGATTGTACAACAGTACTGTCGATATTTCCAGCAATGGCGGCGTTAGAACTTCTGCAATCAAAACATGACTTCAGCTACGTTTGATACTGTAACTACCTTCGTCCAAATCAAAACAAAATACTTGTTACCTTCCAATTATATTTTGGTATTGATTTTTATTTACTGATTTCTTTACAAAATAATACACCCATAAGATAATTAGAAAAAACATGTATATTTTTTATACTTAAGGGTAACTTCGAAGATTCGAATGCAGGCAGAGAAATACAATATTTAGTTATTACTGTGAATTCGGATATTTGGAATTTAGACCATATTGTCTTAAACATTATGGTATGTAAGCAGTGTTAGTTATTGTCAGCATATCCAAATAAGTTATGTTATTTACTGGAACTAGTTTTCAAAGCGCATGGTTTCAACAAGTGACGACTTCGTAATAACGTACTACCAATCAGTTCCACGCCACCATGTACTACACAATGTGACAATGGTGTTGCTAGTGGTGCGGGGTTGATGTTCGAGTGGATTTTCAAGAAGAATATTGGCTGTCTATCACCGAGAATATCAGGTATGGAAAATATGGCCTTAAGTGTTGAGACTGTGTTTAGAATATTTGTTGGAACAGATGTTAATGTCGACTGGGGGAGGTGCTACATCAACAGTTTCTTTGGTAATTGCTATTATAATAATTTGCTTCAGAAATTTGTCCATTTATGACTGCAGGCTGGATATAAATGTCTTGCACATGATTGTCCCAACAATATTATTTTTCTAATGAGGACCAAAAAAGAAGTCGTGTTTGTTGCATCAGCAATCAAAAAGTGCCGTGAACAAGACGCTTGCAATGAAAGATGCAGTTTACAAATGTTTTATCTAAACAAGACTCGTCGAAAAAAAAATATAAAAAGTAGTCCACGGTAGCCAGAACCAAATTGAAAATTAACAGTAGTAAAATGGTTAACCTTACGTGTGTGTGGGGAGGGGGGTTATGTCTAATTATTAATAGAATACAATTGCCTTGTGGTGGGTATACCAAATTTACAAGCCGTTAGTACAAGTGAAAAGTTAGGTAATACTGTACGTACATACTCGCCACTTACTTGTTCTATAGAAGGATTTCACAAACAACGTAAAGGAAGATAGTCACTGATCGATTGCTTTGCTTTGGGTCGGCGAGGAAGCAGGAGGTACAATACATTACACATCTTCACACGAGATGCCTTTCAGATCATCGTCGTTGGACATCGATCCTCCTCTCCCCCTTTCCCTCCCTCCCCCGCTTCTCCTCCCTTCCTCGTCTCCTCCTCTCCCCTCCCCTTCCCTCCCCCTTTCCTCCCCTCCCCTCCTCTCCCCTTTCCTTCACTTCCCTCCCCTCCCCCTTTCCTCCACTTCCCTCCCCTCCCCCTCTCCTCCACTTCCCTCTCCTTCCCTCCCCTCCCCCTCCCCTCCCCCTTTCCTCCAATTCCCTCCCCTCCCCCTCCCCTTTCCTCCACTTCCCTCCCCTCCCCCTCCCCTTTCCTCCACTTCCCTCCCCTCCCCTCCCCGTCTCCTCCCCTCCTCTCCCCTCCCCGTCTCCTCCCCTCCTCTCCCCTCCCCGTCTCCTCTCCCTGTCTCCTCCCCTCCTCTCCCAGTCTCCTCCCCTCCCCTCCCAGTCTCCTCCCCTCCCCGTTTCCTCCCCTCATCGCCTCCTCCCCCATCGTCTCCTCCCCATCTCCTCCCCTCCCCATCTCCTCCCCTCCCCATCTCCTCCCCTCATCGTCTCCTGTCCTCCCCGTCTCCTCCTCTCTCGTCTCCTCTCTCCCAGTCTCCTCCCCTTCCCACCCCTCCCCGTCACCTCCCCTCCTTTCCCCGTTGCCTCCCCTCCCCGTCTCCTCCCCTTCCCACCCCGTCTCCTCCCCTCCCCTCCCCGTCTCCTCTTCTCCCCGTCTCCTCTTCTCCCCGTCTCCTCTTCTCCCCGTCTCCTCTTCTCCCCGTCTCCTCCCGTCTCCTCTCCGTTTCCTCTCCCCTCTCCCCGTTACCTCTCCCCTCTCCCCGTCACCTCTCCCCGTCTCCTCTCCCCCCTCCCCGTCTCCTCTCCCCCCTCCCCGTCTCCTCTCCCCCTCCCCGTCTCCTCTCCCCCCTCCCCGTCTCCTCTCCCCCTCCCCGTCTCCTCTCCTCTCCTCCCCGTCTCCTCCCCCCTCGTCTCTTTCCTTACCTGTCGCCTCCATTTCCTTCCCCCTCTTCTCGCCCCCTCCTTCACCACTTACTCCCCTTCCTCTCCCGGTTCCTCCATCTCTCCCAGTCCTCTGTTCCCCTCCTCCTCTTCCCGTCTCTCCCTCTCCTCCCCTCCCCGCCTCCCCCTTTCTCCCCTTCCCGTCTCCCCTCCTCCCCTCCCCGTCTTCCCCTCTCCTCCCCATCCCGTCTCCCCCTCTCCTACCCATCCCGTCTCCCCCTCTCCTACCCATCCCGTCTCCCCCTCTCCTCCCCTTCCCGTCTCCCCCTATCCTCCCCTTCCCGTCTCACCCTCTCCTCCCCTTCCCGTCTCACCCTCTCCTCCCCTTCCCGTTTCCTCCCCTTCCTTCCCTCCATCTCTCCCAGTCCTCTGCTCCCCTCCTCCCCTTCCCGTCTCTCCCTCTCCTCCCCTCCCCGCCTCCCCCTTTCTCCCCTTCCCGTCTCCCCTCCTCCTCTCCCCGTCTTCCCCTCTCCTCCCCTCCCCCTCTCCTCCCATCCCCGTCTCCCCCCTCTCCTCCCCCTCCCGTCTCCCCCTCTCCTCCCCTTCCCCTCTCCTCCCCTTCCCGTTTCCTCCCCCCTCCTCCCCTTCCCGTTTCCTCCCCTCTCCTCCCCTTACTTCCTTCCCTCCCTCCATCTCTCCCAGTCCTCTGCTATCACTCCTCCCCTTCCCGTCTCTCCCTCTCCTCCCTTTCCCGTCTCTCCCTCTCCTCCCCTCCCCGCCTCCCCCTTTCTCCCCTTCCCGTCTCCCCTCCTCCCCTCCCCGTCTTCCCCTCTCCTCCCCTCCCCCCTCTCCTTCCATCCCCGTCTCCTCCTCCCCTCCCCCTCCCCCTCTCTTCCCCTTCCCGTCTCCCCCTCTCCTCCCCTTCCCGTCTCCCCCTCTCCTCCCCTTCGTCTCCTCCCCTCCCCCTCTCCTCCCCTTCCTTCCCCCTATCCTCCCCTCCCTTCCCCCTCTCCTCCCCTCCCTTCCCCCTCTCCTCCCCCCTTCCCCCTCTCCTCCCCCTCCCGTCTCCTCTCCTCCCCTTCCTTCACCCTATCCTCTCCTTCCTTCCCCCTCTCCTTCCTTCCCCCTCTCCTTCCTTCCCCCTCTCCTCTCCTCCCCTCCCCTCCCCGTCTTCTTCCTTCCCAGTCTCCTCCCCTCCCCCTCTCCTCCCCTCCCCCTCTCCTCCCCTCATTTTCTCTTTCCCTTCCTCTTCTCCCCTCCCCCTCTCCTCTTTTCCCCTCCTACGCTCCTCTTCTCCCCTCCCCCTCTCCTCCCCTCCCCTCATCCTCCTCCCCTCCCCATCTTTTTTTCCAAGTTCCTCCCCTCCCCTCTCCTCCCCGCCGTCTCTCCTCGTATCTTCTTTTCTCTTCCTCTACATTTCTTTCCTCCCCATCCTTTCTCATTTCCTCTTCCCATTGCCTC
>NC_134806.1:15506268-15608768 GCF_046742065.1 Oratosquilla oratoria
TCCACGAGCTGACTATTCTGAATTAATCCCCTCCCCATTCTACTACCCTCCAAGGATAGAAGAGATGGTTATTCATGGCAAAATACTACCACGGAACAGAGGATATAGTTTGAATTTTTTTATGGGTTTAGTTTGAAATATGCTTCCCGTTTAAATTTCTTATTGTATGGTAGTTCTGCTTTCATAAGGAGGCATTACAGAAATACAGTTTTTAGAGTATAAAAGCGTTTCTGGTCAACAAACGTTTATACAGATAGATAATAGAATAAAATGTAGAATAGATAAAGAATAAGCAAGTAAATATTGATAAATATCTTGAGTATCTTGTAGCATATTTCGTTAAAAAGTCCCAATATCTAAAGAAGCTAATGCTCCACACACGACAATTTACTCGCAATTATTTACGAAAAGGCGAATTAAATGGCCGACATCATGCTCAGCCAAGCAGACCGTAAAGGTATATATTTATATCGTATTAATGGGCATGTCGGGCAAGGTTAGAAACGTCAAACACTGAAATGGCCTCAACAGCATCGGGTCTTGCCCTGCCCTGAATAAAATCTCCTGGCGTCTACCATGAACCTGTAGAGACCTTCATCGCAGTGAAGGAAGATGTAGATTGGAGGGACTGTCACAAGATCGATCCTCCTTCCATTCAGTGGTACAATCTTTGGGGAGGTTAATTCATCCTTGTGTTGGCGGGCGTTGAAACCGCCCTCGCTACGAACGCCTTCAACCCTGTGACATGATATACAGGTTTTATTCTGTCTAATACTCAATTATTTTATTGAGCTGAGAGTCGGTTCTGTGACTGAAACGGTCGAGTGGCAGTCTTGAAGTGTGAGTACCCACGTGTCTGTCTGTCTGTGTATGTCGGTGCCTCGGTGCCAGCCAGAGTGCCCATTGAACACACATTGCTAACAAGAGTCACGACATGTAACTACTGTCTCGCGTTGACAGTGATGTCTCCCTTATGACCAGAGACCGTTCACCCCATCTCATCCGAATAGAATCGCCTGGCATTAGGTAGAATAATATATTTAAAGCGTGACACAGTGCTAAAGGGAGTAATGGGGTCTATCGGCGCATTAGTAGAGTTTAATCACTTGTTTAGAATTAAATTCATAGACACTTGATTGGTTTGAGCCAGTATTTATCCACTTATTTTTTTATTCGTTTATAGTTTTTAGGTGAGAGTTGGATGTCTTACTAAAGCGCTTCACTTGAATGACGCCTTCCACATCTTCTGTTCTGGTTCACAAAACTATTTTTATTCGGCCGAAGAGGTTTCTCTCTAGACTGATGTCTAGACTCGAACATAGAGGAGCAGTCTGGGGAGAAGGATAGGGTGAGGTCTCGCTGAATAAAATCATGTGGCGTCGGCGAAGAGAACATTCTGGAGAGTCGTTTTAGCGAATTCATTAATTGGGGGTAAACTTAACCTTTCTCAGCACAGTCAGGTCAGCCCCGCGGGTAACTGAAATCACCAGACCAAAAAGCTTTTAAGGATCGTAATAATCAGAGCGAAGGGGTGAATTACGTTGTCAGAACAGATCACTTAAAGACATAAGTGAAGAGGCCACTTACTTGTTTGGGGACTTTATTGGTTTGGTTTTGCTTCGGGACGGACTGTGTTGTCCACTTTAGACAAACTTGTGGTCCGTTGGTAGGCCAGCAAAGGAGTGCCGTAAGTGGCTGTGGCGCGTTGGTTTCGCTTCACCGAAGCAGTCACCCTGTCCCTATGTATTCGGAGTGCCGAGAGCATGTTGGATTCGAGCGCTTGTCCGTATCGTGATAACCGCGATTGGAATCGATCCGCCACTGTAACTCTTTGTGCTAAGCCAGTGGGGCGCCAAGGATGTAGGGCAGCGTTTCTCAACCAGGGTTCCCCGGAACTTTAAGGTTCCGCAAAAGCTCCCTAAGGGTTCCGCGAGAACAAGTGAAATAAGCTAATGCACTTTTGATTTTTTTTTTTTTACTTAATTTCATATACGTGATATGATACACGCACGACGTATTCTTGGTTATTGTAATAATGGAATATAGACATCATCCTATCCAACCTATTATTACGATGAAAATGAAATGAGAAAGATATGGTATATGTGTTTTTTTTCGCAGGTGTTCCTTGAGACATGCAATTTATTTTAAGGGTTACGCAAGGGTAGAAAGGTTGAGAAACGCTGAGGTAGGCAAGAGCCCGGCGCCAATCGGAGAGAAAACGGCACCCGGGGGGAAAATGGTCGCTGGTATGCGCGCCCTCTGTGGAGCGTTTGTCTCTTGAATGTAATTGTCTTCCCCCAGGAGGGCTAAGCCAATGTACTTGGGAGTAAAGTAGCTGGCAGAATTCACGTAGTGTGTGTGTGTGCGCGCGTTGTGTGTGTGTTCTTTGTGAGCGTTGTGTGTGTGTTTTGGAAGAGTTGTGTGGTCGTTTTATGAGTTTTGCGTGTGTTTTATGTACATTGTTTGCGGGTTTTTTTGTTTGCGTTGTGTGCGTTTTTCTCGTGCTTGTTTGTTGTGAGTTCTGTGTACGTGTGATATGGATAGCCTTAGTGTTTATATGGGCACCAAAGAGTGTGAATACATCTTGTATGTTTATGTGTTTGTATTTGTGCTGTGCTTATGCTGTGTGTGTTTGTATGCATGAGCTGTGTTTGTGGTCACGCACACGTGTATGTGCACTTGGTGTGCGTGATTTGTGTTGTGCGTATTTTGTGTTTGTGTGTGTATGAATGTGTGTATACGCGGGTTGTATGCCAACTTGGGGTTTGTATGTATGTCTGTGAATATGGAGGGCTGCGCATGTTGTTTGTGTATGTAGGATTATGTAGGGGGCATGCATTCGTGTGTACGTTACGAGATTATGTTGTTTGTGTGTGTGTTTGTGTATATATATATATATTATATATATATATATAATTGTGTGTGTGTGTACGCGTGTTTTCGTGTGTGTCTGTGTGAGTTTGTATATGTGTTTGGGTCTGTATGTATGTGTGCAAGTTTGAGTTTATGTCTGTACGTGTGTGTGTGTGTGTGTGTGTGTGTGTGTGTGCACGCGTGTGTGTCTGTATGTGTGCACATGTTTTACATAGTTGAGTATTAGATTATTCTCGTAATCTCCTCGCGTTAAACTACCGTTTTGATTATGCTGACAAAAGAGATCGTATTACTTAATATAATTTTACTGATGTATACTTGGGGGCCTGTACTGATACTGCCAGAACTTTCTTTTCAAACGTCTTTAACTTTATCAGGAATGATCATCTTGGATAGCTGTAATAAGATGCGGTGTGTGTGTGGGGGGGGGCGCATGTGTACAGTCGAAATAATCCCGCCTGTGTGAACACCAAGAGAGATTTTAATGACTACATTTGGCGTAACACGAGACCAGCAGGTCTCGTGACCCTGTGTAACGGAGAGCTGTCGGTTTGGCATCAAAGAGTGCCATTACAAAAACTTTTTGTCTACAACTGTAACATGGTGACCCATCTTTGCTTTCAATGTTCATCTATTTAAGTACGTATATTCATTTGTGTATCTGTTTAGTTATCAAATTTAGTTTTATTAGTTTCAATTGATTAAAATAGAGCGCAGATATGGGCTGAAACTTATCAAAAAAATTCATCTAAGACTACCTCATAGTTGAGTAGTCGTTTGATATCGTCCACAAAGAAAAAAGTATGCGTAACTTTATTACAAGGGTTAAAGTTATTAGGCTCAGTAAATGGCCTCGGCGCGGTGAAGGTCGATTACAGCGACATGACGTCATCTAACCTGATTATCCTGATTCAGTGGAAGTTCCTTACTTCCCTCGTGCCCAGACAGGAACCAGGTGTTTCAGTGAACTAGTGTCTTTCCTGAAGGCAAACTGAAAAATAGATTAATATAGATGAATTGACAAACAGATGAATAAAGGAGAGAAATTAACAAATAGAATAGAAAAATTAAGATAATGGTCATGATTGAACAAATAAATTTTTAGATATAAGGTAATGTAGGTGTACAAGTATGAGAATGTGTGGATGAAAACAAGGTTCATAAATAGATAAATAAGTACTCGTAGATAAGGGAAGTAGGTAGATACTGGGAGATAAGGGTATTGATAAGTAAATTGGTAAAGTAGTTTTGTTGAAACATCCTGAGGACTATCAACTGTTTTTGTCATGTGTTTGTCTACTGTACCTTCGTCTTGCTAGTTTGTGGTTGTCGATTTTTTTCCATTTGTTGCAAAAATGAATAAAAATTTTGCCTTTATTATCTTGAAAGGTTGAAAACCCCACAGCTTCCTTTTTTATTTAATTTGTTTTAATTTATTTTTTCTCTATATTTTTATTTACTTTAAGTAAGTATGAGGAAATGACCGAATATTTTAGATTTCCATCCAGTTTGTTTCGGATATTTGTCTTAAGATCGTTGTTGTGTAGTTTCTGCAATATCTTTACCTTAACTGAGATTAAGGAATTGTTAGAAAACAAAGTATTCTGTTGCTACTCTCTCTCGCCTACTACTCTTATGACCCTGCGAAATGGACGTCGCAGAGAATCATCTCCCTCTCACTCGTCTTCAAAACCCGTCAACACCATTATCTCCATCTAGAGGTGCAACCTCGTGGGGCTGACACTCGGTCCCGGGAGTTGGCCCAACATCTCCCTCTTCCAACTTAATCTATATTTAACGACTTCAATAAGAAGACTGATACAAGTTGATATAAATGTCCCACATCAATACAACAGACAACAGTATATATGTACTGTAATATATATATATATATATATATATATATATATATATATATATATATATATATATATACTGTAAACTCTCGTGTATTCTACTCCCAATTTATAATGAACAGGCGAAATGCTCTTTTTTCTTGTATTTTATCTCCTCAAGCTCTGTAAGGTCAGAGGTCAACAAAAACGACTCATTGTTTTTATTTTGTTTTTATTATTTTCTTTGCACTTTTATTTTTATGAGAAGTGCGTGGGGTGGGTCTGGTCTTGATTACGTTTTCTTTGCTGTTGAATAAACACAAACCTTAAGAAAATCGGCTCTCAATTTCCTGACCCGTAGAGGCAGCTTCACCCTTGCATCAAAAGGGATGAAGATGCCGAGGAGGACATTCATCTTCATTCGTTTCATTGTAGTCTGGATTTATGTTCTGTTTTCTTTTCTGTCGTGGACGACGACTCTACTCATGACCCGCGCGTTTGCTTCATTTGTTTTCCTTGCCTTTGTATCTCGAGCGACGCATGTTTGCGTTCAGTAACGCTTTGTTTCCTTTTGGAAGTTTAGGTAATATTGTAATAGTCTGACTTTCAGCGTCGGTCAGGCTACCATCCAGCAAGATCTTGTAGGAAAGGAATGGCTCTGACGTCATCAACGACGTCACTAATTGGGGCATGAGTACCTTGTTTGATCCGAGAGTGTGATTTGTCACTGACAGAATATGACGTAATGCTGTCGTCAGATGGGGTGCAATCTTGGGGACACTCGAATCTGAAACCTGATAAAAAAAAAAAAACGCTTACTTACGACCGAAGCCGTCCCCTTACCCGCTAGAATCGAAGAGGGAACTACGTAATTCTTGGTGTTGATTTGACCTCCGTGTCGGCGAGTTAAGACGCCAGAGGAACGTGTATGTTGTGGTTGTGCCCGTGTGACTGTGTGAGACATCTTTGCAGTGTGGTCACGCGTCTTTCAATGTGTTGCCTAACCTGTGTTGGTATGTCTGAAAGTGTTGTGTGATAACCACAGCGAAATCGGCTCAAGTGTACTCTGTGCCGTATAGTGGGCCTCTGATTGGTGTATGGGTGGTGGAGGGTGGACGAGGGTCCTGTCTAGTTTTGTACCAAATAGATCTTGATTTTTTATTTTTTTGCGTGTCTGGGAAGGGATGGTGGGACAGTGCTCTTTAGTAGCAGGGTTGAAGACACAGATTTTTTTTTTCTTGTAGGACGAGGAAGACCTGGCGAGGACTAAACGCAAAGAAATAACTACAGTTGTGTCGTGTGTTTCCCCACTCGTTTGTTGTAGTGTTCTGGACTTGGATGGCGCCAGGTTGACGTAGTTGTGAGGCGAGTGCGAAACCAATGGAGCACGGCTAATGATATTATACAACAATCTGACCCTTTGAGAGAACAATTACGACCTTGCCATATCAAGTTGATGAACAACTGAATTGATAACTAGAGATAAGATATGAAATTTGTAAGTAATACAGACTGAAGGTAGGAAAGGAAAAACATAAAGTAAAAAAAATGAACACAAAGGTTAAAGACTGAAATAGAATTAGATGATAAATATTTATATAATAAGTAATAAAGTAGAACAAGAAACATGATTATATAAGATAGAATGAGATAAAATATGACAGTGTGAAAGTGATATTAAATAGAATAAAATAAATGGATAGAATAAGATTAAAGCTATATAAACCAGCATATTAGAATGAAGTATAACAGGATATATGAAGATAAAAGTGAAAGATGGTGAAATACTCGGGGAGAAAGGTCATCTTGCTGTACTCCATTCCAACACTATGGAGGCATTTAGCTCCATCCCTCCATCCCTCCCTTTCTCCATCCCTCCCTCCTTCGATGGCTGTTGTCTGTCGGTCTGTCTGTGCCGTCAGAGATTGGCAATGGGGCGTAGAAGTGACTTTAGCAACGTGGAATTTACTTACAGCCTTGTTCAGTGTCGCGTGGATTTCAGTACGAAAAAAAAAAATGCTCGAAAAGTTAGTCTTTATTTTTTATTTTGTGGTATATTAAGAATTTTCTCTTATAGAAAGACAAACAAACTTTGTATTAAACGTTATATTTACGCACTGTAGACTATGGACCGGTGTGTGAGATGCTTTGGGCGACACTATAAACGATACAACAGGATGCGATGATTTCAATTCGGTGACAAGTTTAACAGCACTTTGGTCTGGATGATATCAGACTATTTCATTCAGTTTAGGAGCCCAAGATCTGGGTCAGCCGTGACCCCGTCTTGTTCTGGGTCCATCTCACAAGTGAATAAAATCGCCTGGCGGCACCAGAGAATAAGGCACTTGGAGCACGTGACCTTATTGAAGGGATTGAGAGAAAGAGAGAGAGAGAGAGAGTTTAGCTTTTGTCACACATGTTCGTTCCGTTCTGAAACTTTTTTTTTTCTTTTCGTAGTATATTGTCTTGGTTTATTGTACGCACTTGTTTTGAATATCGTCGCACGGTTTTATCCAGTTAAAAGAATTCTCTCTCTCTCTTTTTCTCTTTCCCTCTCCCCCTCTCCTCTCCCTCTCTCTCCCTCCCTCTCTCCCTCTCCCTATCTCTACCTCTCCCTATCTCTCCCTATCTCTTTCTCATTCTCTCTCTCTCTCTCCCTCTGTTTCTCTGATTTTCTTGAGGGATACAACACTTACACAAACAGGAAAACATAAACTCGTTCATAATGGCTTAATGCACTATGTGTTTATAAAGCTCTTGTTCTTTTATGATTGGCGCTTAATCTCCACAAAAAAGAAACAACACTCAAGTGCAACTATTCCTACTTTTTATTACCCTCCTTAAATATTTTAAACACCATCTCAGACTAACCTCCTACACACACACACACACACACACACACACACACACACACACACACACACACACACACACACACACACACACACACACACACACACACACACACACACACACACACACACACACACACACACACACACACACACACACACACACACACACACACACACACACACACACACACACACACCGACATTTGTGAACTTAATCAACAACAAGAATTAACCTTGTACTACGCACCTATTCCACATTTTACTGTTTTTTGTCTTGTTTTTTGGATGCCTGTAACAACATATTGTCACTGTCATAGTTTTATATTGTTATAATCTTGTAGGATGTATATTTTCAGCAGTAATGTTGCTCTACCCAATATACTTATCATTATTATTATTATTATTATTATTATTATTACACACGTACACACACACACACGCACACACGACTCGGTTGCGCGGTTGGTAGAGTCCCAGACTATCACTACGGCGGTCCGGGTTCGAATCCTGCCCAGGGCTGAAAATAATTTCAGTATCGCTGCGCTTCGAGTCGTTACTCCAACTCTCGTGGGCGGAGAGTTGGGTGTATGTGTGCGTGTAAGGTCAAAGCATTACCCATAGATCGGTCATACGAGCTCTGAGCTCTCTTTCGAGAGGGAAATAGCTGTCGATCACGAGTCCAGCACGTGTTCCAAAGACCAAGGTGAATCACACATCTTTTCGGCATACTATTGCCCACCATGGATAGACACGCTGGTGAATGCTGACGAAATGTCGATACTGGTTTAGAACGTTGCTCCTGAGAAGATATTTTCTACGGAAAATTAACAAGATCGCTTCGATGAACATTGTCACATGACACTGGGCGGGTTGGTCCAGATGAGACTAGACTAGAATAGACTTTCTAGAAACACTCAGTCTCGATGGTAATTATATAATTATAATAATAATGACATTGGTGAAATTATAATAATAATGACATTGGTGAAATTATAATAATAGCAGCGATAGAAATAATAATAATAATGACATTGGTGAAATTATAATAATAGCAGCGATAAAAATAGTAATAATGACAGAGATAAAAATTATAATAAATGACAGCGATAAAAATGATAGATGACAGCGATAAAATTTATAATAAATGACAGCGATAAAAATAATAATAATGAAGGATAAAATAATAATGACAGTGACAGTAATAATAATGATAGATTAATGCTCATGATCATAAAATAATCGTAATGATAATCATGATGATAAATGCAAATTCAGTGAGACATATTGTAAGAAAGTTTTTCAGCTTTGATAACGTGGTCAGAATTTGCGCGTTTGATTTTGCACCTGCATCGTCGGTGAGGGTACCCCGGGTTGGTGATTTCTGCTTGCCTTGGCTGTCCGAACACTCAGGGCAAGGGTTTCGATCGCAGGTGAGCGTCTCCCGGCGTAAGCCTCTCTCCGTTTTAGCAGTTATAAAGAAAAAAGTGTTCAGAGTTATGGACAGTGTCAAGTGCCATTGTGGACGCCTCACTGTGGACACATCCTTGTCAGCAAGTATTTACCCACACCCACTCAAATGTCCACACCTGCACAGAGGCTATACATGTATGCATTATATAAATGGATTGGTGTTTGTGTTTGCGTGTGCGCGCGCGCGCTCGTGTTTGCGTCTTGTGTTAGTCACTGGCATATTTTCTATTCTTTTCCAGCGTCTTAGTGATTTGTGTGTGTGCGTGTTTGTGTGTTTTCGACTTTTTAACTATTATTTTAGTCCGGTTTCAAATGTTTTAGTGATTGTGTGTGTGTGTGTGTGTGTGTGTGTGTGTACGTACCACGAAACGAGGGCCATCATCATGACCCAGATTTTGAAATATTTTCTTAATTTAACCAACAATATTAATTTCAACGCAAGCAGTAACACTAATTAGCTCTCCAGCTCGTATTAGTCCACATTTCCAAATTTCTTGAATATTCAGCATTAAGACATCATGATCATTCGTAAAGATGATAAAATACACAGTAGTTACCACGTTCCATATCATGGTTATAGTAATAATGATAGTTTTCCCCTTGAATATCAGTAACTGGAAATTCGTAGCCCCACAGTGGCTGGCAACGATCCTTGGAACTTTCCGTAGATTTTTGTGGGAACAAAGAAACTTTGGACTGTTGTGTGCTGTATCATTGTTTGTGTGTGTGTGTTTTTTTTTTTGTCACCGGCTTATAGGAAAACAAGAACATTCCCCGTTGTTCCCTCTCCTTAGGAGAGAAGGTGAAGGAAATAGTTGAAGTTGATAGAGAAGTTGCCTCCAGAGAGTGACGAGGGAGTTTGAACATCGTCAGTAGGGAGATGACCCTCTCTCACGTCCGTCTTGCTGGACCACCACCAGCAGCAGGTACCCGCCATTGTCTCTTCGTGGCTGCTGTTACCGCCAAAGCCTTTTGTCTGATATCTTGAAGGAGAAACAAATTAAATTCAACTTTAATGTGAACTTTTTTATTCACAAGCGTGCGGACACGCACGCACGCACACACGTACGCGCGCGCACACACACGAAATGGTAGAGAGAGCAAATGGGATGGAAGAGGGGAAGAGGAGGTGGGAGGGGGAATAGGAGAAGGGAGAGAGCAGAGTTAGAGAGAAAATTTACAGCAATTGCTTATCAGATTCTTATTGTGTAGGCCTATATGATTTTGGATGTTACCATTTTCTTTGTCCCGTCGTTTACTGAATTTCGGCTACAGCAATAATGAATTCCTTAAAAGTGGCAGTTTGCCGACAAGATTGACGAAATAAACACCATATGAGGACGGAGCCTTTATTTGTACGGGCATGTTTAACATCTCGCCTCACATTATTCCCCTAATACCCATGGCCAGCAAAATATTAAATATCTAAACCACCCTTTGTGGACATTTCGCCCACGGACGTTTGAGCCAGCATTCTCATCCTTTCCCAGTGTCCAATCCCCCCCTTCTCCCCCTCCTCCTCTTCCTTCCCCCCCTTTTCTCTCCCCGTTCCCTCCTTTCCCCTTATTTAATTTCAAGCATTTGTATCTCAACTTGTACTTGAAAAAGCTGTAATAAGCGAAACGTCGTACAAATAAAGGCTCCGTCCTCATGTGGTGTTTATCTCGTCAATAATGAATTCATTTCTTCCCATGGGAAACTGAAATACCTATTGTTTTATCCCTTTGGTTTATTCTGGGGATCTAGAACCTGGACACTGGAAAATTATCTAAAATATTTGTTGTATAGACGTTATAGAATGCTCGGTTGAAACGGACATCACCGTAATAAATACGACCCTTTCCTGTCCTGGCCGGGTGAGCTGACGTCACCACATCTTTAAACAAGCGACATGACGTCACGATGGCTGCATGTGTAAACTGACATTGGACCATAAAATTTAATGATTGTATAGTACGAGCCTTGAGTTTTGTTCAAATTTATGCCAGACTTCCATTACTGGGCAGTATTTTTTATCTACCCCCAGGCCGTCTTGTTCAGTTGTGAGATCAGTTTAGTAGTAAAAGGTCTAAATAGGGATATAATAGACAGAAAGGTCTCTGCCAGTGTGGTGAACCTTGGAAATGGAGACAAACTATTCTGACCTTTGTAGCCACATGTGGTCGAGTGACGTCAACTCCATGGCTATGGTGCTTTAGAATGTTATGGCCAAACCTAGACTTTATTCGAGTCGGGGAGAGGAGGGAGGGGACAGGTTTGAGAAGAAACGGTGACTATAGCCACCTCCCCCTCCCACCCGACCTCCCTTCTCCCCTCCCAACGAGTCAAACCGTCCAGCGTCTGACAGAATAAAATGTGGAAAAGATAACCTTTGCGAAGCAGTGATATGGTAACAGTCTTCTTTTCATGGTATTCCGTGTATCAGTAGCCGAGAGAATTTGACAAAGTGTTGCGGAAGAGGGCAATCCGTCATTCGAAACGTGTATTAGCTCCGGTTTAAAAACAAACAACACGATAACGATAACCACATCTTGTCGGACGCAATGCCAGATGCAAGATGTTTCTCGACTGCCCGTGTTCGCGGAATCGCTCGGGTGATTTCACTTTTCATAAATTTTCGACGCTTGCAATGGGAAAAGTGTCCCATCTGAACGAAACAGTCTGCCATTGGCCTAATTCATTAGCGAGTAGCCGACCCACATCTGAATAAAACCGGCTGGCATTAGGTTGAATGAAATATCTAAATTGCGTTAACATAGTGATGGAATTAATTTGAGACAATAGGCTCAACCTTTCAGCAAGAGATCTGCCCTCAATAGGCAGCCCTCATCGGCAGCCCATATGACAAATATGGGCTGCAGATTGTGATTAGAAAAAAAGTTTGACGTTATGGTTGTAAACGCGAGTTCGGATGTGAATGCAGGCTTTGCATGCGTACGTGTGTGTGCGTGTATTTACCTAGTTGTATTATACGAGAAGGGAGTTATGCTCGTAGTAACCCGTCATTGTATCTTTCAGCATCAAGTTTGTTCTTAAATTCATATATAGTATTAGCCCACATTGTTGCCTCATCCAATTTGTTCCAAATATCCACCACTCTGTGTGGGAAACTATTCTTTTTCAGATCTCTTCTATAACTTTTTTTTCATGTCCTGTTGTGGGTCCATGCGTGTGCGTGTGGTCGTGCATGCATGTGTGATTCACCATGGTCTTGGATCACGTGTTGGACTCGTGGATCATGTGTGTGTGTGTGTGTGTGTGTGTGTGTGTGTGTGTGTGTGTGTGTGTGTGGAGTAATTACAAAGAAAGTAAAAAGGCAATTGCCGGAATTTTTCTGTATTAATAAGAAATGTTCGCTGTACAAAGTGAAGAATAGCGATATACGTACAAACTGTATGTGTATACACACTGGAATCAAAGTCAGTGAAAGACTGAATATAACTTGTGGTAGAACGTTCGACCTTTACATTTTTTATTTATTTATTTATTTATGTATTTCCTTTCATGACTCCGATCCCAGAGCAGCTGTCCGTCTTCCACTGCGGGGCAGGTGATGAACTTTTAAAGGATAACTCCCCATTTCGCCATTTTTTATTATTTCTTATTTTGCAAAGTTCTTTCGCCAAACGCAGTTAACTGTAGTGGGGAAGGTTCAATGAAGCTGTTCATCTTTCGACTGTATCACGTGACGAAGGTCAATGGAACCGGTTTGGTAGTACTACCTCTTTCATTGAAGTGTTGATTCTTATCAAACAGGATCCACAGGATCCCTTCCAGGCAGGATTAAATGAGTGGAAATATGTGTATTCAGCTCAGGTAGGATAAAAGGCACACACATACACTAGTTTTACGCGCACGCTATTATATGTTCAAAGGATTTTTTTTTTTATAAAAAAAGTAAAATAGCTAAAAGAGCAAGGACGTGGATTGGGATAGGTTAGGTTAAATTGGTTAGATTGGATAGGTTAGGTTATATTGGTTAGATTGGATAGGTTCGGTTAGTTAAATTGGATAGGTTTGGTTAGATTGGAAAGGTTCGGTTAGTTAGATTGAATGATTTAGGTTAGGTTGGTTAAATTGGATATGTTAGGTTAGTTAAATTGGATAGGTTAGGTTAAGTTGATTGAATTGGATAGGTTAGGTTAGTTGAATTGAATTGAATTTTATTCGGATACAATCATACATACAATAAGTACAATACATATAAGACTCAATATTATACATAGTACATATAATTGTACATCCGAGGATGGCACAGAAAGTCAAAAGACTTATTTCCACTGTGGTCCTCATATAAAAACTAGGAAAAGATTGTCATAGTAAAAGCTAGGTTATAAGAAGTGTAAATTAAACATATAAACTATTTTCTTCAGAAAGAACAGTGTCTAAAAGATAACATTTAACTGATTTTTTAAAACTACTTTTAGATACAATTGATTGAATGTTGGTCGGTAAAGAGTTCCAAGCAATAGCACCAGTGTATTTGAACGTACTTTTCCCTAACGAACTATTAAACCTAGGTACAATAACAGATGACCTACTAGAACGAGTTCTCAGGGAACGAGTATTTCTAACAAGTGTAAAGGTATCTGACAAATAACTGGGACGAGAGTCGTTTACAATTTGGTTGAACATGATTAAGCTTTAACTGAACAACACGTTTCTCAACAGGTAACCAATTTAACAGTTTAAAATGCGTATAATCTAGATGAGTACGCGGATGGAGTTTCAAAACAGTCTTGATTAGTTTGTTTTGACATATTTGAAGATTACTCTTAGATTTTTTAGATAGGTTGCTATACCAGGAAGAACAAGCATAGTCAATATGACATTGTACCAGGGCCGAAGATAGTTAAATTGGATAGGTTAGGTTAAGTTGATTAAATTGCATAGGTTAGGTTGGGTAATTTAGGTTGGGTTAGGTTCTTTTAAATCCATGTGAACAAGTTGTATAGACACGGTAAAGGAAACATGGACTGGAGGTGAAGCTTGAGCCATAAGGCGTGTTTATAAACTCTGTATGTATCTAGTATGCTCATTCCTTTGAGAAAGTCGTTAGACGAAACGTCAGGAATAAAAGCTTCACCTCCAGTCCATGTTTCCTTTACCGTGTCTATACAAATAGGTTCTGTTAGTTATTTACGAAGCCGCCCACAGAACACCGCACATAATACTGTTCTAAAATTTACAGACCCTCCGGATCAACCGCCTACTATATTATCAAACCCCTCAATGGATGTGACGCTGCACCAAATCCTGGGCGATAAAACCCTAATACCTTTATCATGTCTTCATAATTCATTAAGAAATTAAGACTCCAAACCACAGTATAGCCACCCAACAAGAGACTTTAAACCTAATTATAAACATCCTCGTCTAACTAGATCAGTACGTGAAATATAGCGAGTGTTGAGTGTGGTGTCTATACACCGTAAAAAATATTTCCTTCCATTCAAATTTACTGGTACTGACTTATAAGTGTAACGAGTTTCTTGATTTTTATATCGTGCTATCTACGGGAAGCTTATGTGGGTATATATGTAAGGCATAAGATGATACAACTTGTTTGAGTATAGGCACTGCTTGCTTAGTGAGATATCCCAAATGATAGGGTTTGTGTCAGTGAAGAAAAATAGTGCAGTAGATTTCTTGGTCATACAGTCGTCCTAATGAGTGTCATCCACTGTTCTGTTTTGATGAGGTAGCTCTGTTTATATGGTAGATTGTTGTTATTTGCATTAAGGAGTTTTGTTTTCTATTGGGGAATGTACATTTGCGATGAGTATGGTTTTCTTCGTATGATTTCCTGTTCACATTTTAAAGCTTGATGGCATTTTTGGTGAACGGGCAAATATCGCAAAGGAACTTTGAAATGATCAAAACCTTATATGGATGATTTTTCAACAGGAAGAATTCAGACATAGGATCTTCGGAACGCTGAGTGAGCGTTCAAAACATCGCCAGATCCCCCACATAGCTCACTGTAAAATTGTTTAATTCGTTGTTGGCACACAAGCAATATTTGAATATAAGAATGCAATGCAACGGTGTCCCCTTAAAGAGTAATGCTCGTTCGAATAAAACTGAGTTTAGGCACGACACATTGAAGGTATTATGTCGAAAAAGAATTGTGCCCTCCAGCATAATGAAATCGTTTGATGTTAGCCCAAACACAATATGCAAAACACGACAACGTTGTTAAAAGGTTTATAATATTTCTGACCTGCACTGAAACTGGTGAGATAACGAAACCACAAGCGAGTTGCTAATTAATGGGACGATAAATTGATGACGACGCCAAGTAGAAGTGACAGTTGGTGCAATTGTTGTTTTAAGGCCGCTTGCTCATTTCCCGCCCACGGAGAGCGCGTCCTACGTCATCAGCTTGGGGACGCCGCGTCGCCGCCTTTTTCCCGCGCTTCGCTGACAGCTTCCTTCCTCGCTTGGTTGTGACCTTTCATCGCTATACGGACACAGCTTGCTCCACGTACATAAAAAAGTCGTCCGAAAAAGTATGTAAATGGAGTTGCGAGAAGGGAGACGGGCATTTTCCCGCGTGCTAGTGTTTTGGTCTTTTTGGAGGAGCGAATTGTTTGGGTGATAATGATTTATTCCCCGGCTGTTAAGATCGAGGACAAAGGGACGTTTTACCCACATTCACTTCCGAGGGAATACCACTGACATTAATGAATTAGCTTGGCGACAGCCAGAATAAACGTTTCAACGTGTATAGAAGAGGTTGGTCGAAATAGGCTGGAATCCCTTTGATACAGAGGATGGCACGGGCATGAATAAAATTGACTGGCAGCAACCAAAAAACAAAGGGAAATTATCACCAGGATTGGAAAGAGTAATAGAAATGGGGGAAGGGGGATATGCCGGGGCCAGCTAAAAAGTGGAAACAAAAATTCCAGTGCGGAAGGCAAGTATAACCTAATAATGATGATGATGATGATGATAATGATGATGATGATAATAATAATGATAATAATTCTCATTGCATGAGATGTACAGTCCTTGCCAAGAGACCTGTCACCCCATCTGAACTCGTTTAAGAAATATCTCCTTTATGTTCTCTTAGGCTGATAGGATTTCGTTTACAAAAATTGTCCAACTTATTATAACTTTCTTGTGTAGATTAGCGGATTTGTTTCAGTCCTGCTCCACACGAGGTGGATCTCTCTCTCTCCTCTCTCTCTCTCTCTCTCTCTCTCTCTCTCTCTCTCTCTCTCTCTCTCTCTCTCTCTCCTCTCTCTCTCTCTCTCTCTCTCTCTCTCTCTCTCTCTCTCTCTCCCTCCCCCCTCTCTCTCTCTCTCTCTCTCTCTCTCTCTCTCTCTCTCTCTCTGTCGTATTTTTAGATATATTAATACTGTGGCTAAGAAGGTTATCCCAAATGATAACCGTAGATGACGTTCGGAAAATGGAATCGTGGAACCTTTCACGGGTTTAATGCCGGATGTCGCCAGGCTAATTTACTCAACGTAGATGACGTCATCGACGTGAAAGGGGCAGATTTCACAGACTGTCTTGCTGAGGGGTCGTCACAGCAGTGAAGTGATCAAGATGTGTGTCTTGTGCATTCCATATTTTAGGGCTTGAAGGACAGTATTCTTGTATGACTGGAAACTAGTATCCTTTAAGAAAAATATACTGATTACTTTGAAGCTATACCAAGGTATTTTCCCCCTCTTATAAAAGGGGTAGCCAAATCAGAGATACGCACCTTATTCCCATCCATTTCACTGCCCTCTACCATCCTCTCCACCCATCCCATCTCAGCTTCTCATGGATGACGGGTCATCCCTGCATCCTCCAACTGCTCTGGATCATACGTGCAGCAAGACGTAGTGCATCCACAGCAAGACCGCTACTTTGAAGTTATGCGGTAAATCAGCTTTCGCTGTCAGGCTCCACCGAACGATCTTGCTACACTGCCTCTGACCAGGTAGGGTAACGGGAATCCCCATCATCCACGAGATGCTAAAATGGGTGAGGCGATGAATAGGTTTTGGTATGGGTGTATATTTTGACCCCGCCTCCCTCAACCCCCCCCCCCCATATTTAAAAGGGACGAAAGATCTTTTTGGAATGATGGATAGAAGTAAATGTGTGTGTATGTATGTATCTTCGTTTTTAAGCATCAGGTACATCTTTACATGAAGTTTTTGTCTTAGATTTTCTTACAACAAAATTGTATTACTGCAACAATATTTTTTTGTTTCCTAGATTGAGCCCCCTGAGCTCCAAGATTTATGTACCCAAAACTGACTTCATGTATGTTGTCTCGTCACTTAGTCTGAGAGCTACATGACGTCATGTCGACTATGACTATATTTTTCAACGAATGAAAATGGTTCATATCCTTATTTTTTCGTGTTTTTTTTCCGAGATGGTAATTCATTTTATGGTCCACTCCTTTTATTAAATTTTATTTCCTGAAACCATTCTCGGATACAGTGTCAGTATATCAACATAACGTCTTTGCCAAACCTATTTTCTTTTGACAATTTTGTATTTATGAAATAATAAGAAAATGAGATGGGCAGAATAACCTCTAATAGATATTTCAAGTGCGGATATTTTTTACATGGAAAAATAACATTGTGGAATATTAATACCATTTTTGTTTACTTTGTATAATTTTTATTTGTTCATGTGGTTATTTATATATTTAGCACAATTTTACAGTGAAGGAGATAAGCATGCATTACATGGGGAGAAAGCTCCTCTGAGGAAAGAGAGGGAAAGAGATACGCGGAAAGACACGAGTGGTTTCGTCTCGATGAATACATTGGTGCCATTAGACTACAATTCCTAACAGCAAGCTTATACCAACCTAAGCAACACAAAGAATCGTAGACCGAAGTGCAATAGAAAACGAGCCAAATTATAAACATAATAAAAATGTCAAAGTATTTTTTATTACTACAAAAAAGATGCTTACGTGGTGGTTGTCTTGTAACCCGCCTAGAAAAATCAGCAGCTTAATAGGAGTTAATGATCGAATAGAGAATTCCTCCGAACTTAGGAGAAATAGTACAAATCCAAGGATGCCTTGGAGTCAGGGGTAATGCTGCAGTAGAAGAACGCTGGGTAAGATGGAAGATACCAGTAGGAATTCTACTTCAATAGCACATTACATTTTTTTCAGTACTGTGCATACCCTGGGCTTTCACCTTGATTTCTTGTTTTATTAATAATAAATTCAGAATCTGGTATTGCATCTAGTGTAGTCGAAGAAAGCGAATATAATTTTCACTATCATTTTTGGTTAATAAATTCTCAAGTTTGATTGAATCACAATTGCTTATGATGTCCATTTTTTCCTGTCTTTATAGAATATGTAATGAAATAATGGAAAAACACTCCTCGTCAGGGCAAAGGAGGTATAGACTGGTAGATTAGATTTAATTGGGATGGACTGATCGATAGCTATCTTTAATCCTTTAAAAGCCTGTTTACTCTAAGCCAGTCATTCCCGAATAGAGGTAACTTAGTTACTCCCACCGACTTTGGTACAAGTAACTAGATTACTCTCATGCCCTACGGAAGGGTAATTTGGCCTTCACCGTTGGTAACCCTATTTGTAACGCTCTTAGTATTTGTAATTAGTTCATATTAACCCAACAAAGACATAACTGTAGTTACTGTATGTGCGGCAATATACTCTCCCATAAATACAGGAAAGTCCAAATTAACAGTTGAATTAAATACACATTAGTTTGTAAACATTATCAAAATGTTTGGTTCGGTGCTAAGCGGGAAGTCTAAGGACACAGAGTAGTAACCAAAACTAATTAGGAATTAGTGTTCCAATTTGAATGGAGTTGTTTGGCATTAGCTAGAACAATATTCACTATTACGCCCAATTAAGCGCAATTTACTTTGAAATTCTAAGTAATCCACTCTCTTCATTTTGGCAATAACAAACGCTGAAGTGTTGACAATTAACATTGTGCTAAAAAAATGTCAGAAATTAAAATCGAAAACTAAATACGTAATAACAATAAAAATTAACATTTAGAATACATTTTATGAAGATATAGTAGATTTCTCCGTGAGACTATAGGGAGGAATATTTAACAATTATTTACCTTATATAAAAAAAATGGTACATCTTTTTCAGTTTACATATACGAAATACAAGTGGAAACCTGTAGACTTGTGTAATGTATGTACAGTGGCACAAACTGTCTAGGAATACAGTTTGGAAATTTTCTGTAGGGAGTGATTATCTCGGGAGGGTTGGCACACCTGCGTATGTCAACGCAGTGAAGGTCTCCTTAACCTCTCGTTCATAGGTAACCTACAACCATGTTCTCTGTCTATACGAAAACGGTCGCCATTTTCTAAAGCCATCGTCTCGCATCATATTGTGCCGCACAGAAATATTTGGTAGCTGTTCGTTTACAGAAACAAAACAAAAAACGCGTCATTTATGCGGATTTTGGCAGTACGTCATAAGAATTCTCCATTTCTTCTGTGTTCTGTCGTCATCTCGGAAGCGTGGCTGGCACAGTCAGTTGTGACTTTGCCTCAGAAGAACACGAAGGGACAACGAGCACCGAGGTCGACCGTGTGGTGGGTCACGACCTCAGACTGGATGAGTACGGGATCGTATCGACATCCTTCTGGCTCCACGAGGTGTCATGGCGCGGGGCGCAGCCGGAGATCCTGTGACAGGATAGGATAGAATAGGATTACTGGTGGGAACGAGTTTTGGGAATTAGACGGACCCTAAGTCTGTAACCAGGATTTTAATTCTGGGGGAATTTATCTCCCGATTACAAAAGAGAGGGAGAAGGATACGTCTAATATATATAGTAATATAATTACTTAATAATTTCACGGCACCTGATGACATGATCTGTATGGCACTTGGCACAGTCTGGTCACGTGTCATAATCTGATCACCTGACGATTTCAGCTCCCAGGCACCTAATGACGTCGTAATATGCAATCGCCCTATGGCATCATATGTTGTCAACAATGACATAATTAGAGGCAGTGATGTCATTGTTGGGTCCCTTGACGAGATAGGGTCAAGTAAACCCTAAAACGGCGGGAAGGTATCCCTCGACGGAATAAAGTGTCCAGGTGATATCTGAATGAAATGGTCTGGCTCTAGTATAGTGTATAGAAGAAATAGATAGTACGTGACAATGTTGAATGGATTAGTTAACCAAGACGGAGCCTAATCTAAACTGAATAAACAGGGCCGTCTTAAGCCTGAGCTAAACCATCTAAGTCACAGCCAGGACTTGTTGTGATGACCTTTACCCTAGCAACCAGAATGAAATCATTAAAGTCGCAGCTCACGCTTAGAGAGTAAGGATATATTAGCGTGTCTGAACACATGGGTACAAACGGTGACGTTTTTTAGAGCTTTGATCATGGATAATGCCAAGCGATTCTATTCAGATGAATACGGGGCCTTGCGGGTTAAGGTACAACACCTACGCTAGAAAGGCGCTCTTTAAGAATTTTGTTAAGGCGAACGCCAGGCGATGTTATGTAACGGAGGATAAAGGCTTCGTCATCAGGGTGCGTTGTCTCAACTAAATCTCTGCGCTTCGATGATTTTGAATCTTGAGAGATTGTTGTGTCTAGCACCAGGCGATTTTATTCAGATAAGAACAAGACACGCTGAATAGCTTAGGAGTTCCTTGATCCTCTCGCCATGTATGACCTCTCTAGAGATTTTATTCTGGCTAACAACAGACGATTTTATCCATCAGAGGGTGGCCTCATATTAAAGGAGTAAAACTCTTTGATAAGAGAGAGATCACAGGTGAATAAAATCGCTTGGCGGCTGCTAGAATAAAAAGAGACATGTGCCACCCAATTATGTAAGGTGTTAAGCGAGGTAAGATGAATCAAGAAAGGCTAAACGGGCTTCGCTATAGAAATGGGGTCGTGTACAGATGAATAGAACAGCTTAGAGGCAAACTAGAGTAAGAGAACGAGTCCCATTCCCCTCCCCCCGGGATGCAAACGGGAGTCCTGCCCCCCCCCCACCGGAATGCAAACGGTTGATGATAATGATCACCTGGTACGCTCGTCGTGCTCCGTCCCGGCGAAGGGGGAGGAGTCGACTGCTGCTGCTGGATTTCGATGGCGTGGAGGTCTGAGGAAGCCCTCCGAAGCTTGGGAGCCTTGACCACGTCACGCCAGAACTGCACCACGTCCCAGAACACGTTCTGCACCTTATAGTGGGAGAAAATTATACATGTATATATACACACACAGCATACACACATACGCACACACACACACACACACACACGTATATAAATATATGTATATGTACATATGTCTATATATATATATATATATTATATAATATATAATATATATATGCTAATAAGAACACGGGTACGTGTGTTCACTTGTGCAAAGTAGACCACTTGGTAAAAGAAACTAACGAAGAAGAGCGCTTTCGTATATTACATCTTCAGTGCAAAAAGTACTGCCTCGTTAGTTTCTTTTTCCATGTGGTCTACTTTGCATATGTATATATATATATATATATATATATATATATATATATATATATATATATATATATATATATATATATATATATATATATATATATATATATATATATATATAATATGCGTATGTGTGTGCGTGCGTGTATACAAGTGTTTGAAAAGCAGCATTTGGAAAATATGGGGAATTTTATAAGTCTTTATGGGGGGTGTTACCTATATATTCATACAGAGGCAGATGTGATTTATATATCTTAAAAATGTATATAGTTTCTACATGTGCACCATCAATAGTGTAAAATTGGGAGACTGGCTCCGTAGATTGTATCCTTTTGGTATTTCATAAGTAAGAAGTTTATCGTTGGAATATATATATATATATATATATATATATATATATATATATATATATATATATATATAATTTGAATATATAATTTATATATAATTTGAATTACATTGAGTGTTGGAATGTCTGTTAAGAGAAGCAGATTACTTTGAAATCTATTGGAACATTGAGGGTGCAAATGTAGAAAAAGACTGAAAACATGACCAGGTCGAAAATTTAGAGCAGAACAAATATAATCGATGATGAGAAGCTTGAAGTTGAAGAGAATAGTTATTCTGATCAGCTGTAAAAACCGACTAAAACCATGGAAATTAAAGTCTTGTCACAATTCGAAAATGCTTGGTAAGTACAGGAATATTATAATAGTCTCTTTATCGATACGTCTAAAACGCAAAATTTGCAATATGGATGATACCATCTATAACCTAGATTTGAGATTTAGGAATTGACGAATTGACGAAGACGATGGAAACAAAATGAAGGAGTGGACACAGAGGAATGGAAATTGATGTTAAGAACGCTGAAAGACTGAAAGACGGGAAGGAGACAATTTGGATGAGAGCAGACTTGATTGGAAAAAGTTGCGGAGGCGATAAAAGAGCTTTAGTGGAATTGGGCAATAGGGAAGGTATAGACAGAGATGAGGACGGGAAACTGACAGGTATGAGGATGAGAAACTGAGTAAATGTTTCGATGACTGGACGCTGCGAGATTGGAAGCGTGGAAGAGGAAGGTGGAGGGACGAGATAAAGTTTTCGAAAGCGACGAGGCAGAGCCACATCCAACTTTTTTCGCGGGTTCGAGTCCTAGACTTCTCTTATTCTTAGCAGTGACTGTTACCCCCAGCATTCCAAGCGCACAGGGCAAAGTTGACGGCTTGAGCCGCCATCACGCGCCTTCTGTCGTATCCTCATCTAAGGTAATGATCGCATTGATTAACAGAGGGGCCCGTATTACCTCCTCAATGCTCTCCCTAACGGAGATCTCGTGGAAAGCGCGGCATCCGATGTCATGGGACCTCTTGAATCCTTCTCGCGTGGCCACCATCCGGTCCCCGATCTGATCCTTCTTGTTCCCCACAAGGATCACCGGGACCTCGCCGGTCGCATCCTGGCAAAGGACGGAAGAGTCACGGTCAGGTTTAAAGAGAACTGTACATGTTATCTGAGTGATTTGAATTAATGCATAATGTGTTGGGAGATGTGTAAACATAATGGTTTCGGGGGATCTCAATGCTAGAGTAGGTGGTGAGCCCATAGATGGAGTAGTAGGGAGGTTCTTCAGGTAAGAACTATAGTGGAGAGATGCAGTGAATTGGTGGGGGTAATCCAGCTTCGGCAGTGGGTGGGAACAGGAGTGGTCCTTCATCCAGAAGGAGCTAAGATAAAAGGGGAGAGAGATTAGTGTGGAATATGTGAAGGGTGAGTGCATGCCTAGGCTGGCCACCTCCTTTATAAAGGAGAAAACGCCTTATAGTATATATTAGGGGAAAACGTATATGTACAATATGAGGGAGTTTTTAGTGACATCCGTACAGACCAGAGTCACGTAGGAATTTTTTTTAACTGGAGACTAATCCCCCCCCCCCCAAAAAAAAAAAAAAAAAAAAAATTGAACACTTATAATTCTACTGTCCCGCCATTCAATTCCCTTCCTCAAATCTCCCCTAGACTATGATTCCGCTTTTTGGTGTCATTTTGATCCCAATCATAGAAATTATTTTTTTTATTTATTATTATCGTTATTATCTATTCATTTATTTTTATTTATTAATATTATTATTATTATTATTATTATTATTATTATTATTATTATTATTATTATTATTATTTTTTTTTTTTTTTTTTTTTTTTAAACGAAATGCCCTCTTCTGCACCTTTGACTTTCCCATGGTGCCAAATAGCATTTTGATACCTGATGGCGAAATGCTCGTTTAATTTTTACATCACCTTGGACGAAGGGGCTGAAATTCTTCTCTTTCTTTTGTTGTAGTTGATGAGGAACTTGAGCCTGTTGCAGTCGTCGAAGCTGCACTTGTCGGCCACCGAATACATGAGGACGAAGACGTCGGCCCAACGAATGTTGCACTCGAGTCGCACGCTGTCGCTCTCCTGAAGGAGGGGGAGAAGGAGGAGGAAGAAGAACCAGGTATCGTATTAGTATTTAGATTCCCGTTGTTAACATAGCTATCATTGATATCGGGGACGGTGCTGCAGTCATTGTTTGTATGTTTACTTTTTCTCATCAGTATTAGCCATTTTATCATCATATAAGTTACTATAGTTATCCCTGTAAGCATTAGCATTGCCACTGTTATTGGAATGTTATTATCATCACTGTTATTGTCAAATTTATTATTATTATTATTATTATTATTGCTATTATTATTATTATTATTATTATTATTATTTATTGTCATTGTTATTGTTTTGAGGAGAAAAGCCAGTTCCAGACGTGCCTGGCAGAGTTCAATTCGTGACTGTATCAAGCGAGTTCGTAGTAAGAGCAATGTACTACATTGAATTTTCTGTTCAAAAAGTACTTCTACCAAAGGGAGTGCGTGACATTAAACTAAATATTTGTTTACAAGTGCACACTCTTGTTGTTGCCTAGACAATCTGGCCGAGCAGCCCCGTCTCCCTGAGGAACGTCATGGCTGGAATGGGGGTTTCCCCCACAAATTTCTTATTGTGTTGTTTGCATGCTTAATTGTGTACAATGCAGTCATTCACAGTGGTGGGCAAAGATAAATTTTGCGATAAAGCGATAATGATAAAGCGATACATTTTTCCGCCAAGTCCTATAACGATAAAGCGATAAATTTCCAAGATACCTTAAAGCGATAAGCGATAAATCCTGCGATAAATCCAAAAATACTCTATTTTTGCTACTTATGCATTTAAAAACCTCTTTTTTACACTTAAAACACCATATCTGTTTGCCGCGTAACAATGAGCCTGTAACCTCCTTCTACTTTATCGCTGGATTTATCGCGGGAAATTTGAAAGCGATAAATATAAGCGATAAATTTTCCGGTCTTGCGATAAACGATAAATTTTCGGTTAAAGCGATATTATCGCTTTACTTATCGCAACGCCCACGACTGGTCATTCATAATGTGTGATATAGTATGGAATGAAGTGTTACAGTCAGGGCAATTTTATCAGCGATGCGGTCATCCAGCTGCCTCTGGTAACATCGAGAGTCGGGATGGTGTTTGCACCGAAGCCTGGCCAAGTGGATTCTGTGGACTAGTGGACTAGCTAGGACAGACCACCCACTCGCGCGGGATCGGTAGTTGTGGAAGGGAAAGAGATGTCTGTTTGAAAATGAAAAGATAGTTGTGTATAAAAGAAGGCTTCTGCCACCGGAAGATTAAGGATGTTTATTTCGTGGTGTCGTGGCTTTGGAGGGGCGGACAGGAGACTTGGGGTTGGAGGCTGGGATTAATATGTGTAACCGTGAGGTTACGTAAGGATATTTATTTTTCTTATCCTCATCCAACAAAGTTAGAAAATTAGTAGGAGGCCTAGTCATGGGGAAAGATAGAGAAATTGGAAATAATTTTAGTGGCAGGTAAACTGAAATGAGATGTAGTAGGAGAGAAAGTTAAAAATGTGAATAATTTCGGTAGAAGAAAAAAATGGTGTTTGTGCATGTAGTTGTGTTATTTTTTGTTTGCGATATGTTTGTTTGTGTATTCTACGCATAGAGAGTTGTTGCCTCCAAGCGTGTGTACTTACAAGGAACTCTGTCCTTTCGGTTTCTGAGCTGAAGGCGGGCTCGGGCTTCCCCTCCAGTTCATAGGGAGATTAGCGGCCACGCCACCTGAGCCACACAGATCGAAACCAGTTCGTCCGCGGACTTAAGAGCCGCCGTCGCGCTCTTTTGTCCCTTGATGACGAGTGAAAGAGGACACTGTCCGCGCGAAATCCAACTCTGATCGTGTGTGGAATTCGGTCCCCCTTCCTATCCCCTCCCGGTTATTCGAAAAGGTGTTCGTGGTGGCAAGAGAAAGAATGAATGAATGGCTGACGGGAAAACGCAAAGGAAGTGTTGTACACACCACGATAACCACGTGGCATGGAACGCGCGTCATGTCGCCCATGACCTGACGCGACTTTGACAGTGCCCCCCTGCTTGACCCGACCTAACCTAATCCAATGCAATTATGTAATTACGCACCACGGGTGACTACCCACGCGGTATATATATATATATGTCGGTTCCTGCCGCATGTAAAACCAGTTCACTCGTACCTTACAATAAAGGAGACGAATTCACCAAAAACTCTTTCTATTCCTACAGTAGCATCGCCACAGTGTTGAGAGAAAGGTGCGGACGGGAAACAGACGCTGTTATTCTTCTCGCCCTCGCTCTCCCCTCTCTCCCTCTGAGCTTAAATTGTTTACCCCAATCGTCGCGGAGGCTGTTGTTTCCCTTAGTTGAATGGAACTGCTTGTTGACAGCTCAAAGAAGACGTAGCGAAAGAGAATGTGGTAACTCGTACATGCTGCAAATAATCATACTGTGAATATGGCTAAACTTAAATCCCTTTTCAAAACTACTCAGTAGAGGGGGGGGGGACATACTACATGGTCCACTGCAGGACCTGGGGGACGGTACCTCTGCACCTCACCCCGCCCCCACAGAAACCCCTCCCTCCCCCCTATGAAAATCCATCTCTCCGCTCCCATCAATGGGAACCCATCTCCCTATCCCCATGGAAAACCATCTCCCCTCCCCCCTATGGAAACCCCTCCTCCTCCTCCCTATAGAAACCCATCACCCCCCCACAAAGGAAACCCATCGCCCTTCCATGGAAACCCTTTTCCCCTCACCCCATGGAAACCCATCACCCTTCCATGAAAACTCATCGTCCCCTGGAAGCGTACCTTCCCTCTAAGAAACCCCGTCTCGTCCCCACCCATGGAAACTCATCTATACCCCCCACCCCCCATGGAAACCAATCTCCACCCTCTCCCATGAAAACGCATCTCCCCCATGGAAACCCATCTACCATTCCACCAAGGAAACCCAGTTCCTCTCCTCATGGAAACCCATCTCCCCTCAAGAAGACCCATTGCATTCCCCATGGAAATCAGTCTTCCCCATAAAAACCCATCTATCCCGCCATGGAAATATATCTTGACCCCTCCCACCATGGAAACCCATCTCCACCCCTCCTCTCGGTAGCAATCCATCTCCTCCAACCCCCCAACCCCCAGGGCAACTCGTATCCCTCCTGATGACATCCCATCTCCCCTCTCCCCGTGGAAATGCATCTTTCCCTCCCACCAGTTCTTCTCTTCCCACCCCTCCAGGTAACTCATCTCCCTCCCAGTCTCCCATCTCCCCACGGAAACTCGTCCCCTCCCCCCCACCCTTCCACATGGAAACCCATTCCCTACTCCCCATAGAACCCCCCCCCCACACACACACACGCGCCTTCCTGTGGAGAGAACTTTCTTTACCCAGAGGTCCTGCTTCTCTGGAGACTTCTGCCTCACCTGCGACTGTCCGGCGGAGTCGAGGATCTCGAAGGAGACGAGGTTTCCCCTGACAACGACGGTGCACGGGTAGATGCGCTCGAGCGTTGGGTCGTACTCCCCGATGTAGCGCCTCGTGATGAACCGGACCACCAGCGCTGTGCGAAGTGACAAGGATCGTAATAAAAATAGCAATGTTGATAAAAAAAAAACTATAATCATGGTGATGATAGAAAGTGGTAATGATGATGCATTTATCGAAGTAACTCCTCGTATAAAGAGGACAGGGCATTTCTGGTGCATGTATGCAACCTAATGATAATGTTGGAGGTTGTAACAGTACAAAAATTATTACATGAAATATAAGAATGAACAGCAACAGCAATAGTGTCGATAAAAACTAAGTCAAAATAAAATCATTACAGTAGTTATAAAATAATCTTTGTTTAGTTGACAGATCACATGTTGAACCATATATTGAAATTATTATAATTATGTACTATTATCATTATGATGGCGATGATATTGTATACATTATAAAGTAGAAAATATGATGTAATTAGGGGAAGCGTACGCACACATGTGCTAGGATCTCTTTAATAATCTGACGTTGCGATCCGTATTGTGTACTTCAGGGCCATTTGCTTTCGACACAAACAGTACTTGTATACTCCTGAGGCATTGGGTTACCCTGTATGGGGTATTGGCAGCATAAGTTTTATGCTGTCACTTTTTCAGGGATTTTCTGAGCCTGACCCGGAGACCAGGTACCGGTCTCTGGGGGCCGCAACGCCTTATGGAGGTCGGGTTGTGTTCTCTTGCAACGGGTCGAACTCGATGAAAAGTTGTGATCTTCTTCGGGTTCTTTTCCTCTTCCTGTTGGCAGAGAGACCCCCTGGAGGTAGGACGTAGTGTCTCCACGACTTGGTTCCCAATAAATAATTGGCAAAATACACTTTACAAATTATGCTGAATAAAAAATTGTAAATGATAACCAGACACGCCAATACCACTCCCAAAAGAACATCTGCACACTCGAACCAAAATCCTCCCCATAGAATGGTGACAATTTGATTGAAACGTTATATGATTAAAACATCGATAGTATAATTAGAATGCTTACAGTGCATTAGAAGGGCCGACTACAAAGGATTTACAAAGGATTACAAAGGCGGAGCATGTCGACAGGAGACCTTTTGGTCCATAACTAGGTCGGGTGCGAAAAAAATATAATAATGATAAAAAAATAAAATAAATAAGATAGAATAGAAATTATAATAATATAAGTAATAATAAATAAAACAAATAAATGCATAGGTATAGTCAAATAATAAACAAACGGGTAAATAGTAAATGATAATAAATTGATGATGGTGTCCCTCAGCCAAAGAGAAATGGCCATCGTCAGCCAGAATAACAGACGAACCATATTGCATTAAAATGGCCAAGCGAGTCGTGTGTCATTGTGGGGACTTGAACGTTGTTTGAACGTTCAATAATTTTTCAATTACCCTGCCCTTCCTCTGGTTATCTCGAGGACTAATAAAACCGTCTTGCATCAGAGGAGATAGATATGTCGTCTTGGAAAGTCGAGTTAACCGTGATTTTCCACCCGAGGTTATTTTTGTACTTTTTACATGCTCCCAGTTCCTGAAGCTTCAGTAGAATCGAATGGCTTTAGACGGGATGGAGTTTTTAAAGGAGACGTATTTCTATTTCGCCAGGTGTCTGTTTGACTAAGGCTCTTAAAGAACGCCACCGTCATGCTACTGTGGACAGTCCACCCACGCTCGGTGAAGAACCTCGAGGGAGATCCTAGGAGGCCCGATGGGGTGTCTTCGCTTCGCCATGCCTGTGTGGATACACTGAGGGTTTCAGGTTAGTGTGCATGTAGTAGGAAGGTGATGGACTCTCTTTGTGTTATCAGAACAAGACATCAGGCAAGCCTGGAGTGTGCAAACATACGTATGAAATTTTACAAGCAGTACGCAGTTGTGTGTCCATCCCGGGATTTGACCTTGTCTCTCTTACGATACGGCCGAGCAACCTGGGACTCCACCGTATTGAGATCGAGTGCAAGATCTTCAGCAGGATCCTTCGAGGTCGACTACAAGGTATTGCCCGAACGTTCTTACGCCTTCTGGTGGGTCGAGTTACTGTTGCCAACGTGTCATGTTGCCCCCTCCGGTGGTTCTTAATCAATCCAGGCGAGGCCTTTAGATCCTCGCCACCCCCCCACCCCCACCCCCGAGCTCCCCAACCCCCAATTCGCCCACACATCACCACCACAAAGGTCTCTTTATGTGTTCATATCTGGTTTCCTGGAAGAGGCAGTATTCACTCGTGTCCATCACCGGTAATTCAGAAATGTGTCTTAGTCAAGGTTTGGTGAAATACAACCTGCAGTTCTGAGAAATCGGAGTCTGCATTTTGAGTGTTTGGACTCGGAATTCCGGAATTCGTTATAGGAATAGATTTTTGTGCGCATTAGACCTCTATTCTTACTTCTACAGTGGGCTACCCCCACCTCTTCGAGGAACTTGGAGAAACCTTGCGATCAGAAATGTACTTGAAAATGTTGGCAAAAAATTAAGATAAACTGGAAGGAATCTTGTATAATCTAACATAAGAACATAAGAATGAAGGAGACTGCAAGAGACCATAAGGCCTACACTAGCCAGCTCCGTATTCATCACCACCTGTCATCCCCATCCATAAAGTTGTCTAATCGTTTCTTAAAACAACTGATAGTTTCAGCGCTTACTACATGGTTACTAAGTTTATTCCATTCGTCGACCACCCTATTAGTAAACCAATTCTTGCCTATTTCTTTTTTAAATCTAAATTTGTCCAGTTTATAACCATTACTGCGGGTCCTGCCCTGTTGTTTTAATATGATGACCTTGCTCGCATCATCCTTGTTAAAGCCTTTGATCCACTTTAACACCTCTATTAGATCACCCCGCACTCTGCGTCTTTCCAGAGAGTGTAAGTTAAGGTGCCTAAGCCTCTCTTGGTAAGAGTAGCAGTAATTTCTGAAAAGAGGTTTGGGAGGTGATGGTTCTATCCTACAGGCTCACTCTCACTTTACTGAGCGACATCACAAAATAAAAGAAGAACATTATAGTACGGAAGGCGTTAAGATCAAAATCGCTTTAACCCAATTTATGAAGTCTGAAAAAGTGAATTTACAAATTCAGCCTACGAAGTGGGTATTAATCCCTTCAGCGTGGGTTTAGCTAATCTGTCTACATCGTAACAAAGCATTTACCATTCGCCATAACAAAATCTGTGAAGGGCGTCATCATCGTAAAGGATCTTGATATGTTCCTAATCATTTTAACGCGAGGTCCTCCTCTGGGCTGAATAATGTGACAGAGCAATAAGGTAATGTAAGGAATTGGATTTATTTATTTTTTTCATAAAACAAATATTGGTCTACCTTATCTTTTTTTTTCAGATCACTCTCATTTCACGTATCCTCTCAATAAGAAAAAGAAAACTTACGAAACGTTGCTGAAACGAGTTTCATTTGAAACTAGCGCTGGGGGCGGCAGGTGTGACCACGACGGTGTGGGGGGTGGGGAGACCGGGTGGATGGGAGGCGGATCTGTGTTGAGGATGGAGTGAGGAAACGGCGGAGTGGAGGGGAAAGGAGGGGAGGGAGGGTTCGGGTGGATTCTGGTGGTCGAGAGTTGCTTCTTGGCCGAGGGCTTGGCTAACCACAGGATTAGATTACTATCAGAGAACACACTTTGTGCTGCAGACTAAATTATTCTCGTACGAAACTTGACAATGTCACAACAGCAAAGCCTTGGATCGTCTTCTCCTGTATGAATACATGAAGGATCATACCGTGCACAGGTAAACGCGCGTTTGTGCACGTGCGTGCACTCACAAACGCGCAAGCACAAGCACACAAAACTAGCAAGTAAGATTTACAAATTAGATATACATTAGTTGTAAGAAGGTATAGTGCCTGAGGATTAGAAGAGGGCCAATGTAGTTCCAATTTGTAAAATGTCTGATCAACATAACTAAACTGTATGAGAGAATTGTAAAAGCTGGGTCTAGAGCAGTGTTTCCCAACCTTTTATGGCTGCGACCCTAAATCCACTCTTAGCCTGGAGTCGCGACCCTAATTGTAATAATAAATTCAACCATTTCATGTTATATTTCTACGTACTTGCATAATGTTGATAAACTTTCGTTTTTATAGTTCAGTTTATATTTACTAGCACAATGAATTTAAATACATTTGAAACTTGAATGAAAAAAAAGTTAAAAAAGACTCTGGCGACCCTCAAAAACACCCTCGCGACCCTGGGGTTGGGAACCACTGGTCTAGAGGAATCGGACAATCAATTTGGACGGGCGAGTTGTGCGTGACTAGATCTCAAGGACCTTTGCCAAGGTAACTCGCAAGCTACTTTTTTGGACATTTGAGGACTTGGACGAAACCACTGGAATGGGTGGGAGACTTCCTACAACTGATACATGAGAATAGTAGTAAAGGATAGTATGTCAGGATGGAGTAACTAGTGGAATCTCACATGGGTCAGTGTAAGCTCCAGCAATGTTCCTTATGTAAATGATATGTTGAAAGGAACGACGAGTTACATCTGTATTCATGAAGAGAAGGTATAGAATCTTGCATTATTTATGTTAAACTTATTTTATTATTTTTATTTATTTTATTTATTTATACATTTATTGATTTGCATATTTGTGTTTTATTTATTTGTTTATCTATTTTTTGGAAATGGCATGGCAGAATTTACAACTAGAGTGAGGTGTTGAAAATTAATGTTGATACTAAATGTGAAGTATTGGAAATTTACAAGAATACAGAGGTCATCACTGATTTACTCGATGGGGAATGAAAAAAAATAGAGAAAGACGAGGACTAGGGATTAGAACATGAACAAGAAGTTTTGAGGCGCAGAAGTATGACCAACGGAGGAGTGACGTTTCATTTCATGGACGGAGAGGTGTGTGTGTGGGGAGGGGGGGGGTTAGAAAATCTGATGCACCACAGACTGGAATATAAATCATTGGTGTGATCCTTCACAAAAAAGGGTGCAAATGAAATTGAAAGGGAAAAAAAAGGGGGGGGGGGTGATCCCCGCTGGGGACTTAACTACGCCATTAGCGGACTTTGGCCTCCTTTGGTTGTGGATCCTCCTTTTTGGGTTTGTTTTACACAATTGTTCTTTAGGACTTGCCTCCCGACGATGAACTACCTCAGGACGTCCATGTCATCCTTCACCATATCCTCTTATTATTTCAGTTTAGTTTATTCTTCATTGACTCTTCATACTCTGGAGAGTCCGGTTTGATCGCCTCCTGCTCCACCATCTTGGTCGTTTGTTCCTCGGAGAGAGAGCTCCTCTAGGGACTTTGCCTCCTGGAGTTCCTCCTTGTCGAGGTCTAACTTCTTATCTTGGGATAATGTCCTCACTAAGACCTTGCGTGACGATTGCGTTTCTTCTTACTCTTTAGCCAGAGTCCGTCTCCTTAAGTACATTTCGTTAGGGTGAAATGTGGAACCTGAAAGATTCATCCTTCCTTCCTGGCTCAGTAGCATTCTATTTAAAGTTGACCTTGTGAGAAATATACAGTAACTCGCTTACTGTCATTGCGAAACTAAGATTCGCAGGGAACTGAAATCTTGAAAACCTGCGCGGGTGATTACTTCGCAGTGAGCTCGATCCTTGGCACGGTCGCCACTGAGTGTTCTCCCCACATTGATGTTTTTTCTCACTACATCAATGACTAAGCGTGTCCCGTTACAGTTTAGGAGGGCTGATGTTGCAAATGACTGTAACGATAGATCAGAGTTTCAAGGACTGGAGAAGTAAAGAAGGAAAGGTTGTGTAAAGTGTCAAAAATTTATTTAGATCCTGAGCACTTGTGCTCAACCTTGGCGCCCCAACTATTTTCTCCGACACTCGAAACCCTAGGCTTACCTACAAAGAATAATCAAGTACATAGATCTTCAACTTCTTTGGTGATTTTTGTATTTCACTCAATAAGATATGAATTGTATACATCGATAGTGAGACTCCCTTACCATCATTTCGCATATCCTTTCATGTTTCACTAAAATGAATAATTACAAAGCAAAATCTAAGTTCAGCTATATGTGGGTTCAGTTTTAGATATAAATAATATAAATGTTACACCACAGAAGGCTGGTCTCGAGCGTGTAATGGATATTCACCGTAAAAACATCTTAATGTTAAAGCTGTGATGTTTAGAATTAATATTTTATCTTTGCTGATGTTCAAAATAGCATATTTAAATCGTGTGGGTGTATATGGCAGTTACAATTAAACGCTAATATATATATATATATATATATATATATATATATATATGTAAACATCACCATCAGCAAAGTAGAACAACCTTTAGATAAAATCGCTCATTAATTTCACATAGATTAAACCTTTTGTAACATAAATAATCACACTTGCAATGATATTTCATTTCACCGTTCCATTGTGACTTTATCATTTGAAAAGATCTAATGCTTACGATGCCAAAAATGAAAGAAAAAAAAAAATGATCACATGAGACATTTTTGCCTCCAAAGAGTTGGACGAATCTGGCACGGACACAAAGAAAGGTTGCCCGCCTCTGATACAGGCCGTCTTCTGTACCTTCCATATTGCCAAATCTTACATACTTCCTTTCCTTTCCTGACGCTGAATTATGGATCGTATTGTTTGTGTTTTGGAGATAAATGTTAGAAGGTACTATGGACGGAGTTTCCCGCCGCCCCGCTAGATCGCTCATAAACAGAAAACGGACAACTTCCCACCCTAATCCTGGATATTCGCCACTCCTTGACGTCACTAGAATATCTCTATCGCTTCAAGAGTACCCCCCATCAACTTAATTTCACACGCCATTGAATTCTCAAAAACCCATCAAGGATTTGACAAATACACACATATACACGTCCACTCGGCAACAGAATAGTGGACCTGTTATCCTCACAGGAAATAGTCGAATAAGTTCTGTGACGATCACCACAATCTCTTCGACATACTCTTAGACCTACAGTATAAATAAATAATTATCAGCGACTCCCCCCCCCCACCATACAACCTTCTTCCACTCCGATTCTTCATCTTTTACTTTGTAATTATTCCCTTACCCCTAACCTTTCCCATCGACAGCTCGAGAAAATTATCTCCGTTAGTCACTCGCATTTTCTCCTGCAGTACAACTTCTTCAATGCATATCTCTCTCCTTCCTCATTTCTCCTGCACGGATCTTCTCAGTTCCCCCCCCTCCTCGTGTTCCTCCACAACTCCCGTTTTCTTTAACTTTGTTCTTTCCATTGCCTCGACGCGCGGCAGTTTTAGAAATGGGTTTGCATCTACCAATAACTTGTTACCTATTTCCCATTACCATTACCAATTACTTTTGTATCGCAGCTGTGCACTCCCAATTTCGCCCCTTCCTCTTCCCTGCCTTGTCGTCTCTTGTCATCTCCCTCAAAACCCGTCCATGGGATTTCCACTCTTTCCTCGTCCTCTTCGCTTTGTAAGCCAATAGTGTTTTTTTTTCTTCTTTTTTTTCTTCTTATGCTTCTTCTTTTTCTTCTGCTTCTTCTTTTTCTTCTATTTGTACTTCTTTTTCTTCTTCTAATTCTACTTCTTTTTCTTCTATTTCTACTTCTTATTCTTCTTCTATTTCTACTTCTTTTTCTTTTCTACTCTTTGTACTTTTCTACTTCTATTTCTACTTCTTTTTCTTCTATTTGTACTTCTTTTTCTTCTTCTAATTCTACTTCTTTTTCTTCTATTTCTACTTCTTATTCTTCCTCTATTTCTACTTCTTTTTCTTCTATTTCTTCTTCGTCTTCTTCTTACCTCCAGAATAATCCTGCTCCAATGTTGAAGTTTTGCCCTGCAAGTTTCATACACCCATTACCATCTCCTCCTTCGTCTTCCTCTTGTTTTAGTTTCGATAAAAAAGAAAGAAAGAAAAAACACTTCTCGTTTCCATCAGTATTTAATATGATTTTTCACGCTCCAGTCCGTCTCTTCTCGTGAACATTTTCGTCTACCTACCCACCCACGTACGAAAAAGTTAAATTACAAACTAACATTTTAACGCTACTATCCTTTCATTAATCCTCTAAGTATAGTGGCTCTCTTCACATATTTTGTTCTGCCTAACGACATTGTTATAGCCATAAAGTAGGACTTCATGTTGAAGAGGTTAATACCAGCAATAATGATAATGATAATAATGATATAATAATAATAATAATAATAATAATAAATATTTGCAAGGAAGTAGTTATAACCTAGAGTTAAGAAGACACAATTTCGTTCACCGCGTAGTCGGTGAATACACTAAATTTCCTTTGAAAGTATTCGGGTATTGTGCAGTTCAGAGTTTTCTCAAGATAACATATAAGAAATAACCAATATTGTAAATAAATCCCTCGACCAAATAGATGATGAATCTATCTTTGTATTCGTTTTTTTATGCACGGGAACCGGATTCTAGTGCCTAGAGAAGAGGAACTAGAAGAGAACTACATAGTCAACGCGTGCCGTAAATAGAGGTTTTCGGTCATTGAACTCCGACAAAAGGCGATCATGCTCAGCCACCTCGCAGGGCGGGTAACGAATGAAATGTAGAATAATAATAACAACCTTGATTATTTTTTCCTTCGGTCTCGTCCGAAAGGTCTCCTGTCGACCTCATCCGTTTGTGGTTAGAGGTAACCCAGTCTAATTTACCGCCATCCATCGTCATCCGCTGGGCGCATACGTATGACCTGTTTTGGCCTTCGCCGCCCGTCCGTATCACTCGGCGCTCGACGGCGTTAAGTTTCATTTCCCATTTCTGTGCCCAGTCGGAGGTCTTGTTGACTTCTTTCATCAACCGCCGTGGCGGGTTGATTTCGATCTCTCTTCGCACCACACGCGGCTCTCGGTTGGATTCCAACATCTGCCAGTGACGGCTACTTAATCATGGCTCTCCAAGTGCACAAGGCATGGGTTATATGTTTGGTCAGAGTTAAGTGTCACCTGAAATAAGTCCTTTGTTTTATGAAACTCTATTGGAAGCTCTGTGTGTGTGTGTGTGTATATATATATATATATGTATATATATATATATATGTATATATATATATATGTATATATATATGTATGTATATATATGTATGTGTGTGTGTGTGTGTGTGTGTGTGTGTGTGTGTGTGTGTGTGTGTGTGTGTGTGGAAAGGTGGTGAGGTGAATACAGAGATTAGTTGGATTTTTTATATTTACTGACGTTTCGTCCTTTTCAGGACATTCTCAAAGTACATACAATTTCAGAAAATGTACAGCCATGTCCCCCTCCATCCGCCTCCATACCCTCATCCGTCCTCTATACTTCTCCAATGACTCCGACCATTTCGCGCGCCCTTCTGTCTACCTCTCTGTCCTTATCCATCTTGACATCCTTGATGATTAAGCTGCTTGCTGTTCCTGCTAACTTTATGAACCTATCCTTATGGTTGATGCAGGGATGGGAAGCGATGTAGGCTGCCTCCCTTATTTTCTTTTAGTTTTTTTTTGCTAGTCCTTTGTGGAGCACGTCTACCCTGTTCCAGTCTGGGAGATGATCACATTGATCCAAATAAACCACTAGCGAGTTGGAGGTTCGGTGAGATCTGATCAGTGAGATCTATAATACCCTAACGGGCAACCACCACATAGTATAGTCGTATTGTAGACCGCGACTTTATTCCTTTTTCTTCGTTCTTATTCTTTTTCCCGACAACCTCTCCTAATCTTGTACTCACGAAACAAGCAATCCTCACACCCGCTTTTATGAAAATTTGTCCTGACTCCTCCGCGTACTTCGAATTGGGATCGGTAGTCCTTCCGGGGATCTGAGCTTCGGGAACACTCTGAAAACACATTTAATTTCCTTCTGTAGAAACTGTTCCCTGCAAATACGTTACGCCCTCAGGAAGAAACCTATAACCACCCCGTTTTTAATTTTATCACTACAGTATGTGCGAAGTAGAAATGAATCGTAACTTTTGTTTTTCTTTGGACTAGACCAAGGATATATATATATATATATATATATATATATATATATATATAATATATATATATATATATATATATATAATGTGTGTGTGTGTGTGTGTGTGCGCGCGCAACCTCATCACCTCGAAGTGGTGCCTCTGGGTAACGTCGAGAGTGAGGAAGTTACTGAGACTAACAACATATTGAGACATCGTCACTCCCACTAACAATAACTTTTTTTTTTTTTTACTAACAAGCATAATCCTCCGGCGATGGTGCGTGATGGTCGGAGCAAGAGATTGTGATTTCAGGCATCCTTTAGTCACAGCTCACACGATAGTCTGTGTAGATCCAGCTGTCGTCCTGTGCGAGAATGGAAAGTAGCACTGCTTGGACACAGCTGAGCAGCCGTATATAGGATCCGCTCTGCCCACCCCACACGAAGAAGGGCCTAGGAAAGTAGCACGGCTTGGACACGGCTGAGCAGTCGTATTTAGGATCAGCTCTGCCGATCCCACACGAAAATGGGGCTAGGAAAGGTGGCCCAAACACAACTTCACCGAACCGAACCAGGCCTGGAGACCTGCCCTCATCATAATGGAACAACAACACTACTGGATGGTGTCCCGATCTTCTTTACGTGGCCGCTTCTCAGGTACCTCAGTCAACATATATCTACATTGATCCTTCTCCAGCTCTGAGAATCTACAAGCCCAGAGTGTACACTCGATTCATCTTCGTCTGCGGGCAAATAATACGATTTGTATGACGCAGCCACGATCTCTTAAGTGGACAACTCTGTCCCTCCCATCTTTTGTCTGAGAGAATGAACGAATGACTGACCATCGTCCGGTTCTTCCGGCAGCTAAATGCATATAGCGTCCCCGCAACCTGTAGGAAGTGAAGAAAGCGATCTCGGTGACGTTTATTCTTGATTCCGAGTCAGAAGTCTTGTAAATCAAACGCGTCCCCATTGAACACCAGCCCAAAATGGTTTCTACTTTGCAACAGTCGATTGCTTGACACTTGGCTATTATTCGTATTATACGAGTCTAGAGTTGTTTCTATGCTACCTGCTAGTAGGAGTAAAGGAGCAGTCGCCCCGATGAAAGATTTTTTTATATAAAAAAAGTGGAGAATTTTTTTGGAAGTTGATAGAGATCTTGGGCCGGTCGGGAGACAGAGTACCAGCCTCTCAGGGCTGCATCTCCAGGTGGAGGCGATTGTTGATGGGCTTCGGAGACGGGTGCTAGGGAGATGGTCCTCTCCGACGTCCTTCAGACAACCGCTACGTGCAGGTGCCCATCGTCGGTCCCTTTCTTGTGTTCTTTGAAATCAAGTGAATATTTAAGTACGTGACTGTCACTGCCTGGGGAAGATTACATTTTTGTCACCGAGCCGTCAGTGACCTATTGAGAGGACACGAATTCAGTATATATATATATATACAGAAAGAAACGAGGTGCCGTTTTCTCTTGGTTTAAGCACAGAAGAAACGAAAGAGACGCCTGTTGTGGGAATGAAAAAGGGTAAAGATGGTTCTCGTCTAGCCAATCGGGCACACTGGTCGAAAAAGTAAATGGAATAAATCGTGTGCGTTTTCATATGACGGCCATAAGTTGAGTCGAATCATTGCGTGATTGCAACGAGGGTGTTTACATCATGACAACGCACTAGAAGACGAGCAGACACCGATTGCGTCACTGTGTGGTTACGTATACGTGACTAGAAACGTGGCTTTCAGTCTCGACTCCTTTCTCTGTAACGTGGCTGTGCCGCGGACACAAACGGCATCGTTTGACGGCAATCCGACTGGAAGAACGAGGGCCACGGGGGCCTCAAAGGGGCTCATCGAGACTGGCGGACCTCTTTGCGATATTGACTGGATGCCATGGAGATGGACAAGAGTCGAAGAACAAGCACCATCCGGCATGGAAGGCGTTAAGTTCCCTCTCGTCCACAATCGCCTGTGGTCGAGGTATCCAACGTTGATACCACCCCGCTTGTATTTCCTTCTCCGTTGAGTGCATTGCAAGTAAACTTAGCTCGACAGTGGCTACGCTACCACTCCCACTCCCCCCTTCCTTGTGTGTTCCTCTCAGAACACGTGGCCTCCTCCTGCAGGGTGGGCGTTGGGGGCGAGGGGGAGGAGCGGGGGGAGGGGTAGACCTTCCCCAGGACCGACCTGTAGGCAGAATAGTCGCCTGCCTCCAGAAAAAAAATATATATAATATATATATGCGGGGGGGGGGCACTACTTTTTCTGAAGACATACATTCCTGACTAAAAGTGGTCTGCGCTGAATGGCCTACCCGCTCCGGCGCTTGGCCTTTAAGCTTGAAATTCCATAAATCAATCAAATCATCTAAAAGTGGTCTACTCTCAGTTGTAGCAACAAGACGCATGAAGCATGTCAACTGGGAATGGAGGGTCTGCGCCGTCAAGACGGAAGTCCACCTTCTCATCTGCATACAACCGTCCTTAGCCAGAACAAAATCCATAAATTATGTCGCCCGCCTAAGGGGTCAAGACGAACGTGATGCCCAAACTTACACGAAACAACCTCAGCCAAACAAAGTCTATAAAGTGTATCGCAGCAAAGGAATTATGACGCTTATACTCTGTTTGGCAGAGTGACACGGGTACTGTACCTTATTGAGGATAACGCCAATTAGTTTTATTCAGGCCAAGGGTGATGTCCTCTTGCAAACGCATATTACGAAGTCTTGGGTCGCGCATGAAATTTCACCATTGTGGTCTTCAACAAATACGCTGTTTGGGCTTCCGGGTAAAAAAGACCGTTGGCCATACAGCTGTCGAACCTTGCTCGGGAATCAAATAACCAGGAATCGTATACCCAAAGTTTTTTTTTATAGGTCTGTATTGACCTTGATGGATGAAATTCGCTTGAAGTGAATGGAGTTGAAAAGTGCACCTCCTTCCACCAACCAACATAACCCACGCATACACGAGAATAAAAACAAGACAGAGAAGGAAATAAATATAAAAAAAAAGAGGCAAAGATCGCGGAAGAATAAGAAGAACACGGAAAACTAACCTGATTTTCCGACGCCGCTCTGGCCGAGGACCATGACCCGGATGGGTTTGGGTTTGCCTAGGCCGATCTTGCTCAAGCCCAACTTCGAGGCCTTGGGGGACGTCACCACGGCGCTGCTGTCGTGGTGCCACCGCGCCCAAGCGTCAGTAGGCCTCATGGTTCGAGCTTTCTCGATCTCTCACGGTTGATCTCACTGCGCGACGCACTCACGTTGACGAGTCGATGCGCTGACGCAGAAGCTACATGATTTCACGAACTCACCACGTCATCACTGACAGTAACGGCGACGACCCACTTAGGGCCGATGGCTCCGACCTCGGCATTCTGATAAATATGAAGGGTAAAATGTTATTTTGTAAGTAATTATTATACCGGAGGATCATATACAATACTAAGAATTGACGCCATGATTATTTTATGTTCCTGGGTATGAATAACAAAGGGACAGATACACAGAACGGAGAGAGAGAGAGAGAGTTGATCGGGGCTTATAAAAAAAGATAATCACAATCACCAACTCTCATTACTTGTTACTTGGATTGTCGATTTCTAGAGCCTATGTTCACTGCTGGCACAGTGTTCTACAGGGCCCCAACATGTATATTCTTTTTGGCATTTGTAATCGTTTCTAATACACCTTTCCTTTAGGTCCTAGAATTCTGTGAATAGATGGGTCTTCAGTTTCTTTTTAAACATAACTTTATTGTCACTACTTTTTCGACGTCGGAGCGCACCACTTTGGAGAAGGAGCTGCCTTCCAGCAAACCTATTTCCTCTACAGTGACGAGTCGCGCTTCTCTGAGACATCACTTGCCCCCACCCGAAGAGTCTAAACCTGCGCAACTTGACGCTAGCCAATCATGGCATGCCCCTTCAGTGGAGATGCACCCCTTCCAGTGATTCTGCTACTTTCCAGAATCTGTTCACATTCCAGTACGTGGAATCCTCTTTCAAAAAGAGGTCCCGCTTTCCAGTGATACTCTCTTTCCAGTATGGATGCTTCTTGGCGTCAGTGGTCGTTCTTCGGAGGCCGCCGCTTCCCTCTGCAGTGGTAATACCCTCGGCGACAGTATTTTGTACTTCTAATTGCTCGTACTGACTAGTTAGAGTACTTAATCTCCAGCTTCGACACGCATCGCAGCTGTGATACGTTCAGCAGTGACAAACACCTCTCAAGAATGCATTTGCGCTTTATTGGTGTATATAATGTATTTCCAGCCCTGGAAGTCTTTTATTCAGTGTTCCTTCGTCCTTTCCAGAAGAATTGTCCTTTTTTTATAATTTCACACGGAAGCCATTTTCCTTACAGATTTTTTTTTTTTACGTTTTCGAGGTTTTGGTGATCACTTTAGTACACTTAGGAAGTTTCTTAATCCAACACTCGCCAACCGCCACTTGTGCGGACGTTTGGGGTCAAAGACATAAACCTACTTTGGGAATTGGTGATGTTCTGTGTCTTGGGACAATTCCCGAAGTGGGTTTATGTATTGGGACCAAATGTCCACACACGTGGCAGTTGTCGAGTGAGGGGATAAGACACCTAGGTGTATCTGTTTCAGAGTAGACGTGAGTGCAGTTGATCACACACCCCACCCCCACCCCCGTGCTCCTGCTGCCAAAGATCTGGTGTACCTTTGTATGTGTAGCGTGAAGACACACAACAACCATCACCCCTGAGACACCTGGATCTCTTTTTCTCTCGCTCCAGTAGTTTCATCGCTGTTAAGGGGCATTTAGACGATCAAACGATAAATAATCCATTCACACGGTCAAACATCACTTCAAACAGTTGTCTGACAAACCGGGTTTGTCAAAGTGTTTGACCGTGTAAATGGCCCTTTAGTCGAATTTCCAGGCCCCCGACGCCCACGCGGTGCTGGAAGCCGTCGACATGTCCGCACCTCAGAGGTTCACTGTCCACTATTTCTGTCCAGGGCATGCCCATTCAGAGTGGGTATGGGAAGGGTTCCTAGGTCTCGGGAGAGAGAGAGAGAGAGAGAGGGGGGGGGGGCGGTGTTCAGGGACCGAGCGAAAGATCCTTAGCCGCTCTCGTTCATTATGGAGGCCTCGTGGTCATACGGACAGCGACGGCGGCGGAGGAGGCTGTGAGGTGTGGTCTCAGTGCCGTGGCACATATAGACGACCTCTTCCTGCCCTAAAGGTAACGTACCATTGCCACAACGAACGAGAAACCGATATGTTGGACCGTCGTCGTCGTCTTTTTCCATAATTTCTTCTTTTCTTCTTGTTGATTTTTTAAATATTTTTTCTTTTCTTTTTTCTTTCTATTCCCCTTTTCTACTTCTTTCTTCTTGTCTTTTTTTTATTCTTCTTTTTTCCTTTGTCCTTTCTCTTTCATCTTCTTTTCCTCTTTTCATATCCTCTTTCTCCCTTGCTTTGTTTTCCCATTTTCTCCTTTTCTTTCCTTTTCCTCAATTTTCTTTTTCCTGTTTTTCCTCTTCATTGATCTTGTCTTTTATTTTTTATTTTCTTCCTACTTTTTTCTTCTTTCTTCGCCTTTGCTTAATCTGAATTGATTCTTCCTCTTTTTCTTTGTTTCCTCTATGTTTTTTTCGTTTACATTATCTTACTCGTTAACTGTGTTCATACATACAATATATACATATGTATATATATATATATATATATGTATATATACATATGTATATATATGTATATATATACATATGTATATATATGTGTATATATATATATACATATGTATATATATGTGTATATATATATATATATTATATACTGTATATGTATGTATGTACGATTACAAGTTATTTGGAAATTCGTTAACAAAAGTGGATTGTGAAAATTATCTCAGTAACGATCTCAAATCATCTAAGCAGTGTATTTCAGCCTCTGAGAAAGCAAATAAGATTGTAGGACTGATTGCGCGATATTTTGACTTCAAAAGTCATATCTCATTAACAAGCTATATAAATCATTAGTTCGTCCACATTTGGAATATTCTGTTTCTGCATGGTCACCGAATCTCATTAAAGACATTGACAGATTGGAAAAAGTACAACGGCGAGCCACAAAAACGATTCCAAATATCAAAAGTAAATCATACGAAATTCGACAAAAACATATGAATCTGTTGTCCCTAAAAGGTGTACACTCGGAGGTGACTTGATACATGTTTTTAAGGTTCTAAAGGGAATTGACAACACCAAAAGTGACCAAACATTCACACTGAATGAGAATCCGACAAGAAATAATGGTCTCAAATTTTCAGGAAAAATACTTAACTTGGAAGTGGGTAGAAACAACTTCGCCAACCGTGTAGTTAATGAATGGAATAAACTTCCTGTATAGGTAGTGCAATATAGTTCATTTCGAAGCTTTAAGATTAATTTAGATAAATGCCTAAGCAAGATGCTATAATGCAGTCGTTTATCTTATTTATTTTTGTCATTATTTGTCTGTTTACTATTTGCATGAATATAATTTATTACTAATTATATGTCAATTTATTATTATTTACTATTTACCTGTGTGCTTATTATTTAACTTTACCTATTTACTTATTTTCCTTATTATTTGATAAAAAAAAATCAATTTATTTATCATTATATTTTTTCGCATCCGATCTAGTTATAGACCAAAAGGTCTCCTGTCGGCATGCTCCTCCTTATATATATATATATATATATATATTTATATATATTTATATATATATATATGTACAGTATATATATTTGTGTGTGTATAAAAGTGTTGGGGAACCACTGGTATAGTGACTTGCATCAGAATGTAAACAGTCCAAGTGACGTCACAGCTGATGGAGCCTTACGAGAACAGCCGAAGATCGGCGAAGGAAAAGTTCGTCTGCTACCGATATTTTAATAGGCCATTTTTATCACTTTGCGTAATAACGAGGATTTATTCTTGCATTATTTGACCAAATAGTGACTAAGCCATACGTCTAGCAAATATTCACCACCTCTTCGAAAACCTTCTCAGTTGACCTGTAACTCTCCTGTTTCGGATAGAAGTCCCCCTGGACGTCGTTCAGACTCCTCGCCAAGCTGTGTTTGTGTGTGTCTGAGTGTAGATGAACATTTCGAAGAACATAAAAAGTATAAGAAAATACACTAAAGAAAGGCCTGTATATATATATATATATATATATATATATATATATATAATATATATATATATATATATAATTTTTTCGAGTCCTGGTCACACACGGTTGGAAAAGCGTAATCAGTGGTGGAGGGAAGAAGAGACTTCCAGATCCTCCCAGCGGACGTCGAAGACTTCTGCCAAAGGTCATGGGGCACCACACTGTCAGATCTGGCGATTCTATCCAGCTCGACCCAAAGACGATTTTATTCAGCTGAGTGGAAATCCACTCGCCCACTCTGCCGGTCGGCTAGCCGGTATTTCCTTTCCGTCCTCTAGGCTGGCCAGTCGTCTTTTCTTTTATTTACTTCGAGTTCGCCTTAGAAGCCGGTTAGGCAGCCATTTCCTTCTAACATTTTGCCGGCTAGCCGACCGAGCCTTTCCGCCCTTTCTTCCTGCATTCCAGCCGGCTGGCAATCCACCCATTATGACTGTGTCCCTCCCTCTATGCCAGCCGGCGGTTGCTCCGGAGTTTCATTCTTTTATTTCATATTCCGCTGTTTCTTTTTGCCGACCGGCTATCCCTCCCATGTGTTTCTTTGTCCCTCCCTCTGTGCCGGTCGGCTAGCGGTTCCTTCTGTGTTCTGGCCTGCCGGCTATCCTCCCGTATGGTCAATGTGCCGTCCTATGTGTCGGCAGGCTCCTTGTCTCTCTATATGTTCTTTTGTGTTCTATCCGGTCGGCAATCCTCCCGTGTATGTCCGTGTCCCTCTCCCTCTGTGCCGACCGGATGTTAATTCCTCTTTATTTCAAAACCTTTTCTATCCAGCCAGCCGACTATTCCTTCCCGATGTCCCTCTCTCTTCGCCGGCTGGCTGGTCGTTGTCTCCTGGTCGTTCTCCTCTTCTGCGTGTGCGTCCAAAGGTCCCCCAGCTCCGAGTGGGCCAGAGTCCAAGGTCTACTTGTCCACAGCATCGAGGAGGACATTTCAGATTAGCCCCCGGAGCGCCTCGTCACGACCTGCGCAGGGTCCTCCTCGAGAACAGGGCAATGTGTGCTTAATATGTGTATATATGTGCGTGTGTGTGTATATATATTATATATATATATATATATATATATATATATATATATATATTATATTGACAGAAAATTTTGAAAGTAATAAAAAGATGTTTTGGAAAGAAATTAAGAGAGGAAGAGGAGGCGAATCAAGTAGAGAAAAAAAGGTAAAAGGTGCAGATGGAGAGATGATAATGGAAGAGAAGGCAGTAAGGGGAAGATGGGCAGAATATTTTAGGGAGTTGCTAAATGTGAAGGAGGATAGGGAAGGAAAGATTGCTGCAGTGGGAAGTGCGAAGAAAATGAGAGTGAGGAGAATGGAGGAGAAATAAGGAAGGATGAGGTGAAGGCAGTTGTTAAGATGATGAAAGCAGGTAAGGCACCTGGTCTGGATGGATGCCATGGGGAATGTCTGAAAAAGGGAGGTACAGTGATGGTGGACTGGTTGGTGAGGTTATTTAATGTTTGTTGGAGAGAGGGTAGAGTGCCGGAGGACTGGAGGAGTGCCTGTATAGTTCCTCTTTACAAGGGAAAAGGGGACAAGTGTGAATGTAGTAGTTTCAGAGGGATTAGCTTGTTGAGTGTAGTTGGGAAGGCGTATGGGAGGATCTTGGTTGAGAGGATTAAGAGAGGAACAGAGGGAGTAATTGGTGAGGAACAGTGTGGATTTAGGACAGGTAGAGGTTGTGTAGATCAGATCTTTGTGGTAAGACAGATATGTGAGAAAGCTATAGGAAAGGGGAAGGATGTTTTTTTGGCTTTTATGGATCTGGAAAAGGCTTATGATAGGGTAGACAGGAAGGCACTGTGGGAGGTTATGCAGATATACGGGATAGGAGGAAAGCTTCTGGGAGCTGTCAAGAGTTTTTATGAGAATAGTAGAGCTTGTGTCAGGATTGGAAATGGAGAGTGTGAGTGGTTCGAGGTAAAGGTGGGACTTCGTCAAGGATGCGTTATGTCGCCCTGGCTGTTCAACTTATACATGGATGGGGTGGTGCGAGAGGTAAATGCAAGGGTAGTGGGCAAGGGATTGGAGATGGTTAAAGAAAATGGAGAAAAGTGGGAGGTGAGCCAGTTGTTGTTTGCGGACGACACTGCGCTTGTGGCAGGATCGGAGGAGGGATTGAGGAAGCTGGTGGCAGAGTTTGGGAGAGTATGTGATAGAAGAAAGCTAAAGATAAATGTGGGTAAAAGTAAGGTGATGAGATGTACAAGGGGTGAAAGTGGCAGTAGACTGGAAGTGAGCATTAAGGGAGAGCGACTGGAGGAAGTGGATAGTTTTAGATACTTGGGTGCAAATGTGGCAGGGAAAGGTGGAGTGAAAGTGGAGGTAGAATGTAGATTGAGAGAAGCGAGTAAATGCCTTGGTGGATTAAAGAGTGTAATGAGGAATAGACATTTGGAAATGGATGCGAAGAGGAGACTGTATGAAGGAGTGATTATGCCAACAGCACTGTATGGGGCAGAATCATGGAACATAAAAGAAGAGAGAAGGAGTTTGAATGTGTTTGAGATGAGGTGTCTGAGAAGTATGATGGGGGTTACTAGGCTAGATAGAATGAGAAATGAGGAGGTGAGGAGGAGAACAGGGGTGGAAAAGGAGCTGGGAGATAGGGTTGATGAAAGAATATTAGGATGGTTTGGACACATGGAAAGAATGAGTGAAGAAAGACTAGTAAAAGAGGTGTGGAAGGCAGATGTGGAGGGAGTGAACATGAGGGGACGTCCTAGGATGAGATGGATGGATGGGGTGAAGGGGGCTTTGGGGAAGAGGGGAATGTCTGTTGAGGAAGGACGGGAGAGGACAGAAGACAGGGGTGAATGGAGAATGGTTGTATATGGATGATGTTGTGATAGCATGAGGTGGAATGGGCGGGTGGATGGGGGGTGAGGTAGTATGTGCGAGCAAAATTTGACGCAGCCCGAAGGGATTTCTCCCCGTCCTCTCATTTTATGCAATGGGGGGACGGAGAGGGGGGGGGGTCGCCGATTTAATGAAGCGGCCTTGCTGTGGATGTGCTGTGTCTTGCGACACTGCTTCTGACCCAGGGCAGTGGACAAGGTGCAGGGATGACCCGTCATCCAGGAGGTGCTCAGATGAGAGGGAGGGTGGAGGGGTGTGGAGTGTATTCAGGGGTGGAATGGGTGGGATTGATTTTGTGCCTTTTTCTTTTTGGCTACCCCCCTTGTAAGGGGAAAAAAGCCTTGGTATATGTATGTATGTATATATATATAATTATATATATATATATATATATATATATATACAGGTTTCGTTAAATACGACAGCGTTCTGGAAGTTGTTAATTTTCTTTCGTGTGTTTTCTATTTTTCTAATTATATTCTTCCCTTGGATAGGGTGGGCATAAACCAATTCTTTATAGTTCTCCATTTTATCACACAACGTTTCGTTTTAATAAGACATCTTCTGGTATTTCTGTTTTAAAGATACAATAAATATTATACTACAAGTTTGAATTACATTAATGGTTGGACATATACAAGAATGAGGTGTGAAGACAGAATGAGTGGTAGGGTGGTGAGTTTAAACACCAAGAATCCGTTGAAGTTTTATTTCTGACGTTTCTGTCCTAGTTGGACGAAACGTCAGAAATAAAACTTCAACGGATTCTTGGTGTTTAAACTCACCACCCTACCACTCATATACAAGAATATATCTACAAATCAAAGTTTAGAATTACAATTAAATTTAAAGTATTAGAATTACATTTTAAATTTAACGAAAAATAAAATAACTACTACATGCCTTGTAGGTGAAATGTATAAATGGCTGGCGGCTACATATTGACCCTGGATGACCTTCACTTAGGAAGGTGTGAGGTGATTAGCGGATTGCCAGTGATTTCTGGCCTTTTAAACGTGTGTGTGTGTATGTGTATGTATATGTATATATATGTATATATATATATATGCATATGTGTATATATATATAATTATATATATATATATATATATATATATATATATACATGATTTCAAGAAATCTACAGCGACAATGGCGTTGTTGAGTTTCTATTTGGAACCACCACAGAAACTTGTTGCACGAGAGAAATTAAAGCTCCAATATAAACTCAACAACGCCATTGTCGCTGTAGATTTCTTGAAATCATGTATACAACATGGCCTCCTACAAAAAAAAAAAAAATATATATATATATATATATACACACATATGATGGGCTTCTGTATCTCGCTCTTTAATCTTTTGATCTCGCCGTTGAATATTGTCATAAAAATACTAAATTAAAGGATTATGATATTTTACATATGTGCATGTAAAAATTGACCAAGTAACTTGGAATATTGACCTTTTTAACAAGTGAGAATTTTCTTCATGCAGGAATTCTGAACTTTATTAATTTATTTTGCGTGACAATCGGTATGACCAAATACAAGCTCATTTCACGTGCAGATGATGGGGGGGGTTATACGCCAGGAGACGCGAAGCTACGGCCAAAGCAGTCACCTTTTAGGGATTGTTGGTGGAGATATGTCTGCTGGAATGCGAGATAAGTGCGGAACTCGAACCCATGACTATGAAAAGGTAAGACCCGCAGTTTATGGATGACGTTGCATCCTGTTTGGGTCCGAAATCAAAACGACCTGACGTCATGTCGTCTCGGACGACGTTTTCAGCAAAAGCGGACAGACTTTGTAAACTTAGACGTCGATATGAACATGAGGAAGAAAGATTGTCAATCACACAGTAAATATACCTGGTTTTATAACTGAATATCAGGTTGAAAAGGGGGAATTTCGTAACTGTTTTTACGACGTCAATATCGTATCAAGTTCAAAAGACGACCTTTTTCGCCTGTATCAAGTTTTGTACATCCCTGAAAGGCGACCAGGGTAAAGAAGTTGAAGGAAATGGACTACAGCAGAACTGAGAATAACCTCAAGCAGACTAATAATAAGACGAGAGACAGAGTCAAGAATAGATATAATTCAAAGGTAGGTAGTGTATGAATACTAAATCCGTTTCCTTTGCCTTCACGATGTTGATCAACCGGCGCAAGGGAAGTGACACGCATAGGATGATATTTGGTACGGTGCCCTAGCTGGCTTATAGGACAGATTGACTGCCCTTACAATGTCCAGTCCAGCTATTACTGCAGCTTATTTGTATATATTCTTTTATATTATATTGTTCATGCCAAGTAACTTCAAACACAAGTTAACTTGGTGTTGATACTTTGGAAGTTTGGTAAAAGCAGTATCGCCTGTTACCTCGACATACTCAACACCTGGTTCACTACAAATAGACACAAAATAGCCTCAACCAATTCCACAGCCACCCTTTTCACCAACTGGAAAGCAGAACATAAATACGCCACGCCTTTGTCAACAACACCCTCATACCACACACGCGCGCGCACACACACACACACACACACACACACACACACACACACACACACACACACACGCACACACACACTCGAGATTCTTGGTGTAACATGCGATACATCCATGTCATTCAAACACCTCACAGACATAAAGACAAAATGCAAACCTAGACTTAGCGCGATCAAATCAATCGCTGGAAACAAATGCGTCCTAAACAAATAAACTACCATTACAGTATACAAACCATATTTAGGTTTGTTGATAGATTATGCGAGACCAGCTTGGGCTCCTAACCTCGCTAAGACACACCACAACACCCTACAGACTATACAGAACAAAACTCTAAATACAGCCACTAGTTGTACAAATACAACACCTACAGACCATCTACCTCTTGAAAGGATAGTTATCAAAGTCAATGCATCTTGACATGAGAGGGGCACTAACACTTGCCGCAGCCTTCACAAACACAGCACACCCAACACACTACGTAGCAGAACACCCTTACACGCCAAGAAACATCAAAACAACACCCAAACACTGATATTACACACAAATACTCTTCTCTTCCTCCACAACCACCAGACACCAGCCTCCAGAAGCACATCCATAATCATATCGCGCACTGCTCAATCAACAAACTGAGAGACAGCACATTGCTGCATGCCAGACCCCCTGATATCCATCCCGCCGAATTCTCTCTCTCGCGAGAGGACAGAGACCACCTGGCCAGGTTACGATGGTGCTACCACCCAGCCTAAGTTACCAGAAGAGACTGGATGACACGATCGTAGATAACTGTACAGGATGTAGTAGTTCACCCCATACACATTTTGGAAGACTCCGTTGTACACAGTCATGCACGTCAACAGCAAAACATAAACTATAAGGGATTTGTAGGAAAACCCCGTTCCAGCCGTGGCGCTCCTCAGGGATGTTGGACTGCTCGGCCAGACAGTCTATAGAACGACAAAAACAATACCTGCGTAGTTAGCGAATGGAGGGAACTTTTGTCGGGACAGTCGGATGTAATTCATATCAACGTTTTAAAGATTGAATTGGACAAACACTCAACCAGTTAGCTATGTCTCTCAGTGAATTTTGTTTATATACGTCTGTCGATGTGTTTATTTGTCTATTTTATAACTCATCTGATTTCGTTATGGGCCGAAAGGTCTCCTGTCAGCCCTATGTCTTGCCTCTGTAGTTCATCACAAACACATGACTGCGTGGTAAATATCCGGGGTTTAGCTTGGGTTGTCGCCCCCATTATCTCGTTTATTTAATTTGACACATAAACTTATTCTATATCATTCCCAATTTGAGTGCGGGAGGAGGAGGAGGAGGAGGAAGGATCTCTATTCTCGTGACCTGCCTCGCAAGTTCCATCACTAGTAAAAATAGAAATTAATTCTAGTGCTCTTTATCAATTTTTATTAATTGTTAGGAGCATCTGAAAGTCTGTGGTTACATGTCAATGGAACATTTGGTTTTAGTTCTTTGACTGATTGGAGGTTGTCTCTGATGACGCACGTCAAGTGGCTCTCAGAAAAGGGCCCAGCACGCAAGGGCTTATACTAATGGGGCTACAAAAATTGCTGTCGAGGGAAGTGCCACAGAGATGAATGAAATGGGCTAGCGGGACCCAGAACCAAAGGAAAAAGTGTCGCCAATTAAGGAAGGTTAAACGAGATAGGCTACAACCCCGTTGCCGTCGAGGAGGTCATGTCATGGAGATAAACGAGATAGCCTGGTACCAGCCAGGAACAAAGTAAAAGAAGTGCCACCACCTGACACAAAAGAAGTTAATCGAGGAAGAGTGGGTGTCATGGAGACGAATAAAATCACCTGGCGGCAGCCCGAGTTAAAATAAAACGTACCGCCTGACACGAAAGTTCTTTAAACTGCCCTTCAACCTGGCAATGAAATTGTGTAGCGTCAGCCAGAAAGATATATTCAAAGACTGGAGATAAGGTTTTTCTTGCCTACCATGAAACCCCTTTCAAGGTCTCGCAGGCCTGTATATCGTATGCCCTACCATAGTGAGAGAAATAGAGTGAGAGAGAGAGAGAGAGATGCAAGATCTCGAAACGGGATTCGAAAACAGGTTGAAAGAAAACTGCTTCCTCACCCCCTCCAAGTGGCGCCCTAGCAACTAAACTGTCTATGTTCAGTCACCGTCTCTCGCACTAACTAATAATAACTTTACTTTCCCGTTAATGATCACAAGTCCTCCAACGATAGTATAAGATGGTGGAGGCAGGAATGGTGATCTCTGGAAGCCCGTATGTCGGGTGACGTCCACCTTGTGCGAGAATGGACAGCAGCACAGCTCCTCAGCAGCTTACACGACTGAGCAGCTGTATTTAGGACCCGCTTTACTCACCCACCATGAGAAAGGGCCCAGAACAAGTGCACTGAACTTAGCCTCCCCAAACCTAACCAGGCTGTGGAGCTGCCCTCACTATGGTTACTAATAATGTGCTTTAAACAGAAACAACAAAGATGATGACGACAAGGAGTTAGCAACCCCCCCCCCCCCAAAAAAAAAAAAAAAAAAAATATATATATATATATATATATATATATATATATATATATATATATATATATATATATATATATATATATCATCCCTCTCTCCACTTCCGCCCCGGCCGGCAACACTTCTCAGTGAGCAAAGAGAAGAGGTCCGCCTCCAAACATAAGATTGGTAATACAATGGTAATACCAAAGCAATTATCTTCACTCTCCACAGGACGATAATCGCTGCCGTTAGCGTTATAAACAGATCCAAGCACGACAGCATCAACAGTCCCGATGTCACCAAAAGATGTTGTTTTTCCGAGCCTACACAATCCTGCTAGCCACCAATTTTACCAAGACGAAGTGGTCCTGATGTCAAACAACAGTGAATCCATAACAAAGAAATGCCCCATCAAAGTATACAATGGTTTTGAAGACCGTTGCGGTGTGTGTGTGTATATATATATGTATATAAACATGTATAGGTATATGTATGTGTATGTACAAGTTAATACAGTAGTAGTCGATAAAAAGACTTCCTTAAATTTAAAACTGATAAATATGCGCTGAATGGCTCTATGGCTCCGGCGTTCGGTTAAAGGCCATAAATCTTATAAATCATCATCACCACCTAAACCCGGGTCGACACTTGTTGCATTTCCACGTATCGTATCATCTTTGCGTACCACCTAATGATACGATACGGTGCAACAGGGTATTATAACCATTTGTTGCGTATCCTTATACAGCAGGCGGATACGCAACAAGTGGGTACAATATCCTGTTACACCGTATCGTATCACTAGGTGGTACGCAAAGATGATACGATACGTGGAAATGCAACAAGTGTGGACCCGGCTTAAGGAGACATCCTAGCAGCATATACAACGATGGTTCACGCTCGAACGATGGAGCGGATTATGTCGCAGTGTACCGAAGTGAAACAAGATCTGGATCTCTAACCCCCCCCCCCCATCTCATCAATCTTCACCGCTGAACTCTTTACCGTCCTCACCTTGTATATTGTCCACAACTCCAACCCTACACCCTATATAATCGTATCAGATTCACGAAATGCTCTACAAGCAATAGTCACCCTTGGTGTCCGCTCATGTAGGTATTCCCGGTAATGTGGGAGGCTGACAAGGCATCTCGAAAGGCGGTACACACCCATTTCGATACCTCAACTCCACTTCCAGTAACAGATTATGATCCAGTATGTCGAAGAACGGAACCTTCCCGCCTGATGCATTGTCACCTCATGGGAGGAAACGATGGGCGACAAAACACCAGTACCTCTGTCATCTCTCCATAACTTTCTACAGCAGTCCAGATTACCTGTACAAACCAAACTATAAATACAATTCGACTGAACAAGCCAGTATATGAAATATAAAACACAGCAGGGGCTCGAGATTGTCCACAACGATAAAGCGCTGTTAAACTATTCCATAACAACACAGGCAACATTCTAAAATTTCTCGAGGACTGTTGCCAGCCACTGTGGGGATGCGGGTTTTCCATTTAGTGAAACTCGAGGAAACGATTATTGATTCGATCTGAACACCGCAATGATATCGTCTTTCTTCTTTTCCTAATTGTACATTTTCCAGTTCTAATCTTTCCTTATTATGAGATCTGCGTGATAGACAAGAGATCATTTTGGTTGTCGCTCTTTTTTCTCCTCTCGATCTTGATTTCTCTTTGTGTTGAGATCCTACCACTGCTGCGTATCTTAATCTGGGGCGGATCAGTTTCCGAGTTTTCTCGTTATCTCCCCATCCGTGTCAGGAAAAGGCACTCTTATATCGCCGACAAATTTCTTGTGGCACATCATCTGTGACCCCCCCCCCCGGGGTCGTCCTCATTTGCTCCTACATGTGCTTGCCTGCGTGCCTGTTCGTGCCTGTGCGTGCGAGTTCTTGTTGTTTGTATTTGTGCCCGTGCGTGTGTGTGCGCGGGCGCGCGTGTCTCTATGCACGGCTTCCCGGTGTAGTGGATAACGCCTCGGCCTACCAACACAACAGAACTATGATCGAGCCCTGGCCAGGTCTTGAAATATCACTGTTTCAGGGCATTGCTATCTTCCATGAGTAAAGAGATAGGTGTGTGTGTGTGTGTGTGTGTGTGTGTGTGTGTGTGTGTGTGTGTGTGTGTGTGTGTGTCGCATCATATGACCCACAGATCGGACCATGCAAGCTCTGACCCCTCAACCGGAAGGGAAATAGCTGTCGATCACAGGTCTACAACGTGATCCAGGACCCTGATGGATGAATCACATGCCATTAGAAAGTCCCGCCCGGACGGAGGAGCGTGAAGGCGTCGGCCAGATTCCGAGATCTGGAGAGTGACCTGTATGGGGGGTGGGTGGGGGTGGGGGCAGACTCGTCCCAGGACACCCGAGACTTCTCCTTCACCTGTTTCCACCTCACTCTTCTGGTCTTGTGTAACAGGAACCCCAGCACACGTGTGTGTGTGTGATGGGGAGGGGGAGGGGAGCGTCCGGTCTAGGTCTCTAACCCCTGTTCGAATCCCGCACTCCAACCTCCCAGTCTCGGGGTGATTAAAATCCCCTCACGTGTGCTGGAGAAGTCGACTCAACGTGCAGTATCCGGCTCAGGAGGAACCGGGAGTGACCGGTGGAGTTCGTGAGACGTTCCTCGCACGTGACATGGGTCTCCAGTACACGAGAAAGTGACACACACGCACACACACACACACACACACACACACACACACACACACACACACACACACACACACACACACACACACACACAGTCTCTGAATGACTAAGCGTCGTGACCGCCGACTGACTCATCACCGATGATGAGGTGATCTTTTTCTTCTCGAGTGACTCCCCCAGTAACTGCCCCGTAGACCCTGACTCATCACTTACAAAACTAAAGGTTTCTCCCTCTTCGAATGACGAAGGAATGGCGGTGAAATCTTAACATCTATTACCCTTCTTCTCTGTCACCTGTCTCCAGTTTCTCCCACGTCTCTTCTTGTATGTCCCTTAGCGTTGTTAGGGTCTTCGTTACCTTGCGCTAAAATTTCATTATTTTTGGTTCAGTTTTTACCTTAATTACTCGAGCGACTTCCCAGGGACTCTCTCCCGTGGCTGTGGAGTATTGGATCACTCTTCTCCAGTGACACCATCTTGACCCTGACTCATGACAGGTGAGTAAAGGACTCTCTCTCTCTCTCTCTCTCTCTCTCTCTCTCTCTCTCTCTCTCTCTCTCTCTCTCTCTCATCTCGTAAGGAAATCCACGATGGTGACATTTGACTGGGTATATATATATATATATATATATATATATATATATATATATATATATATATATATATATATATATATATATATATATATATATATATATATATATGATCTGAATAGGCAGTCTTACACTCCTCTTGGTTTTCCTCTTGTCTACCCACTTTTCTATTTATCTTTACCCAGCCACACGTTTTCTCTGGTATTCTTCGCTTGTACCTCTATAGTTCTTCCACTCTTGCATCGCCCTTCCCTTAGTAATTGGGCACCGCAGCGTAATCTATTTTTTCTTCCTTCCGCACCTTTCAAGGCTACTTCACAATCGTTCTGGCATGCTTCTTCCTTCCATTAATATTTCAGTTGATATCCTGACCTCCTCCGTGTGTATACTGTCTTTAACGTTTGTGCTGCTGCCTTCTTCTCCAACTAGCTCGATTCTTCCTCTATTCTAGGAGCCTACACTCTCCCATTACTAGTGGTCCTATTATATCATTTGTTCTACAATTTTTTATTTGCGGCTAAGTGACTCGAGCATGTGTGGTCCTTTAATTTCCTCGATTTTAACAGTTTATCCTGATAATCTTTATTTCTATCCCCTTGTCTTCATCGACCTGTTAACTTCATGTTGAAACTTCTTTGTTATCCATAAGTGGAAAAAAAAAAAAATCTTATTGTCGGATGCCTCCCTCCTCTCCCTTTTCGCCACCTTCCTTAACTAGCCTTGTTTTCTTTTTGTTCCTCCATCAATAACCTTTACTTCTATAGCTGTATTACTCAATCTTAACCTCATCAGTTAATAATTCACTCTTTGTTCCCTTTACATCATTCACCTTGCTTCTGCATAATTTCACATTCTAAAGGAAACACTTTTGATCTTTTTGGGAAGTTAGGAGTTCACAGCGTTTAAAACATTACCTGGTGACGAATTTTATAAGACGACGATTTTAACGAACAAACATTAGCAAAAATGTACACACAGTTCTCACAGACTGACTAGCCAGGAGCCTAGCAGGAGTTTTGGTATTCTCGCCAACTGTACAGTTCAAATCTAATCCGTTATGCCGTCAGCGTCTTCATGTTTGTACAAAAATCGTGCCTATCGGTTCCACCCGGTGAATGTATCCTCGATGATGATTTTTCTTTATTAATTCATTTTATTTATTTCATTTTCATTTTACTGTTATTGTTTTTATTTTATTGTTATTATTTTTTATTCATTTTATTTTGTTTTATTTTTCCATTCTATTTTTTTTTTTTTTTTTTTTATTGCTCGCTTGCCAGGAACACCCGTCTTGCATCGAACTTGCTTGCTCCCAATAAACTTGCAATCGATCAAGTGTCACACAGATCTGTTTCAATGTCGCTTCATGCCGAATTCGGTTACACTGTGGAACTTGTTGGAGAACACATGCACTGCGAATAATATGTACAAATTCTTGCCTCAGGCAGTTTTGATTATTACACAATGAATGATATAACTGTCGTGAGTTTCTGCTTAGACGATCACGTAGAGTATTTCATTGTTGCTGCATGGTCACAAACGTTCGTGTTCGCTGGTCAGAATGATCACTCAGGATAACTGAATATATTTGTTTTAATTCCATTGTTGTTACTCCCTCGATTGCCTTTCTCCTGCCTTCTTTTTATCTGCGTATGTGTGCTTCGCTACCGCTGTGTTGCCTTTAACTTTACTGGTCAAGGTGGGTTAGGTTGCATTTGCTCCTGTTCCGCTCCACCTTTTCTGTTATATCATAATAATAATGATAAAAGCTAAACAGAAAGTTCGCCTTAGCAAACGCCACTGTGGCTACCACACTACACCAGACGACATAACGGACACAGGCCAGGTAGCATAACAAGCAGCATATGATTACTACTTCATCATTCCTTGCACATAATCACGCATATGCCTACAGACTGTCCGACAGTGGCAGGACACAAACATAAACATAACATATCCGTAGTAGAGGACCTCCGGTCTCGTAACAATTAATTCTAAGGTCTGGCCAACAGTCAATCAATCCGTTACCCCTGGTCTTTGTTACGGAAGACCCGCGACCTCCAGGAAACCGGCAACAGCTTCCGGTCGAGACCGTAAATCAGTTAAAGAATAGATATTGTGTTGTCTTGGGATTGTTGATGTGGGGTATAGTAATAGGTGTTCTGAACAACAACAACAACAATTAACGGCCAGGTTAATCGAGGTACATTAACCCTTTCATGAGGTATTATCCTCAGCTGGATAAATCTTATTCTTCTTTGCCTGTTGACGTTTCCCATTTTCATATGGGGTCGCCGTTCGTCGCTAGTCGTTTCCACCTGTTTCGGTCCATCACCTGCTTCTCCTCCAGCTGTTTCTCCTGAAGGTCCTCTCTCAGTCTGTCCTTCCAGCGCAGCTTGGGTCTCCCTCGCATGCGTCTACTCTGTACTTCCATCTCTATTACTCTCCTTCCCACGTAGTCTTCATCTCTTCTCTTCACATGGCCGAACCAATGTAATCTCCTTTCCTTCGCTTTCGCCGACGCCTCCACTACTTTCACAGTACCGCGGATCCTGTCATTCTTTATCCTATCCAACCTCGTCACCCCACACATCCACCTCAACATCCTCATTTCTGCGACGTCTAATGATGTTAGTTAAAGAATATTAATAATAAAAATGTTCTATCGAATGGCTGAATGCTTAGCTCCCATTTTACACTTTTTCCTTCAATCTCGTACAATATTTTCTCGTCCTGTTCTCTTTAGTTCCTTTTTCTCTTTTTCCTTTTAACCTTACTTTATCTTAATATTATAATCTTTTCTTCCCCCACCTTCAAGTCCGACATCATTCCTCTTGATAATTCGGAATATCACTTTTTGCAGCCTCCTTTTCAGTCTTCTCTTCATCAAGACAATATAGGATCACCTTCAGCCATTTTATTTCCCAAGTTCTGTTGTATGTTGAAGTATGGAAGACAAATGAGTGGAAGGGCGGTGAGCTAAACACAGGGGACATTTGGATTTTTATTCACTGACGAATGTCCTGGTAAGGACGAAACGTCAGTGAATAAAACTCCAACTGTTCTCTGTGTTTAGCTCACCGCTCTTCTATTGTATTTACAAACTTTTCAAAGAGGGAACTACCAGTCTGCCTTTCTACCAAGACCTCTAGCATCCAGGTATCATTTGCTTTAGCTTTATTGCTACAGAGAGGGGGTGCCTCGGAAACTGATTAAAATAGTCTGACGACAGACAAAATAAAAAGAATCGTACCATCTGGCACGGGAAGGGTTAATTGAGATGGGCTATTTTAAGCCCTTGGGAGGAGTTGCCATGGAGACGAATAAAAAGCCTTACCGCAGCTAGAATGGAAGGAAATGTGGCTTCAGAAGAGAGGGACTCTGTTCTACGCGGTACAGTTTTGGTCTCCGTCCTACAGAATGGACATCAATTCACTAGAATCAGTACAGAGAAGAACGACCAAAATGATACATGGACTCAGAAATTTGCCTTACGAAGAGAGGCTTAGGCACCTTAACTTACACTCTCTGGAAAGACGCAGAATGCGGGGTGGTCTAATAAAGGTGTTCAAGTGGATCAAAGGCTTTAACAAGGGTGATGCAAACAAGGTCATCATATTAAAAGAACAGGGTAGGACTCGCAGTAATGGTTATAAACTGAACAAATTTAGATTTAAGAAGGAAATAGGCAAGAATTGGTTTTCTAATAGGGTGGTCGACGAATGGAATAAACTTGGTAACCATGTAGTAAGCGCTGAAACTATTAGTTGTTTGAAACGATTAGACAACTTTATGGATGGGGATGACAGGTGGTGATGGACACGGAGCTGCCTAGTGTAGGCCTTATGGTCTCTTGCAATCTCCTTCATTCTTATGTTCTTTATTCCACACTTGGCCATTACTCTTGTTCCATCCTTTCCTGCTATTGCATTCGCGTCCGCCTTCTCTAGGTGGGGGGTGGGGGGTGGAACCGATGGATTATTGTGCTTTTCTACTTTGGGTCAGTTTTTGTGTCATCGTCTGGTGGGGGGAGGAGGAGGAGGAGAAGCGGAAGAGTAGCCAGTTGTCAGCTCGCCTTACATGAAAAAAGTGGAAGAAAGATAATAAAATTTGATAAAGATCTTGGATCCGGTCCGGGGATCGATTGCCACCCCCCTGGGCCTGCACCTACAGGAGGAGATGAAGACGTTGCTGGAATTTGAAGATGAGCAGCTGGGAAGATGATACTTATGTTTGTGTGTGTGTGTGTGTGTGTGTAAGCGCTGAAAATATCAGTTGTTTTAAGAAATGATTAGACAACTTTATGGATGGGGATGGCAGGTGGTGAAGGATACGGAGCTGCCTAGTGTAGGTCTTATGGTCTCTTGCAGTCTCCTTCATTCTTATGTTCTTATGTTCTTATCCCAAGGTCTCGTGAGGGACCGATCGAATTACCTGTATAGGCGGCGACGACGGATGCCCAGTCACGTTGGACATGACGAAGGGTCTTTTCCTTCTTCATGGAGCCTCCACCTCGTCTCCCACAGACACCGCGGGTTCCTCACTTCGAGGTTTCATCTAGGCTCGATAAACGGATCTGAGTCCGTCCGCGTGGCCCCCGAATCTCGTACCAGTGACATTGGAAAGAGTGGCGACTAACCTTTATATTATGTTAGATATGAATAAATCGTATCGCACAGTAAGGTAATATGTGGTGTCCAATAATGGACGCCACGAGATTGCTGTGCAGTTGTGTGGTAGGAAACGGAGCAGGTGAGGACTATAAAGACAATAGGAACTGATGTGCATGGAAGTGGAAGACTTGTCCTAGAGTGAGGTAAGGAGATAATGTAGAAGGGGCCCCAAGATCATTATGGAGAAATAAAAATATGTCCGAGGAACTAATGAAAAGAATGAATGAAACGGAAAGAATAACAACTGTTATATATGGGAGCGAGACGTGGATGACTAATGCCTTAGAGAACATTCGTGCGGAGGCAGAGTAAACAGGATGGTCAGAGGGTAATTCGTGATGAGGAGCATACGCCAGGAGGCGCGTAGCTGTCCTATGCGCTTAGGGGACCGTTAGGGCAGGTAACGGTCACTACTGGGGATCGAAGAAGTGGGCACCCGCAACGAGGAAGATACGAGACGCGCTGGCTTCCGATTACGCTACCTAGGCACCCTCATGCATGGAATTACAAAATAGGACAAAGCAAGGAACGATAGGGTTTGTGGCGGAACTGGGGTACATATGGGACTGGATGACAGAGAATATCAGGCTTCGAGTTTTACAGACCGGAAACCCACATCTTGGACCTTCCCATAGATCTCTGGGAAGAAACTTTGAACTGTTGTCTATGTTGTTTTAGTAACTTTCTATGTCACGGGGTGAAAGTAGTAGGAGTGGAGCAGCAGTAGCTGGTTGTCAACTCTCCATTGGTGTAAAAAATAGGGTTGGGATTCATCGAGATTTTGGGACCAATCTGGAGTCTGGCCCTACAGATGGAAGGCGAGAGGATGGACGGGTTTTGAAAATGGACGACAGGGAGATGATTCTCGCCACTGTCCATCTTTCAGGACGGCCACAAGAGAATGGGTCTGCCCCGTGATCGATGGCGTATGGGCATACCTTGTGGAGAAACGTGCATACTGAATCTCAGGATGGTGTGGTAGGGTGGGGAGCCAGCTCGATTCCGTTCCTAGACTCCCCAGTAAAGCCCCAATCACACCAAGCTTACGACCTGTTTCCGACCGCCTTCGACCGAAAACCGAGCGATCGGTCGGCGACACAAAACCTATGCAAGGAATTGAAATGGAAAAAAGTTAATATGTTGTTGATAAGATGAAAATCTATGCACTGGGGAGTATTCACTGTGTGTTGTAATATGTCTGTCTATAGATCTATCTATCTTATTACTGACTACCAGCGACTTCCAAAGACTACCTGCAACTGGCAAGCGACCACCTGGTCGCCGGTGGTCGGAAACAGGTCGTAAACTTGGTGTGACTGGGCCTTAATTAAGGGCCATTTACACGGTCAAGCAGTTTGACAAACCCGGTTTGTCAGACAAGTGTTTGAAGTGATGTTTGACCGTGTGAATGGGGTATTTGGTCGTCAAACACGTTTGTCGAACGTGTTTGACAACCAAATACCCCATTCACACGGTCAAACATCACTTCAAACACTTGTTTGACAAACCGGGTTTGTCAAGCCGTTTGGCCGTCTAAATGGCCCTTTAAACGCCAGGTCTCTCACCTGAGATGATATGTGGTGGGGACAGGACAGACTGGGAGCGAACTCGGATCGCTGCGGTGCAACGCTAGCGCTATACCATGGTGCCACGTCACCCTTTCGTAGAATAGGGCCCAAAATCTTTCTCTTAGCTTCGACTATCCTCTCTTTTCTACTGCCCCCTATCACCCTCTGACTAGCTATACTATTCCACCTCCTCTCCACAAGGTGTGCCTTACATACACACCACTGCACGGGCTCAAACAAAGCCCGTGGGAGTGATTCTTCACTCCCGAATTTCGAAAAAAAAAAAGACTATCCCCCTTCCCCCCCTCGCCCCCCCTCCACTTTTTAACAGGACGCCCGGCAACCCCCTCCCCCCCAACACTACCCTTCCTCTTCCTGGCGAGTGAAATAGAAACAGACCCACATTAACACAACACAGTAATGTAAGATTGGGTTCCGGGTTTCCAAGCATTTAAACGTGAGGCAACAGTTATCATAATAAATTTTGCTTCGTGGGCTGTAAGGATAGGAAGCCTGCGTCCGCACAGTCGTATGTATAACTGATGTGTAAAATATGAAGAGTTTGAAACCGTCCTTACATGAAAAGCGCCCAGAGAAACGAATAGAGTAGTCAGGCGTCATCCAGAAGGAAAAGGGACAAGAACTCCCTGGAACGAAGGTTGTTATCACTACCATGGAAGCGATGGGGAGATGGGAAAAAAAAAAAAAAAAAAACGCCCGGCCGCAGCCAGAATAAAGACTAACATGCAATAACAGCGAAAGAGCTACTGTTTTGCTGTCGAGTCGATCTAAAGTGGAAAGGTTAAAATGACATCAAGTAGACTTCTCGCTGGAATAGTGAATTACAAAATAATAGAGGATTCTGTTTAACGTCGCGAACTGCCCCTGCCAGGAGGCGGGGATGGTGCCTCGTGCAGAGGACTTTGTATTGTGGGATTTGATGAACCATGCCCTTGGTCCAACTCTCTGGGGGAAAGGTTCGCAGGTAAGTAGTGGCGCTCTACCCTGGTCGGCCAACGAGCATCCGGAAATAATAGATAAATGTATTGGAAGGGCACAGGAGTTCAAACCAACAGGTTAGGGGTCACTATTAACGTCGTTCGTCATAGAGTCAAATTCGTCTTTTGTTCTTGAACATCGGTAACACCGTCGTTCATCCAGAACGAGATGTACAGTCATGTCTCCCTTTCGTTACGATGAGGCTATTTATATATTTTGTTCTGGCCAGTGCCACACGATTTCATTCGGATGAAGGCGGACCCTCAGGACTCGCTCGGCCCTCTTCTCTGCTATGACGACTGGCGCCAGATTCTATACTTGCTGGCGCCAGACGATTTTAATCAGTTTCGTGAGGGAAGGGGAGGGGAGGGGAGTAATACAGTTTTGATACCTTACATCTCGTGCTTTGGCCGTTGCCACGCGTTTCCAATCGATTAAGGTTTCAGTTCCTGAAGAAGACGCACTCTTGAGATTTTGTTTTGTTTAACGCCCGGCGATTTTACTCGGCTTGGGGAAAAGTCTTTAGTCTTCTCACTCTTGCCCTTGAGTGAATTAAATCGCCTGCCGACAGCCACGACAGATTGTCAGTGGCTTGACGATAATGCTCCGTCCTGGCGAGCTAAGTTTTAACTTTATTTCTTGATTGCGGTGACCCAGGTTCGATCCACTGCAGCTGACAGCGAATCCCAATAGTCTTGGCTGCCCTAACACACAGGGCAAATGTGTTATTTTCTGAATAAAAAAAAAAAATCAAAGGCTTGTTCGGATTCGATCTCGGCTCTTCACCACGATGCTTTTGTTTATTTTTGCAAGAGGTAAGTGACTGCCACTTGTCCTGGCCATACGAGCACATCGGGTCAAAGTGATGACTTCTGCCATCGATAAACCTCAGTTGGAGTATATGTATGGTAGCCCAGCACTGCCCAGTATGGGGTTGTTCATTTCTTGGATTTAAGGCAGTTGAGGTTTTAGGGACTTTGTATTCCTGCAGACCTAAAGGACGCGGCATTCTTTCATCATTGCAGAGTAAAAAAAAAATATATATATATATATATATATATATATATATATATATATATGTGTGTGTGTGTGTGTGTGTGTGCATGATTACCTTTAACGCCTCCCATTTTGTAACTACCTTTTCTAAATCTTTCTTTTATCATTTCCGACTCCACCTCCACAGCGCATTGTTGTTCCCAAGGAAACAGTGATTATTTCCAACAAAATACTACATTTTATATATATATATATATATATATATATATATATATATATATATATGTATATATATATATATATATATATATATATATATATATGTATATATATATATATGTATATGTGTGGGTTTGCATGATCACCTTTAACGCCTATTCCATTTCGTAACTACCTTTGCTAAATCTTTCTTTTATCATTTCCGACTCCACCTCCACAGCGCATTGTTGATTGTTGTTCCCAAGGAAACAGTGATTATTTCCAACAAAATACTACGTTATATACATATATATATATATATATATATATATATATATATATATATATATATATATATATATAATATATAATATTACATGGTAGGAGGGAAAAGTAACAGGTTCTACTGAGTACACAGGGAAAAGATATTGAAGATGACAATGGCGCTGTTACCTTTAGATTTGAAGCCGAACAGAATCCTCGGGTGCACACGATAATTTTTTACCAGTTTTCAACGATATTCTGGACAGACAGCTAAGAAAAAAAACAGTCTTCCAGGCAAGAAACAAGACAATAGTCTCCACTAAACCACACCTTCGAAAATATCTCGTGTTCAAGAAAGTTCTGGTACAGAATCTCGCTATACTTTTCTTCTTGGTGAGCGAACTCGAAGTAGAATCTTGGTCCCTGACTGCATGCACGACTAGAGAGACCGCGCCAAACGCTCCAGGTGGGCCTCGCTTCTTCCTACTCTCACGGCTTCGCGCCATACACTGACTGGACCGAACGCAACCGACGACAGCCGACGACAGCCGACCTCCCCTGCCGGCCAACAGCCTATCAGACAGGTTCATTTTTTATAAGAAACGGCTCGATCGAGCAGAGGTGTTGTGTTCCATGAGCCTTGTTGGGATGATACCATTCGTCGTGGTTTGATTTTTTGTACCACAATAGTCCTACTCTTGACTGAAAGCTCCATTAGAAGTTCTCTCCTCAATAGAACTCAAAAGCCCTCCACAAACAGGAAACGAGTTTAATCATTTGAACAGATCGTTGAGTATGAAATTCATTCATGCTTACGAATGTTAAATCTATCGCAGCCTGTGAGAGGTGCTTCGGCTACCCAGGTTGGAGGACATTGTGTTATCACACGCTTTTAGTAATCGGTTCCGTGCTGTTGTAAACATGTCATGAATACGGGTTTTCAGATACTCATCGCATACGCGCGCACGGACACACGCACGCACGCACACGCACACGCACATATACACATACTCTTAAATACACTCAGAACACGAACACAGACACGCACACAGAACACGCATACACACACGACACACGCACACACACACGCACACACAAATATACACGCGCTCCCACGCATAAATACAAGCGTGCGCATGCACAATACACGTACGCAAATATACGCACGCACGCACACACACGCACGCGTGCGCACGCACAGTACATATACGGAAATATACGCACGCACGCACGCGCGCGCTCGTAGGCATCCATGTCATAGGGGGGTCGAAAACATGAAACCTGGTGCAGGAAGAAGGCAGGAACGCCAGCTTCATCCTGAAGGAGAAGTTGAGGTTGCTCACTGACGTCTCCAAGCAGCTTTAGGCCCAACATCGTATCAATCACTGATGACAACCAATACAGAAAAAATGTGGGTCATTGGTGGGAAGCATAGGAAACGCGCACTTATGATAGGTCGCTGAAAGTAATGGAATCCCAAGCCGACAGTACAGAAAGTTATACGTGATTTTGTTCTCATTTGATGCTTAGCCATGTTCAGCTGTGCGGGTGCATCCCAAATGGGGTGAAGTGGGGGGGTGTCAAGTGACGTCACATTGACCTGTCTGGTTTAGAAATCACAGCGTTTGAGGGCTACTCGAGACGTTCTCAGAATGTAGACATTTCGCATGTAAGTTGACTTCAGGTACATGTGTGGTTACCTGCCATTTGCAGCTACTTGCGTTTGTGTGCGCGTGTATGTATGACCCTTGTTCCAGAAGGAGCTATAATACATACACCAAGGGTTTCCCCTTTACAAGGGAGGTAGCCAACGTCAAAGGCATAAATCCACTCCCACCCATTTCATCCCAACATACTCCACTCCCATTCACCACCCCTCCCTCCCTCTTTTCTTGGTTCCTCTTGGATTGGTCATCCCTGCATCTTGCCCACTGCCCTGGGTCAGAAGCAATGAAGCAAGACACAGCACATCCACAGCAAGTCCTCTTCATTTAATCAATGACCCCCCCCCCTCTCTCTCCGTCCCCTTATACAGAAAGAAGACTGGGATAAATCCATTCGGGCTGCGTCAAAATATCATTCACACATTCTCCCTCGACCCACTTCCATGCATCACAGCATCATCCATACACAACCATTCTCCACTCACCCCTGTCTTCTCCCTTTCCCAACAGACATTCCCCCCTCTCCCATTGTCCCTTTTAGCCCATCCATCCATCTCATCCATGGTCGCCCCCTCCTGTTCACTCCATCCACCCCTGCCTTCCATACTTCTTTTACTAATCTTTCTTCACTCATTCTTTCCATATGTACAAACCATCCCTATACTCTTTCATCAACCCTATCTCCCAACTCCCTTTCCACCCCCGTTCGCCACCTCACCTCCTTGTTTCTCACTCTATCCAGTCTAGTAACCCCTACCATACTTCTCAAGCATTTCATCTCAAACATATTTAAACTTTCTTATGTTCCATGTTTCTGCCCCATACATTGCTGTCGGCACAATCATCCCTTCATATAATCCCCTAGCATCCATTCTCAAATGACTGTTTCTTATTACACTTTTTAGTCCCTTTACTTGCTTCTCTCAGTATACATTCTACCTCCACCGCCACTCCCTTTCCCACTACATTCGCCCCCGAGTATCTAAAACTATCCACTTTCTCCAGTCTCTCTCCCTTAATACTCACCTCCAATTTGCTGCCACCCTCTCCCCTTGTACATCTCATCACCTTACTTTTAGCCACATTTATCTTCAACATCCTTCTTTTGCACACTTTCCCAAACTCCATCACTTTTGTAATCTTTCCTGTGGCCCTGCTAAAAGCGCAGTGTCGTCAACAAACAACTAGCATATCCCATTTTCTTTAACCATCTCCATTCACATCCCTGGTGAAGTCCCACCTTTACCTCAAACTTTATGGATTTGAAAAAGGCTTGTGACGGGTAAATTGCAAGGCATTGTGAGAGGTATTGCAGATATATGGGATAGGAGGAAAGTTGTTAAGAGCAGTCAAGAGTTTTTATGAGAATAGTAGAGCCTGTGTTAGAATTAGAAATGGAGAGAGTGAGTGGTTTGAGGTAAAGGTAGGACTTTGCCAGGGATATATCATGTTGCCATGGTTATTCAATTTATACATGGATGGGGTGGTGCAAGAGAATGTAAGGGTAATTGACTGAGGATTGGAGATGGTTAAAAAATGGAGAAAAGTGGGAGATAAGCGAGTTGTTTGCTGACAACAATGCACTTGTTGCAGGATGAGAGGAGGGATTATAGAAGTCAGCAATGGAGTTTGGGAAGGTGTGCGTAAAAAGGAAGTTGAAGATAAATGTGGGTAAAAGTAAGGTGATGAGATGTACGATGGGAAAGGATGGCAGCAAATTGGAAGTGAGTATTAAGGGAAAGAGATTGGAAGAAGTGGATAGCTTTAGATATTTGGGGCGAATGTGGCGGGAAAGGGAGTGGAGGTGGAGGTAGAATGTAGATTGAGAGAAGCAAGTAAATGCCTTGAGGGATTAAAAAGTGTAATGAGAAATAGACATTTGAGAATGGATGATAAGAGTAGATTATATGAAGGGGTGATTGTGCAGAAACAGGGAACATAAGAGGAAAAGTTTAAATGTGTTTGAGATGAAATGCTTTAGAAATATGGTAGGGGTTACTAGGATTGAGTGTGAGAAAGAATGAGGTGAGGAGGAGAGCAGGGTTGGAAAGGGAATTGGGAGATAGGGTTGATAAAAGAGTATTGGGATGGTTTGGACAAGTGGAAAGAATGGAATGAACATGAGGCGGCGACTAAGGATGAGATGGATGGATGGGGTAAAAGGGGCATTGGGAAAGAGGGGAATATCTGTTGAGAAAGGGAGATGACAAGATAGGGGTGAGTGGAGACTGGTTGTGTATGGGTGATGCTGTGATGCATGGAAGGGAGTGGGTGGGGATGGGGGGTTGAAGGAGTATGTGTGAATGATATTTTGGTGCAGCCTAGAGGGATTTCTCCCAGTCTCTTTTTGTGTGTGAGGGGGATGGAGAAGGGTGGGGGGTGCCAATTAAGTGAAACAGCCTTGGTGAGGATGTGCTGTTTTACTGCATTGCTTCTGACCCAGGGCAGTGGACAAGATGCAGGGATGACCTGTCATCCAGGAGGAGCCAAAAAAGGAGAGGGGTGGTGAATGGGAGTGGGGTATTTGGGGAAGAAATGGGTGGGAGTGGATTTATACATTTGCCTTTGGCTACTTCCCTTGTAAGTGGGAAGGAGCCCTTGGTATATTTATCCCCCACCCCCCTTTGGGTTAATGGAGAAAAATTGTAAGGGAGATTAAACTGAACTCATTTCTTGATTTGAGGAAAGGGAGAATGATAGCTTTTTTCCAATTGGTTAGGAATGTGCTTTCCACTCATATTCAGTTGAGGAGATTCATTACAAGGAATGCTGCAGTTGGATGTAGTGTTATATCATACAGTGTATGTTGCCTGGGGGCTGTTGCTTTTGCAATTGCAAAGGAAAAAGCAGCTACCTGCCATGTGGGTTGTTACTAGGGGCTTCTAGGGATTACCATGTCTCCACATTGTCATGCACCATTACCAAAGTATTTGGTTGATAATGGGACACACGAATTTATTGTTAGGTGATTGGATGAAAGTTTTGACATTAAATGAATACTGTTGGTTTACATACATATACCAAAGGCTTTTTACCCCTTACACGGGGGGTAGCCAAAAAGAAAAAGGCATAGAAAACACTCCCACCCATTTCATTTCCCATATATTCCACTCCCCTCCACCCTCCTTCCTATCTTAGCACCTCCTGGATGACGGATCATCCCTGCATCCTGTCCACTGCCCTGTTGGTTTAGGTTGCTGCATAACACTTTGCATCAATTCCTTGTGCGAGTTGAACCTTGGGAGCACTGCTAAGTGGTAAGATGGCAGATGGTTTCTTCAAAGGTTCCGTCCCCAGCCAGCTTCAAGGTTTTGCTACCCTCTCCCTGGTAGGGTGGGACTTGAGATGAACTGCAAAATTGCTAAATGGTTAAGACTTGCACAGGACACGTGGGCAAGACCCCCCCCCCCAGCTTCCAAAGAATACCATCTGCCCCATTGTTGGAGTACTAGTTTATTGATGGAAACAATATTTAGTGATAGATGGTTGAGGTTTTGACAGTAACTGAACATAAGTCTCAGTCACTGCTTCACACTTGGCATTAGCAACACTTAGTACCAACCCCATCCATGAAGGTTGGGGTAAGTGGGTGATGTAGTTTGGTGGTAGAATGCTGGCCATGCACTGCAAAGATCCAGGGTTGAAACCAGCCTGCCCCTACCAGTCAACTTGGCTGTGAAAGACTTCCGGCATCCGCTGGGAACTCAAGATGGGCCATGAAGGAACTGGCCACCCTACCACGTCTTCCTGAAGCCTAGGATATATGTCTCTATATAAAGCATGTCCTACAGTATCGCATGGAATCAACTGATTTAAGGTGACTTTGGTGGGAGTAGAACCTGGAGTGGAACCCCAAGGTACAAGACACCAAGGAAGAACCACCACCACCACAACATTCAATCCCTCAGACATGACATAGCAAACACACAAACATTAGCATAACTTGGTTCATTCCTGTTACTGTCACCTATCAAGCACAGCCTTTTGGGGCTACTGACCAACTATACCTTTCCACCTAGCACAGTTCTAGTCATGCACACGACAACCAAGAGGATACTAAACAAATTCTCATTTCAATATACAATTTTATTTTTCTTCTTTGTTAAATGAAAGCTCAACTTCTTTTAGATTTCCTTTATGCTGACCCATCATGAGATCATTCAGGCTGAGGCATAGAGAGCCCGAAGAGTAAACGATGGACAAGATATCTAATCCAGACAAAGAAGATATTACACATAAATATCTAACATTAGAATAGCTAACTTCACTATGTTTGCCAGCCATTTTCTTACATAAACTGGTACTTGGAAATGTATGTACACACAATGAATATATAATGTATGAATATGTACAAATATACTTTATCCCAACATAAATATATAAAGTATACATTTGTACAAAAATACTTGTCTACACATTAATCAATGCAGTTATGTGTACATTTGTAAATACCAGTTTAGGTCTGAAACTAGCCCACTGACACTTAAAAGTTGGCCATTACAATCTTACACTCCCATAAAAAATTTATGGTGCAAGATATTCATCATTAAATCGTTTTTCCACATCTTGACACTTCAGCATGCCACAAATACAGACCCAATTGAATATATAAAAGCCACAAGTTAATAATTACATGATAGAAAAAAATAAAATAATAAATTGTCAACCTGAAGACCATGACATTATTAGCAATAGGAGCTCTGAACAATGTATGAAGTGAAAGGTCTATCAACAATTTCTGTAGCCAATAATAGCTTTTATACAAGACTTGGTGTACAACAAAATAGAGCCTCTACAGTTTAATTTTGGTGTCTTATATTCATGTTTGAAAGGTCCATATGAGAATTGCTGGGTTTGGAAAAAAAAATGAAATAAAAAATTGGGAAATTAAGATTAAAAGAGGGGGAGAAATGGAAATGTGTATTCTTTACAGCCCGAACTTTACACTAAATATATCAGTATATGGTTTTGTGATTTCAGCACAATGGTGCACTTTGCGAAAGAAGTACTGCTGTGGGCCCACCACTGCAAGTTTGGCATTTGGTAGATACTTGCCCATCAAAGATCTAAGTTCTTTTCACATTCCAGCAACATCTTGAACACTGATTAATTTCTACCACTGGCATTAATTTCAGTGCAGGGTTATAACATTTTTGATTGGTGTTTTGCTTGTGCATAGAAAAAAAAAAGGCCCTTTTATCCAACACTCCTCCCCACCACATGCATGACCAGTTGGTGGTTGCTTAGTCGTTACATTTTCATACTCTTGCTGTACAACTGGTAGGAGACTTGAATAGTTATGAGAAAGAGGACAGTGAAGAGCCTTTGATCTGGGTGTACATCTAATCACATCAGAACACTACCCTGCATCCACTTCAGACATCCATGAACACAACACATACACATGCACACACACCTTGATCCCCTGGCACGGAATACAAGGCACTCATTTGGAGGAAAGGGCAAATAAAGTGGTTATTCCCTGGTGTGAATCCTTTATTGAACTATTTCTATCACATTAAAACTGAAATAGAATATACTAAAACACCAAAATTTCCACTACATAAGGCCATGTGTCTGTAAGATTCAGGACGCTTACTGATCATTTAGTCCACTGCTAATTTGCATTTGAAATATTGTCCAAGTTTTGACATGAGTTTGTTTGCTTGTCGTCTTGTATCCTGTCAACCCTGCTGTACAAGATGGAACTGGTGTGTAAGTGGGTGCGCACATGCTACGAGGGAATTAAATAAGTTCATAGTAATATTTGGGATGCCACTAGGGACTACTGGTAATAACAATATAATAAGGATTGTGAGAGAAGAAGAGGGGTGGGACTGGTTGCACGCTTCACAACAGCTGTCTTACGTTCCCTTTCATAATAGAAAAATAAGCCTTTAGTCTCGGAATTGTACATATGTGGTGGTTGCAGTGAACATGGTGGTGGCTGAGGGGGCTAAACAAGATAAAAGTAAAATAAAGATAATAAATAATAAAATGGGTATGGTGATAAGCTGTGAATCACTACAGCAAATTGTGGAGGTATTGGAAAAAAAAAAAAAAAAAGAGGAGGGGTGTAAAAAATAAATAATAATGAAACATTGGAGAACCCTTGCCAAAATATATTAACTTACTTCCTTTAAAATACAAACAAGATTCAATTAATTAATTACCTAATGCTCAATAACACTTGCAGCTTTCTGCAAGATTGTATGAAGTAACAACCAAAGTGCACAAAGCTGCAGCTGGCATGGGTCAGCTAACCATGGTAACCTTGCAAAGGAAGAACTTAATCCAAGGGATCTAATGGGTGAGGTGGACCATGAAGTGATACAATTGGGAGGCCGATCCACTTTGTATGTCTGCTGAGGCCCTTCCGCAACGCCCCGGCCTTTTCTTAGATGCAGTTTCAAGTTGCATCACGACCCCAAGGGTCCTGCGAGTGCAAGTGGTGAGGGCACTTTGAATACAAGCTCTAAATCAATTCATTTATTTAGTCAAATCAGTATTCAAGGTGCACAAAGAAGCTACCAATATTATCAATACCAGGTTTGGAGTTTGCCACCTTTAACAACTTTCTAAGGGAAGAGCTCCACTTTCCTTGATGCAATATTTTTTTTGCTTTTTGGTATTAAAACTGTTCTGCAGATATGTAAAAATTTTGCAAAACATACTTAATACTATTGTGGCCTACAAGGAGCAAACCCTCCACAGGAGAGAAATCAAATGTTTAACAATGTAAATGGCCAAGACTATACATTCAAGTGTTTTGGCTCTTGGACCTGGACTTGACTTCACTCCATATCCAAACCTGACATTTGTGTGAAGCTTAGAAACCTGACCAATGGTGGACCGAGATACTCCATGTTGAGCTAACCGCATCCTTCTTCCACACAAAGGACCCTGTAACAGGCAAGCACAAGAACGAGCCTGTCGATCAACCTTGTATTGACTTTAGTTCTTAGCCCGTTGCTATTTATGTTGTCATCCCTTGTGCTTTCCCCTCCATATGCCAGCCAGATGCAAGCAATGAAAACTTGTACACCGTGATTTCCAGTCAACTTCTCCCACACTGCTCCAGAGAGGACTGTGGGTTGAAATTGCCGTACCCAACTGTGGTGACACAACTGTTGTGAAACCTCACCACCGGCGACCATGCCATTTCTATTTCTTGCACCTGACAAAGATGGAAGGAATGTTTTGGGTGGGCAAGTTCTGCTGCTGGAAACTATCACCTAAAATTCTATAGTATACGTGCTTCAACCACCAAATAATCATTACTCTGGCCCAGAATGTATGGCATATGAAACACACAAGTGTCCATATTTCCACCTGGACCACAGGTAACCACAGCACACCACATTCTTCACTCACCATCAACATCCCAACTGTTGTGGATTATGGCAGTTCTCTGTTAATTCTCTACTCTCGTCAGGACAAAGAAGGTTCCTGGTATGTTGCCATTGGATGCAACTTCACATCTTTCAAAAATATTCCATTCACATATGTAACACTGTTGTAACACTATGATGATGTAAAAGAAAAAAAACAAATAAATAAAATTTGTAATAAAGTAATAAAACATAAAAAAAGGTGAAAAAAAAAGTGAATAATGATGAAATAATTCACTTGTCACTTCTCTTGTTACTGTTAGCCAAGAATGTCACTGCAATTCTTGGGTACCTTGTGAGAACGCATGGACTGACACATCATCCCTCCCGGGCAGTGGTCATGCCACAGTGGCCACATTGAGTAGCACTGTCTAACCTTTGGTAAATACACGTCTCCACAAGTAAGGAGCTATGAGAGATCGGAGAATTGACAGGACTGGAGAAGGGCAGAGGAAGAACAAAGGGATTTTTTTTTTTTCACAATTTTTTTTTAATATTTTTGGAGGGTTGAGACAAAGAACCTAAGGATTGTTGGCATGTCTCTGATCCTTGTTTTGTCTGGTTCCAATTTTGTAAAAACCCTAGTATAATACACTAAAATAACAAAAATTTAAGAAAAAAAAATTCAACTAGGAGAATACAATTTGCATCATCCTTAGTCTCTTATCCTGAAACCTATCAAACTTAAATAGTCTTGCACATTACTGGAATAATCAAAATGATGTGGGAGGTTCCAGTGGGCCACGAGGCACAAGGCTACTTGAGCTCTGCTACGACTTTGCAACTTAAATGCATCATCACTTCAGATTTCCATGGAATGTTAACAAGTAAGATGAGTTTTAAGAGCTCGTCGTTGCAGCTGCTGTGGTAGGTGTTGGAGCAAGGGCAGTCTCCCTGCCAAGGTCACAACAGTGTTACATTGCTGTATTGACTGTCCTCTTCCTCAGCATCAGGAGGCCAAGGCCACTGAAAACTATTGATCCACTTTAAACTTCTTCTGTGCTGGTTCATCTGTGTTATCCTGACTCTCTTCTCCAGATCCTACAACAGATAGATTTGATTCTTCATTCACTGCCACAGAATCGTTAGTTTCTTCATTCATTGCCAAGGAGTCATTGGTCTCTTCATTCACAGGTACCGAGTCGTTTGTGTCCTCTTGGCTTAGAGCACTGGCCCTACTATTCTCCTCGCCATCAGATGTGCCATTGGTGTTGGTCGAGAGGTTTTCCTTGTTGGCTACTGTTGAGTCAACAGAGTCATTGCTCTCTTCTGGAACTGGGGCACCCTGTAAAAAGTCACCAATAGCAATCTCAACTAAAACAATCTAATTACCTGAAAATGGCCCTCACTCGGGAAGAATTAGGACAAAAAATAAATAAACAAATTAGAACAGAAGAAAATCAACTAAGGTAACATAATATGACAAAAAAAAAACTTTTATTGGGAGGGGGGGAATATATAAATCCAGGAGAAGTGTAAACCTTACTTCCCACATCTTATGCTAAGCCTCAAGTCATGACAATTAATTTAGCAAGCCTGTTAAAAGCAAGAACCAAATCCATTTCTGGATTGGTCAAGCCTTCCCTGCTTTGTACACAAGTGTGGCTGTAGGGAGGGGGAAGGGGGGCAGTACTGGTTCAGTGTGATTTTGAGCTCTATTTCACGAGGAGCACAAGGAAGAAAGTCCCTTGAAGCTGCCTTGCCAATGTACAGGAAGGTACCATACTCCTGTAGTTCCACCTATCTTCCACTTACATTCTTTCCAGATTCATTGGCTCCTGTCTGAGAATCGCCGTTTTCTGTGGTGCTGCTGGCATTTGTGGCTGTTGTGCTGTTGTTGCCAGGCATATCATCCAGGAGCTCTTTCTTTAGTTCTGACAGAACAAAGTGTGCCCACAATGCCTTTTCAACTTTGTGTGGGTTCCAACTACCACTACCTGAAAAAGAGCAAATTGTTTAACCATTTTCTTAAATTGAAATTAACAAAAAAAAAAAAAAAAAAATTGTACACTGATGTTCAATTTCAGGAAAATATATATATTTTTTTTTACGAGGCAAATGGTATTCAATTAAAAGAATAAAAGCTGGTAAGGCACCTGGGCTGTCATGTATAACAATGTTGGATGCAGTTATAGTATTTATCTAGTTATATTTTACAGGATGAGAACCATGCTCGTAGTGACCAGTTTCCATCTCTCCACACCCAGTTTATTCTTAAAAACTTGTATAGTTCTGGCATTCACCATTTCTCTGATTAGTTTGTTCCAGACATCAATCACTATGTGTGAAGCTTTTTTTTTTTTTTCTCTCCAGGTCTCTTCTTTAGCTGTCTTTCTTTAGTTTCTTTTTGTCTTCTTGTTTCTCTTTTGTCCCACTTTAATAAGTCGTCCCTATCGAGAAATTCCAACCCTTTCATAATTCTATAAATGGTCAACAAATCACCTTTCTCTTCTCTGTTCCAGTGTTGACAGATGTAATTTCTCCAATCTTTGTTCGTATGTCAAATCTGACAGTGTAGGTGCCATTTGTGGATTCTTTCTAATTTTCTGATGTTCTTTGTGCTAGGTGCCCAGTGTTGCAGCATATTCTAGTTTAGGTCTTATCAGTGTAACGAATATATATATATATATATATATATATATATATATATATAATATATATATATATATATATATATATATATATATATATATTTTTTTTTTTTTTTTTGCCATCTCATCTATGTGGAATGGATAAGAGGTTATTTTTCTTTGGGGAGGTGGGAATCCATTAAATATACCTTAAAATTCCCAAGATATGTTCCATTCTTAGACTCATTGTGACTGAAATTTCGGCATTAATTAAGGATCTTTCTGAAGACCTCCAGTTCTTCCAAGGTATTTCTCATCCTTACTCAAGGAATACCGATGTCTATATATATATATATGTCTATATATATATATATATATATAGTAGATACACATGGCAGGTAACCCCCTACAACTCATCATCAGTCAGATCCCCAACCCGACATACCAGATGACCAAACAATTAAATGAAATCCTAATGCCCTACACCCCCCCCTTCCTCCCCTAAGGTATTCTTAGAAATCCTGAAAGGAACCCCAGCCCCCTAAGGAGAGCAAAGTCGCCTTGTTGGATACTGAATCCCTCTATATGAATTCCTTTTCACCAAATTTTTTCAAGGGAAATTAGAAGAAAAGGTCCTATCTGAGAAGAAATCCAGTATATACTGTATATATCTAGATGACATGTTCATCAGGTTCAATAATGCTGATGATCTAGAAGACCTCCGCCAAACTCAAGCCTAATTTTCACCACAAAAATAGCATCAACGGGTCCCTTCCCTTTCTAGATGTAGAAGTCTCCCAATGACTGGATACAAAATTAGTGTCTACATGGACATAGTGCCCCAGAAGATACAAAGGTCCACAATTAATGCGTGTCAGGAGGGTGCTCACACTAGACGTTGTTCACCATCAACTTGAACAGACCTCCCAAGTTCTTATAAACAATGGTTTCCTTAATAACAATGTTGAGAGATCAAGGATGAAATTGACCACTGGTACCTTGGACAAAAGCCACTTGACAGTCATAAAGAATATAATCTGTTGTAATGTAAAACCCTCCCGTCATCCGGGAGGTGCTCAGATAGGAGGAAGGGTGGAGGGGTGTGGAGTGTATATATTCAGGGATGCAATGGGTGGAAATGATTTCATGCCTTTTCCTTTTTGGCTACCTCCCTTGTAAGGGGGAAAAAGCCTTGGTATATGTATGTATGTAATGTAAAACCAATACCCGAAGATAAATATCTTAATCTTATTATATTTTACCAGTCCAAGAAGTCTTTCAACAGTTTATTAAGAAAGAACTCCCTTCCTCCCCCTGACCCCTCCAGAGGAGGAATGTCATCTATATGCAGATATGTCAACACAAGGGCTTTGGAATTCGTACTGCATATGTAGGAATGATGACCACTTGCCTCACCAGACACCTTACTTGCCACCTACAAGCAGGACCTATCAAGAATCGTTACTTAAACGACCATGGAATCCCCTTGATGAGAGAACATCTGGCCAAAGGTACCATAATTCTGGACTGGGATGTTGATGCCCATCATCTTGCCCATTAATGTCCCATGTAGTGCCACACATTTAGTCATTTATTAGTATTATATTGATCTTTCCCAGTAAAAGAATTAAGGTTAAGAAAAATATCACAAACGCTAATATTTCAGTTGCATTAGAGAAAGACTGCTGCCAAAATACATGGTTGGAGACAGTGGTGTAGCAGATGTACTTTAATTCTCTAACATTTCAACAGTCCCCTTCAGAAAGGAAATGGTACAGGCAATTGAGCAAATGCTGCTTATATACATGGCTAGCAGGTATTCTTGGAATGGAGCTTGCTGCTTGGTCTGTATGTGCCCCTGTGATAACCAATCTAGCCGAGGCATATGCTTGGCTACCCTTCTCTAATTACTTGTTACTGCTAAATTGATGTAAACTGCTTCTATAGTTTTCCTTGTCATTTTTTACCATACCAATGTGAAGTACCTCTACAATGTTCCAATTGGGTAAATGGCAGTGTTCACAGCATGTATTACAACAGGTTAGAGGTTCTGTGGTGTTGCATGTCATTCTTGTGTACATAGATTCTTTTTCCAATTCCCCAGCGAATTCAGTATGCTATGTTGTCTTCATCAGAGACTACTAAATAAAATCAAAGCCCATGGCATAGGAGGAAAAGTGTTAGAATGGATTTAGAGCTTGGATTAGTAACAGAAAACAGCGGGTCACCATGAACAGAGTAAAATCTAGGTGGGGCAATGTTACAAGTGGAGTTCCCCAGGGCTCGGTTTTGGGTCTCTTGTTGTTCATTATGTACATAAACGGCTTAGACGATGGAATAGTGATGTTAGTAAGTTTGTGGATAACACTAAAATAGGATGCCTAATTAGGTCAGGAGACAGCACAGAGATTCTGAAGAATGATCTTAACAAATTGTTCACATGGTCATTGAAATGGCAAACGAACTTCAATATCTCTAAAGTGTAGCATGTTAAACGTAGGGCTACACAACCCCGAAAATAGATACAGCTTAGATAACACGCTTTTAGAGAAAACTGAATGCGAGAGAGACTTGGTAGTTCTAGCGAGTCCAGACCTTAAACCAGGAAACAATGCATTAGCACCAGGAATAAAGCTAACAAAGCATTAGGCTTCATTGCTAGGATGGTAATGAATAGAAGCGCAGAGGTAATTATCAAACTCTTGGTCTCCGTCCTACAGAGTGGACATCAATTCACTAGAATCAGTACAAAGAAGAATGACCAAAATAATACATTGACTCAGAAAACACAAACTACACCAGATTTTGTTCATGTCATGACAGGTAATAAAATCTTTGTTGGTTGTTTTTTTTATAAACTGAAAATTTTGCATTACCATTTGCCCGATGTATTACTGTCTAAAAATGGTAATTTTCCTTCCACCTCCTTTTCCACCATGAGTTCACTGTGTCTGTTTACACTGTTGAGCATATGAAGTTTGTTTCTAAATTAGTATTCTCTGGCACTAACGCGTCATATATGTAACGATACCAAGAGACTCCCCTTCCCATGATACATGTGTAATTTTCCATTTCAAGTGTTTCTATGTAAAGGGATACAATGATGGCACTGAGGGGAGATCCCAATGGCCAAACTTCCAAGTTGTACATATTCTCGGTCGTTGAAGGTGAAGCAGTTCAAGTTTACACGTGACACTAGTCTGATACAATCTGCCTTCTTAATCGGTAAGTCACTGTCATTTATTTAATCCAGTACTTTCATTACAGCTTCCATTGCCCTTTTAATCTCTACATGGGTGAAGAGGGATTTTTACATCATGACTGACAAGCCAGGAGTCCCAATGATACCAGTTACTTTGGGAATAGGAAGTGCACTGCATTGACTTGCGAAATCATTATCTGTAGGGATAGGGACAATCAGCAATCACCTTCGCAACTGTAGACTTGATCAATAGATTGGAAGATTTAGACTTAAATGGCCATTTTAATCATGTTTATGATGTAAAAGCACACTTCATTAATGTAGAGATTAAAGGGGTAATGGAAGCTGTAATGAAAATACTGGATCAAGAAAATGACAGTGACTTACTAGTTAAGAAGGCAGACTTTATCAAACTAGTCTATGTGTAAACTTGAAATGTTTCACCTTCAACAACTGAAAATAGGTACAACTCCGAGATTTGGCCATGGGATCTCCCCTCAGCAGCATCATGGCATTCCTTTACATAGAAACACAAGTGGAAAATTACATACGTATCATGGAAGGGGGCCCCTCTTGGTATCATTATGTCGACATGTTACTGTGCCAGAGAATACTAATTAAGAAAAACTCCGTATGCTCAATAGTGTAAACAGACATTGAATTCAGTGGAATAGGAGGTGGATGGAAAATCACCATTTCTAGACATGGTACTACATCAGGTTAATGGTATTGCAAAATTTTCTGTTTACAGAAAACCAACAGAAAAGATTTTATTCATTACCTGTCACAACACAACATGAACAAAATCTGGCGTAATTATTGTTCTTCCTGTGAGCCTTTTGAGTGTGTAGCCAGTTTACAAGATGAGTGTAAGCACATAACAGACACATTCTGCCGCCTTTGGCATCCAGCGGGTCTACTACAGAAGTTGAAAAATAAAGCTGAACACATGGCAGAATAACACAGCCACCAAAAAGCAAGAAAAAGACTACTTAGTGATACCTTACTCAAGACAAGTGAAACAATATCCAAGTTCCTCACAAGAATTGGGGTAAACATAAAAGTCATTAGGGCAGAAGACAAAGGATATCATATCCAGAAACCAAAACATTGAAAGAAAATAGACAGCGTAGTACACAAAATTTCCTCTGGTGGATGCAACACAGCTTACTTCAGTGAAATGTCACGAGGAATCTGAAAAAGCCTATGAACACAAGAACAACTTTCGACACCACAGAACATCTCGTTCGTAATACACGCTACGAGCCACAGCCACTTACCCAATTGTAACAATGTAGAGATACTTCACATTGGTATGGAAAAAATTACAAGGAAAACTATAAGCAGCTTATATCAATTTAGCAATAACAACTAATCATAGAGACGGGATTGTAAGCCTAGGATGCACCTCAGCTGGATTGATTACAGGGGCACACACACATACACCAATCCTTGAGCTTCATTCCAAGACGTCCCATTAGATATGTATATAAGCAGCATATGCCCAATTGCCTGTACCATTTTCTCTCCAAAGAAGACTGTAGAAACAAGAGAATAAATTGCATCTCTCCATCCTGGAATTTCCCTACACTACTCTACAACCAACCTTTACACTTGTTGATACATACATACCAAAGTGCTTTTTTTCCAAATATATGGCATAGCACAATTGATTCACTTTGTACCTTGTGGATAAGGGGGGTAATTCCTGTACCCTATCCCACTGCTTCAGTAACACTGCTCTACCACCAACAAATCTTCATATGGTAACCCATTGTTTCTGGGGCCATTGTCCTTTCATCCATGTAACCTATCTTACATTCCTTGCTAGACAAACTGCCCCCATTGCCCAATCGATCCACATTATTGTAAATGCTGGGTAAAACAATCTACACATTAAGTGGGAAGGAGTGAATGGGTGGATTTTCTGTAACATGCCATAGCTATCTAGCTCCATAGGTACAATTAGAGGAAGGGGGTTACTTGCAAAATATTTTGGTTTTAATATTCAAGCCAATGTTGAATGCACAAAACACTTTTTTGTACATATTCTATGTCCCAATAAATATCAAGTATTACCTTACAGCTTATCTTTAATCAATTCTGCTTGAAATCTTACCTTCTTTATTTAACCTATTAGCTGCATCTTTAAGTTGTTCAACCATTTTGATAAGTTCTTTAGTAGTGTAGTCAATGCCTTCAATTTCAGGAATGGCCATCAAGCATTCATCTGCCATAAACCCACAAGCCTCAGGCATGCCAGCAGTCAGGATAACTGAAATACAAAAAATAAGCAAGTTTTCAAACCATAATTAAATTACTTTCCTTATGACTACCTAACGAATTTCACTTGAACAGACCCTCAGCACCAAAGAACTTCAACATGCTGAGGTCCATTTATAAAGAAATAATTATCATATTTTGCCCCAAGTTTCATTAAATGGAAAACCTGCATCCCCACAGTGGCTGGCAACAGTCCTCAGAATTCCCCATAGATCTTTCATTGGGAAGAAATATTGGACTATTGTGGGACCATTTCTACTTCACCAGCTGAAAGCAGTCAGGAGAGGAGAGCAGTTGCTGGCTGTCAGCTCACCATGTGAAAAGTGTAGGTACGTTTGAAGTTGATAAGATGTATCTAAGGCATAATCGAAAGACAAGTGTCAGCCCCTTAGGGATGCACCTCCTGATGCATGAGGGGTATGCAGGCTTTGAAAATGGGCAGCTTGGCTGTCTTTACAAGACCACTACATGCAGGTAGTCATTACTCCCTGAGAAGGAAAAATCACTGACAAAAACATATGCTACAACAAGAGACAACAGAAAGTAAGATGCCCACATTCACTTCCTGCTTTCTCCTCTCACATACCACATCCCACCAAATGATACTACCACTTCAATCTATCCTCGGACTAAACCAAAAACACATTGTCTGCAAACAACTTGTGTTCTTTCCTCACCACCCCATCCATATACATGTTGAACAAACCATGGAGGAACTCTCTATTCTTAAACCATACATAAGTAATGGTACTTGTATAAGAACTTCCAAATGCCCTCAGGAAAGTTCCCCCTACCCATACATCCACAACACATTCCATAACAATTGTCAACCCCTGACATGCCTTTTCCAAATCCATGAGAGCCTAAAGGATGCTCGCTGGCTGTGTGGGTTAGGGCATCATTAGTTGTGGCAGATGTCAAAACGATGAAGAATCGAATTCTGCTCAGGGTGAGTTGAATTAAGGGCATGGTTCATTAATTCCACGCTACAAAGTCCACTGTAAAGGGCACAATCCTACCCTCCTGATAGGGGGGAGTTTGTGATGTTACACCAAATCAATGAAAGCCTAAAAGGCATCCTTAAATTTTGCCAAAAAAGTTGACCTACACACCCTATTCATTTCCTAAATCCAGTGCTCTTCCCCAATTACTACCTGTCTTTTTCCTTATGATTTCAATTACCACCCTCTCATACACTGTACCAAAACACTACTACTATTGTCCCCTTTTCACTTGTATACTACTAAACATACACTCCTGTCCAGTGGTACACATTATACAATCTCACCAGCCATTCCAATGAAACTCTTCTCTTCATTAAGAAATTCCAAATGACGACTAATTACCCTAAGTGCCTTATCAGTTTTTAGCTCTTAACCACTTCAGTACGAGTCAAATTCTCGCGCACAGCATCCACTGCCATATGTACAATTCATCACACTACTCGCATTATAAAATCTAGTCACTGCTATATTACTCGTTCTCTTTTATTTTGAGTAATAATAAACAGGGATGGAATAATTTTATGCCTTTTTCTTTTTGGGTACTTCCCTTGTAAGGGGGAAAAAAGCTTTGGTATATGTATGTAATAATAAACACAGAAAATGTGATCAAACCAGTTCACAGAATCCTGGGGTAACTCATGTACCCACTTGCGCCTCATGGCACCTACGTAGGCATCATTGTACCAAAGTGGTTAATGCTCTTTCTCATTTTCCATAACCCTACCATTCTCCTCTCCCATAATTTTTATAGCATCTCCCACTGCCACATTCAAAACTTCCCTGTCCTCCTTTGCATTCAACAATACCCTGATTTCTACCCATCTTTCCCTTACCACATTCACTTCCATTTGCATCCGTCCTACATCCCATACCCTCTCTCTAATACTCATATAAAAACTTTTGGCTGTCCAAACAGTCTTCCCCTTATCCCATACATCTGCATCACATCCCACAATGCCTTCCTGTTGACTGCCATATGCCTTCTTCAGATCCATAAAAGCCCAACGACATTCTTACCTTTTCCCCCTCTGCTGGGTGGAAAAGAATTCTGCTGTAAAAGGTGACTAAATGGGACAGAGCGAGGGGGCCAAGGATCCTCCACAAACTGTTCCTCCTATAAAAAGTACAAGAGGGTCTGGGAGGATGACTCCAACCAGAACTCTAGTAACGGAGTCATTTAATGTACATGATTTTCACACAAATGAGAGTAAAAAGGATGAGACTGAGGGGTTGTTTGTTTGTGAGAAGGTAGAAGAGGAAGAAGTAAGCATTGAATGAAACTAGTTGAAGGGGAGGGAAAAGTTTGAGTCAGTGGTGGATCAGTGAAATAGGGAATTCTCAGATAACTGTTTGGCAGTTGGATAATTGAGAGTTAAGGAAAAGTGGAAGAGGAAAAGTGAGGTTGAGAAATGAAGATAGTAAACAAATTAAATACATATGTATATATTAAAAAGAATACCAGATAGTGGGAAAAGTGGGAGGTGGTAAGCCATACAGGGGAAACTGGATAAGAATGGTTACAGTTCCAGGAAGATGGAGGGGAATGCAATGACAGGCAGCACATAGTGGGATGAAGAGATGCAAGAATTGGCGGTGACATCATGGCGGACAGGAACAGTAGTAACCACTTAATTGACTGGGAAAATGCAGAACTTCTAGTCCACGAACCCAACAAGATCCAGAGAAAATGTTTGGAAGCAGCCATCATACACGGAACCAACACAATTTAACAAAACTGGGGCATGTTTAATCTCACCCTACCTAATTCCTTTAATATCCATTGCCCACAAAATTTTAAGCCATACCTAGTTGCCTTCCAACTGCCCCTTTCTTATTTTCTTCTCCCTGTCATTCCTTGGTTGTGAGCTAATGTTCTTCACCCAGCCAATTGTTCCATCTTATCCTTAACCTTTCCTGTTCCCAGACATTTGGTCCACCTTCTCTTTCCTAGTATTTAGTGACCCCCACCCCTATTCCTCCCTCCCTCCCTCCCAGTTCTTCTCATTTAATCTCAGTAATGTGTATTACGACTACATACTTGAAAAAGCAGTAACAAGTGAAACGTCGTACTAATAAAGGCTCTGTCCTCGCTTGTGGTGTTTATTTCAATAGAATTGTTGCCAACTGCCCCTTTCATACGTACAGAGAGGGAGATGACACAAGATAGGAGCGAGTTGAGTGGAGAATGATTGTATATGAGTGATGCTGTGATGCATGGAAGGGAGTGGGTGGGGGGTTTGCAAGTAGTTAGGTGTGAATTATATTTTGACGCAGCCTGAAGGGATTTCTCCATCTTCTCTTTTTCTGAACTAAGGGACAGAGAGGGGGAGTTGCTGATTATATGAAGCGGCCTTCCTATGGATGTGCTGTCTTGCTGCATTACTTCTGACCCAGGGTAATGGGTGAGATGCAGGGATGACCCATTATCCAGGAGGAGCCATGAAAAGAGAGAGGGAGGGAGGGATGGAGGGGTGGTGAATGCGAGTGGTGGCTGGGGATGAAATGGGTGGGATTGGAACTATACCTTTTGACTTTGGCTACCTCTCTTGTAAGAGGAAAAAGCCCTTGGTATATGTATGTATATACATATTGGTGGATGGGGGTGGAATGAGTGAGGGTGGGTACATACCTTGACTGGCTCCTCCCTTCTGAAGAGGAAGAAGCCCGTGGTATATAAATAACTGCTATAATTCTGATCCATTTGGATGCCATAGAAGTCCCTAACATACTGTCTGCATAATTTATACTCAATATTCCATACAAGCTTAGTTAAAAGAAGAGTTAAAAAAGATCATGGAGAATAAATACACAAGAATTGGAGTGACTGTGAGATATATATATATATACAAATAATAAAAACTTATAACCAACCTGAAGCCATTGCTGGTCCAACTCCTTTCAAGTTGCAGAGAGCTTGAATGGCTGAACCCAAGTCATCTTTCTTGGTTAGAGCACGGAATGCTTTTCTCGTCTCACTCATACATAGGCGAGGTGTGTTCATTTGTATCAGGTCCTTTAAGCGCGGTGAAAATTTACCCCGCTGGAGAGGGAAAGAAAAATTAATACAGGGCATTGGCTTTAAGAACATAATTCCTTTTACACAGTAATAACCTATGGCTATGGAGAATGAAAGAAAAATTAATACACAGCATTGGCTTTAAGAACATAATTCCTTTTACACAGTAATAACCTATGTCTACTTCCAGGGGGTGCTCAGATAAGAGGGAGGGTGGAGGGGTGTGCAGTGTATTCAGGGATGGAATGGGTGGAAATGCTTTTATGCCTTTCCCTTTTTGGCAACCTCCCTTGTAAGGGGGAAAAAGCCTTGATATATGTATGTATGTACTTCCAAACCCTGAGATGAAATGTTTAAGTACAGTAGATGTTATGAGAATGGAACTAATCAGATGTGGAAGCAAGGTAGAGAAAATGGGTGGAAAGAGTGCTGAAGTGGAGTGGGCATTTGGGAAAAAATAAGGAATGCATAGCAAAAAGTGTGTGCAAATAAAAGTAGAAAGAGTGGATGGATGGATGGGGTAAAGGAGCATTGGATGCAAAACAATGTCTGTCAAGCAAGGAAGGCAGTGCAAAAGATAATGAATGGAAAGTGGTTGAAGGGACGAAGAAATTACAAAGCCAAGAAATGTTCTTGTGTTATCAGTAAAGTTTTCAAGTTGATAATGGGGGATGTCATCATACTTGAAACAATATGGATAAACCAGTTCTGGCTGTCAGGCCCTGCTGTGATCCTTTCCTGCTGCACTGCCTTGATCCTAGTGTGGCAGGAGACAAGGACAGACCCTCATCCATGAGGTGCTAAGATGGGAGGCATGATTTTGGATGGGTATATGCTGACCTGGCCATCCCCTTTACATGCAAGTTAATGTCTTTTTCATAAGTAATAATGTAGTAGTAAACAGTGACAATTTTTCCAAAAGAGCTAATTTGTCCCAACAAACCAAACCATCTTCACATACACCTCTCACTGGATGCATGAAATTATCTTTCACAACAAAACCTATAATATTCCTGTAATCATAATTGATTGGCAACAATCTATATACCAAGGTAGGTGTAGGTGTGTGTGTGTGTGTGTGTGTGTGTGTGTGTGTGTGAAAATTGTCATAATTCTAGCTAATCATGACAAACCTATTTTTGGCTGTTACATTGTGGTTCTGCTGCTAGACTAGTCGTACGAGATGTTCTGTGTCTTCTAAGTGGTGGTTGCATCTAGAGCAGTTTGAATCTGTGGCCAAGTCTATTCTGTGGTGGTGCTGTCTTAATGCTGGATGGTGTCCCAAATGCAGGCATACTAGTGTGGTTCATGTCTGGGGTTGTTGTTGGAGCATTGAATTTGATAGTCCATCCTGAAAGGTTTGTTCAGTTACCTGGGTGTGTTTGTATTTCTGTGTAGAAGTTTTGAGTGGTTTAGGTGGTAGATTGTTGTAGATGTTTGAGTAGTATGGTGCTTGTGCAGTTCTTTGTTAGTGGTGCTTGTGAGATGTAATGTGTTGTGGTTCTTGTTGTCGTTCCCTCGACTGACTGGTTGAGCAATCCCGTCTCCCTGAGGTATGCCATGGCTGGAATGGGGTTTCCCACAAATCTTTTTGTGTATATCATGCTGTTGGCATGCACGATTGTATACAATTATGTCCACCATGTATGGAGTAAGCGTTGCATCTTGGGCAATCTGTGATATGGTCATTTAGCTTCTGGTAACTTAGAAGGGCTGAATGGTGGCCACACAAGTTTGGCCAAGTGGACTTGTCCTTTCAAGGAAGACAATTCAGGTCAGGCATGCTGCAATATATTGTCTTTCAGCTTGTTAATGGAGCAGCAAGTGATATGATTATGTATATGTTCCTGGAGGCTGTTATCTGGTGGTTATGTAGGAAGAGAGTATTTGTGTGGTATACTGTAGGTATTTGGATGTTGCTTTGATGTTTCTTGGTGTGTGTGTGTGTATGTGTGCTGTGTTTGTGGAGGCTGCAGCAAATGTTTGTGTGCCTCTTGTATAAAGGTGATCCTCGACTTAAGAGAACTTTCATTTCATGGTGTAAATGGTCAGTAGGTGTTGTACTTGTGCAGCCTATAACTGTCTTTGGGGCATTGTTTTGTATGGTCTGTAGGGTGTGGTGTGCCTTAGTGAGATTAGGGGCCCATGCATGGCTTGCATAATTTGTCAAAGAGAGTATATTTTGTTTGTGTACTAAAGTAATAGTTTCTTTGTTTTGTCCAAATGTTGTTCCTGCAATTGATTTCAGTGTGTTATGTCTAGGTGTACATTTTGGCCCTATGTTTGCGATGTGTTGTTTGAATGACATGGATGTTATATGTTATGCCAAGGATTTTGTGGGTGTGGTATGAGTGTTGTTGGTATACAGGCATGACATGTACCTGGGCTCCACTGTCCAATTGGTAAGAAGTGTGCTATAGATTAGGGTAGGGCTATTTTGAGTCTATTTGAAGTGAATCAGGTTTTGAGTGTGTTGAGGTATGGTTGTAGTATTTTTATTGTTTTGCCAGCAGGGATCTGGCATAGATTGTGTTCTTCACTTTCCTGTGATGTTCGGTTGGGAGAATTTTGGTTTCTGTTTGTAGGTGTCCTATGGGGTTGTTTTAGTATATTTTGGTCTCCTTCTCAGTGCTCCATCCTGCAGGGTTTGTAAATAATTTGTTTGATTTACAGATTATTGTGAACCATTCTGCTTGTTAACTTTTGCTGTCAGGTCTGATATATGATACATTGACATGGCCTGAAAGGGGTTTCTCCTTGTCTTTCCTAATTCCACATCAAGTAATTAGAGGAGAAATCCTTTTACGCCAAATCAATGTATCATCCATTCGTATCCATTTCTTGCCATCCCTTCCCTGCCCAGTAAACCAATATGCCTTTCCAACTACACAGATCTATCTAAAGCTATTATGATCATAATCCCCTTTTCCATTGTAAAGTATAATAAGCACTCTTCCAGTCCTCTGGCATAATCCCCTCCTTTAGGCACACACTGATCAATCCATCACAACAGTTCCTTCCTTCATCTGACACTCCATATGACAGCCAGCCAACCCAGACACCTTACCAGCACTGGTCACTTCCATAGATTTTGAACAGCACCTTTTTCTATAGCTCTGTAACTTTCTTCTCCCACCAGTCATTTTCCTTGCATCTCCCACTGCCATAATCAAGGGAATAACCTAAGCCTAAATTATCATCATTTCTCTAACACAGACAAATGATGTCTCTGGTCCCCTTTGAGACAACCCAAAACAGTCCCTAAGTATTGGTTACATGTTGCCATGCAATTAACACACCAGTATGTGTATGTAGTATAAATAAAACAAATGTATTTACATCTTTAGTTCAATATACCCATGCATAAATAACTATCATATTGTAGCATACCCCTAAACTGGTGCTTTTGTCATGTCCAGGAACACACCCAACCCAGCCCCATACATAATTTGGATACAAAACCTGTTCAGGAACATAACCCTTGCACAACTTGAGGTCATTGTTATGGATCAATGACAGGGACCTGCTAATGGTGGTCCATCAAGATGGATACCTGAGAAAAAAGTCTTCAAAACCCATAAACCCCCTGACCCTGATCTGAAGGTGCAGGTCGTTCAGTCATCTGGCCCAAGATATTTTCTCGATCAATCTTGACTAAATTCCCTTCACTGGTGACTGTTCCACTCCTATAATCCAGTGACGCAAAAATAATCCCAACAGAATGTCCCAAGTTTCTTTCTGGAAGATATCAGGACCACCAGCCACTGTGGGAGCTGCAGGTTTCCAATCAATGAAACATGGTGACAATCATTAATACTAACCACTTCAGTATGGGTCAAATTCTTGCGTGCAGCATCAGTTCCTTCATCCTATAATTCACCTTCACATTCATTCTAGGAATGACTGCATATTTGATGCAGTCAATATTCTATGAACCTTCATGACACCCCAACAGAACAAGTCACTCAGCATTCTTTTACGATGAGACTAATCACGGAATTAGAACCAATAAATTTTAACTCGCATCCCTCTGTTCTGCTGCCCTCCTTAAAACCTTAAATCTTTCCTTTACCACTTCTAGGACAAGACCTTTTGGTGTAATGTCCCCAAGGACAGAAGCTCCGTTTACTGCGACAATACTACTCTACTACTCCCGACTCTTCACACTCACAATTAACAAGCCAACACCATCATTCTTTACACATCCTCCACATTGGTCTTCATTCACTTAACTATATTCAAATACCCTTCCAAACTCAAGTCATCAACTACTCCTATGAATCTAAACACATCATCCACAAATAGTGGCTTCATTTATTAAGTCCTTATAAAATGTTAAGAAAAAATGGTAAAATGTAAACAGGAAAATAACATTAAACAAAACTCACCATCAACTTCCACTTCATACATTGACAGAGTTCTTCATGGGTTAGATGTGCATCTTTGCCACGTGCTTTTATTCTTTTTGGTAGTTCATGCTGATACCTGGAAAAAATAAATATTACTATTATTTGTTTACAGCCACTCGGGTTGATTTACACCCAAGGGCTAGGTAATTTAAAAGACGAAGCAATCCAAACCATCATGATTACACTGTATCATCAGACAACACACATTAAGGCCAACTAGTCCCTTTGTTAACATTCTCAATTTCCTGTTATCTTCACACAAAAAAATCATACTGGATAACACTTTCCTTTTTACTCTAGTTGCCACCAGATTACTCAGCAGTACATACTATGGTGGTGAAATGTTAATTCTAAATAACACACCTGCACATGGAAAAAACGTGACACACTAAGAACTTAAATACAGTACAAGTCTAATTAAAGATAAAGCCAATATGGAATTGGCCCTGAAACCAGAGATCATGTGCTATGTATGCAGTTACCAGTATGTGCAAGACCAGGAAAACTGCCCAACACCTGCACACTACTGACAAAAAGGTTCTGACAATTTTTGTCAACCTAATAGCAATAACTGTAGTTCAGGCCCACAAGGTCTGCATAAGAATCAAGGCTACATATGAATGGATAAATACATAATATAAAGCCTTTCCCCTTTATAAGCAGGGTATCTGAGTCAAAAGTTAAAATTCCCCCTTTATAAGAGGGGTATCTGAGTCAAAAGTTAATATCTACACCTATACTCGTCCAAACCCTCCTACCTTAACACCTCATTGATAGGTCATCCCTGACCTATACTACACTGTTCAAGCGTAAGGTTCTACCAAAACAGAATATTTTACTGATGAATAATAACTAAAATCCACCGATGAAACACTGACCTTTTCATGGAGAGAATCCAATGACAAGTACATAATATGGCTATTTGAAATTCAGGATGCAAAATTTTACCCTAGTCATCAAAAGAACCATATATATTACATGTAATGCATTTAATTCACACCAAATCTGGCCAAAAACAAAGATGTATAGATGTATTTAGGTATTTTTTCTTATGACTTTTTCAAGTGAAGGAGGATTCCCAACATAACCTTCACCAAACCTTCAATCATCTCCCACACCAACAGAAATGAAAACGAGATTAGTTTCTTTATCTCAGAGGTAACAAAAAATGGCTTGGGGGGGGGGGGAGGTAGTAAAACAGTTTGGAGAATGAAAAGACAGGAGGAAATGACAATAACATTTCTTAAACAAGACTAACCTACACACATGAAATGAGGTTTGACATGCATAAGTAAATTTTAAACTAAGATTCCCAGTAGCAGGAGGAAGAAGAAAAGAAAATGAAGGAAAAATTACAACACACCCTGTACAGTAGCTCAGCAGTGTCTGCAAATGTACACATCAACAGATGTATGCATGTTTTGCTTTCTTAGCAGTAATATTCATGGTAGCTAACCATGTTAGAAACCTTAGAGCCTAAAGTTGATTATAGTATAAGGATGGATAATTATCCATCCTTCGTAACATGCAAAAAAACAAACTGCTCCAGATAAAGCCATCACAGAGAAGACACAGAACACTCATCTTGCACTGTCCCACCCAAACCATACCCAGAAAACACATTTCCTTCTTCACTGACTTATAGCCTAATCTGTTGACTATTGCTGGTTACCTGTATTTAGTGGCGTGGGTCTCCTGGAAGTGATCAGGGGCAACAGATGGACTGACTGATTGACAAACACTGTTGAAATACTGATTAACATGGTTTAACATCACAAAATCCCCCATCTAAGACAGAGCCGGGATAACTGTTCCCCTCTACATTAAATTTAAATCACATCGAGAATTGACTGTACAAAATTTACACAGCTATGGATTTTTGTGACACTCCTATACACATACAACATTCTTGTATTAGACACGCACACACCTCTGTACACGCCCACATGCATGCACACACTTTTGTACACACCCACATGCATGCACACACCACTCAACTGCGAACTCACTAGTAGAGTTCAAGTCCCTGCTCAGGTCTGTAAAGCATCACAACACTGCAAGCTGGTACCCCAGCTCTGGTAGGCAAGGAGTTGGAGGTGTAAGGCGCATTATCCATAGCGGCCATATACAAGATCTGGGCTTTCATCCAGGAGGGTAATAGCTGTCAACAAGTCCAACATAAGATCCAAAGACAGTGGTCAATAACACACACATGCACACTATATAGGCTGTTAGAGAGAGAGCTGATGAATGCCCCAGCTATAAGAAGTCGACAAAAACAACCTGGTTAAAAATAATGGGTTGGAAGAGAACAATTGTGTCCTGATCTAGGACAAGTAATATATTAAGAACATAAAAAAAGAAGAGAGCAGGAGACCATAAGGCCTACACTAAGCAGTGTTATGGCTATTATCACCTATCATCCCCATCTATAACCTTCACTTAAAACCATCCAACCTTCTCTTAAAACAACCAATAGTTTCACCACTCACAACATAGTTACTAAGTCTATTTCATTTGCTGACCACTTTCATGGTAAACCAGTTCTTGTCCATTTCCTTCTTAAATCTAAATTTGCCCAATTTACGAACAAATCTCACTGTGATTACCATGTCTGCATCACCCTTGTTAAAGCAATTTATTCACTTGAATACCTCTATTAGATCACACTATACTGCACCTTTATAGTGTAGATTAAGGTGCTTAACCCTGCTCTCATAACATAAATTTCTGAGCCCATGTGTTCTCATCTGTACGGATTCTAATGAATTATACATTCTATGGGCAGAGACCAAAACTGTACCACATAGCCTAAGATGGGCCTAACTAATACCAGATAATAACTGTCCTAGTTGTGAATCCTTATGCTTTATTAGCCCTATTCCTGGCACTAATTTTTTTGCACCATTTCCAGGATTTAAGGTCAGGCCTCCCTAGCACCCCCAAGTCTCTCTCTCACTTAGTTTTCTCTAAAAAGGTGTTATCTATGCTTCTGCTTTGAATTATGTATACCTACATTTAACACCCTGCACTTTGATATGTTGAAGATTATTTGCAATTTCACCAACCATGTGAATAATTCAGGATTTTCCAGCAGTATTCTGGCATCTTCTGGCCTGATTTAGCATCCTATCTTAGTGTTGTATGCAAAGTAATGTCACTAAAATCCTATTGTCAATTCGTTTATATACACAATGAACAAGAAAGGACCCAATACCAAGCTCTAGGGAACTCCAGTGACACTCCCTCCCCACCATTTGAATTTTACATCATTAATGGTGACCCGCTGCTTCCTGTCACTGATCTATATTCTAATCCATTAAAACACTTTTCTTCCTATGCCATGGGCTTTGACTTGTAGTAGTCTCTGGTGGGGCACTTAAGTCATTATAATTATCAGTTATCTGACACTGTAGACATTAGTGTAAAAGGATAGATGAATTACACATGTACTCTTAGTGAACCCATGCTGTGAGTCACAAATCACGTCTCTTGATGTGATTCCCGATTCTATTAGCTATTATCAATTCTAGCCTTTTACCTAAAACCAATGTCAAACTTATTAGCCTGTAGCTGTGTATAGACAATTTATCACAATTTTTTATAACAGGAACAACTTTTGCCTGCCCCCAAAGATAAGAGGCATAAATCCAGTACAGTATCTATCAACTTGGAAGATATTTCCATTAACTGGTTGCAGATTTCAAATTTACTCTGAGCACTCTCAGAAGACCTTCGTCTAGACCTGGAGTTTTGTAGATACAAGTCTATCAAGTTGTTTATCTACTTCTTAATGATGCTAGTTAATATACTTCCCTCTTCCCCAACAAAGATAGGATTGCAGTCAGATACCATATCATATTACTTTAATATGAAAACAGAAGAAAGCAATACAAGAGATATCTATAAATTGGAAGGCAAGTGAAACCTAAGATAACAAATCAGAGGAAAAATATGATGAATAAAATTCATAACTGATACAGCGTTTCAACAACCTGCTTTACCAAGTACATGAAGCAAATGCAATTAAGAAAATCCATTGGACAGAGGAATAATAGGTAAGTGGTCCTGTAAAATGGACTTTAGAATCATCTTCCACTTGTCTCCAAAACCCACAAGACAACTTCACCTCCAGGAGAATGATGCAGTTTCCAGATTGTATCCAAAATATCCCCCCCCCCTTTTTTTTTTTTTAACATAAGGAACTGACCCCTAGCATCTCCCACCTATTCTAATAAGACAGTAGCATATTTTCATGTAAAAAACTGGCCCGAACATCTCCCCTCAAGGATATAACACAAGGTCCAGTGTCACCCACTGTGGGGCCATAGGTTCCCAGTCAGTCAAACTTGAGGTAACACTTCAATATGACATGACACAAAATTATCTACAGAACATATATTCTCACTGAACAAGAACAGTGACCAACACAAACCCTCCCACTAAACACAATGGTGATATTTCCTATAGATAAACAATCCTCACAACACCAAACTGTCACTGAAGAAAAACTCCATCACACTAGGGTTGACATGACAACTGACAAAAAATATAAATGAAACCAGTTATATTCAGAATAGTACTATACAGCACATTGGGCAATTTTTTCAACATTCTGGAATATACTTTGCATACACACATGCTTCTTTATTTTGAAGAGCATGAAAATGTGAATCCAGTATATATTCATCAAGCAAGTTTACACTAATGCATCCCTTGCATATATCCATGATCTGTTTCCTTCCCTGCGACCTTCAGGCAACTGGCAATAGCCAGTTACAAACACCAACAAAAACTTGACATTATCCAAACCAAAGGCTAAGGAATAACAATAATAACAAATTATACCCACTGCCCATTTTTAATGCCTAAGTCGTACCAATTACACTCATGAAATCTAATAAAAAAAATTTAGCACACCATTGCAATGTCCCTTTTCAAGATATATACACTGTCTGCCATAAAAAACAATGGCACTAACACTACTTGCCAGAAGCGGCAAATCTACACTGATACAACGTAACTATTAGTCTAATGCTTCTTCTCAGGGCTATCACTGCCAATTACTGTACGATTGATGGTTTCCACTTTGTCTAACTCAAGGTAGCTATATTATTATTGTACTAATACAACGATACAAGTCTTCCTGTGTTAATATAGACCATGTAATGATAGTGTAGATGCATATATCAATCTCTACACCTCTGAAATATACCCAGGGGCATTGGATGAGTTCGCAACACTCCTGAAGGAAGATGTACCATGGAAAAATCTATCTATATACCACGGGCTTTCCCCCACCCCTTTATCAGGAGGGTAGCCAAGTCGAAAGGTACATACCTATTCCCACCCATCCACCACACTTTGCTCCCTCTCATCTTAGCTCTTCATGCATGAAGGGTCATCCCTGTTTCCTGCCCTACCTTGGGTCAGACGTGAAGCAACAAGACAACAAAATAAAATAAATGAATAATAATTTGATTTTAACTACACAATCCAAGTCATCAACTAAATTATTTTCACTATAGGCAATACAAAATGACAAAATTGTATACCTAAACCTAGTGCCTACAAAATCACCTTACACTATACAAATTGATGAAATTATACACCTGAAAAAATACTCCAAACATGGACAATGAAAAATACAACATAGCTCCCAAGCCTTACTAATAACTAATTATCAAATCATCGAACCCTCCAATGATAAACGAGATCATTTGTTTAAAAATGTACAAGTTATCTTATATTACAACAGTTTCAGAACTTTACTCTTTTATTATTATTTTATCAATAATATTGGTTACACAAGCTTCAATGAATAATATTATGAACAATTTACAAACTTAAAATATGACTAAGTCATGGTATGGTAAACAAGACTTTCTATAACTTGCTTCAAATTATCCATCACAAATTTCACTTGTCTACATAGGATGAATTTATTCACATGAACCAAGGGGTCATCTTTATGATTTCATTCCAGGTAGCCTTGGACTGTCTTATTGAACTTAACCACTGTTTCTGTCATAGCTTATGCCATGCTGCTGATAATCTTTTATTAAATATGTGATACTCCTTCAATAATTTGGGGGTATACTCAACTCTTCCCATATCAGGGTTATCCCTTTTGTTCCATTCAACTTGGCAAATCTGTAATATATATACTTATATATAATATGTACATGTAAAACAATTAAAATCCCCAGAACACAACTAAGCTTGCTTAGGCTGTATGATTAACCATTAAACTAACTTTTCAAAAAGAAAAATCTTATTACCATACCTATATTTAACACAACTATCACTTATAACCATTAATCTTCCCCACTAGAACAATATTGTACCATCATACCACACTAATGTTCCCCCCCCCCCTTACAAGGAAGGTAGCCAAAGTCAAGAGGCATAAATCCACTCCCACCCATCTCAGCCCCACATACCCCACCCCCATTCACCATCTCTCCCCCTTTTCTGGATGACGGGTCATCCCTGCATCTTGCCCACCGCCCAGGGTCTGAAGCAATGTAGCAAGACACAGCACATCCACAACCAGGCAGTTTCATTTAATCGGCAACCACGCCTCTTGTTACAACTATCAATAAGAGGGTAATATCTTACATGAATAGAATCCAACAATGCAAAGAACAAGTTCATTACTAGCCTTGTACTAAGGTATTTAGTTTTTCAACTTCAGAAATATTTGGGGGAAATAGCTAAGTTATAATCAAATATAAAACAAGCTAAAGTTCAGCATACTGTACCTGTAAAAAGTTGACAAAAACATTATACTGCTGTGAACTGAACAACTGGAAATAACATCTTGTTTTCTCAAGAAAAGCAAGCAAATAAAAAAGTAAATATACCAATTATAAATAAACAAAACATTCACACTCCTGCAGAAGTAAAACCTGATAAGAGCCCAGTCTACTACATGACCCATTCTCTAAACAGAATCCTCCTACTCCGCTCAAAACTCCCCTCCAGCAAGGAGATGGACATCGGGTATGCATATCAAAACAAAGGGACCGGAGTTGCCAAAGACGACTTTACTGCATTTAAGTGGAGCGAGAGCAGGGACCCGGAGGGTAAAGAAAGAGAAGGAACGATCGAGACATGAGAAAGAAAACGATCGAGCGAGACGGACAGACAGACAGACAGACATGTAGAGAGTGTTGCTGGGATGGGAAGAAGCTAGATCTTCTGCAGAATTTATGGGATCAAACATGTCCTTCATTGAAGGTAGTACAGAGGAATGAAGTGGACTGGGGAAAAAGTGGAACAAGTGGACAGGGGCAGTAAGAAGTGGAGCTGTGGAAGAGCATGTAGGTGGGGGAACATCAGAAGATAGGACGCGCCAACACACAAAAGTGGAGTGCAACGAAACGGAGGTGGAAAAGTTGTGGAGGATAAAAGGAGGAGGAGCGGTGGAGGAGGAAGACCTGTGAAGGTGAATGATGAATGGAGGTGGAGGTGGATCATGGCTGGACAAGTGGAGGTTGTGGTGGCGAGATGGCGGAAGTGGCGAAAGGGATGGGGGAGGAATAGGAACGGACGTGATGGTGGAGAGGAAGGTTTGTTGGGGAAAATGGACGAGGAACCAAAGAATGGGGAAGTGGGAAAATATGTGGATAAGTGAAATAATCAGATGAAGGTGAAGTAGGATGGCGAAGGAGATAGAGGGTAGGGCAGATGAGGAGTGAAAGGGATGAAATGAAAGTAACAGGGAAGGGAAAGTAAGAGTTAGGAGAAAAATGGGGTGACGGAAGAGGATAAGGGAGACAAGGGGTGGAGCGGCGGTAAAGGGTGGAAATGGGGGTGGAACAATGAAAGGAGATTAAGGAAAAACTGGATGAAAGGGGAGACGGGCAAAGGAAAGGAGAGATGGGGCAACGGGGTGAGGGAAGTGGGGAGGAAAGAGAGGGGAGACGGGGGGCGAAAACCAGATGCAGGGAAGACCCGAGGGGGGAAGAGTGAAGGGTAAGTGGGGGGATAGGAAACTGGGGGGGGGGCGAAAACGGCAGAAAAGGAAAAGGGTGAAGAAGGGAATTCAAGAATAAAAGGAAGGAGGGGAAGCAAGATGAAAGTGAAGGAAAAGGAGAAGTTTGTAAGAAGTCGAAGGGGGAAAGAAAGGTGGAGGGGAGTGGAAACGTTAAGTGGAATGAGGGAGGGAGAGGTGGAAGGGTGAGTGGGGAGAGCGAAGTAGACGACTAGCTAAGGAAACGGAAAAGGAAGAAAGATGGCAAGGGGGACGGAGAGGGACGGAAAAGGTTTTGTGATGAAGAAATTAAGAGGGAAAATTAATCTGATAGAAAAAAGAGGCAGCGGGCGGGAAGGGGGGTTTGATGCAATAACATTGGTGACATTGGGCTAAAAATGGAAGAGGTAGAGGTACAGGAGAGGGCAAGCGGGTGTACTATGTTCAACAAGATTAACAATGGTATACCAGATGTGGCTTATGATGGGCAAAACTAGGCTGGGAAGAACCGGAGAGAAGCGGCAGATTTACGGGGGAAATGAAGAAATGCGTGGACATCGGAACACACACGAGCCTACAACGGGGCGGGGAATACCAGTAGGAAGAGGAAAAATGAAAGGGAAGGGGAATAATGTGGCCTCCGGCAGGAGTAGGGAAACGGTCGTGGGTGATGTAAATGCGGAGTAGCAACATACATACAAGGGAGAGGGAAAAACAGGGTCGTGGGCCAGCCCACGATTCAATGAGCGAGGTTCAGATTACTAACGCGAGGGAGAGAATATAACATGGGGGAATGGGAGGATGGAGTTGGAATAATAATAATAAAGGAAGAAAGTGAACCAATGCATAAGACGAAGTAATGGTAAACAGCGACCAAGTACATAGGAGGGGTATGGGATGTGGTGAAAATATGGAAGAATGGGATAGCACAAAATAGGGGGTAGAAAAGTGGAAGGAAAGTTAAATGGTGGATGGATGGATAAGGTAAAACATAGGTTGGGGGTCAAGAAGTTTTCGATGGGGAAGCGAAGAACAAAACAAAACAACCGACACGGAACTAAAGAGTGGAAAGCCGAAGATTGGCGGCAGCAGAGGCGTAGGAGCGGGTGACGGAGGGACGGGAAGAGGTATGGGGTGAAGGGAGAGAGAGATGAAAAGAAAGGGGGTAACCAAAGTGGGAGAGTGGGAGAGACACACGTCAAGGCTCAGAGAAAACTTGGTAATGGAAAATGGTGGGTGGGGAGAAGAGCGGGGAGTAATGAGTGACAGAGGGAAAGGATGCCCCCCTCCCCACCTCCACCCACCCCGGTGTGAGAGTAAGTGAGTTTGGTAGCAAGGTAGTACAAAGATGAGTGAGAGCGTGGGTGGTGGCGGTGTGTATGTGTTAAAAGCAGTGCACTAACAGAGGCGAGGGAAAATATTAATTGTAAAGTAAAAATGAACAGAGAAATGGATTGAAAGGGAAGCAAGTGAGACAACAAGAAATACGAGGAGGGGTGGGAAGGGAACACGGTAAGAAGCGGGAAGGTTGGAATTGGGGAGAGGAAGGAGGGGAGAAAGGAGAGTAAAGACCTTGGAAAGGAGGATCGAAGAGAAAGAAAATGCCAGAAGAATAAGGGGAGAAGTAGAGGGTGGGAAGAGGGAAGAACAAGGAGTGAGGTATAGAAAAAAGCGGTAAATTATGTGGGGTGTAGGTAACTATGCTTTCTCACAGTACAAACTGTATATACAGGAAAATATTAACTAGCATGGACAGGGTTTTGAGGGGTTTGTGCATTTGATTCCCGTGGTAGCAACAACTCGCTTCTATTACAATTCAAATTTCCAACTCCCCTCTTGAAGGAATAAACTATACCCCCAAGTAAATGACAAACAAATAAATAAATAAATAAATCAAATAAATAAGTAATAAAATAAATAAACAAAATAAAATAAATAAAAATAGAGCTTGTAATAAAATTATTTAACATTTCTCAACATTTTCTTTATCTTGTTCAATCTTGAAGTCTCTCAGTTACCAACCTACAGGCTTATTTATTCCCCTCATTCATTATAACTAGCTAACAGGCCTTAATTTTACTAGTTCACAACTTAACATTTCAAGTTGAATATAAGTGTACATCTTTAGCCTTAAAAAATATATAAATAAATAAAAATAAATTTATACATAAATAAAATGCTGTGATCACTGTACTGATTGGTTAGATTTAATTTTCAAGTTAACAGCATTCCTGTTCATCAGAAAATATCTTGGTTGACCACCGGACACAAAGTTAACGATTAACCATATCTAACAATCTCTTCTGATTACCAGAACTGACACCAGACAACAATTCACATTAACAAGAGAAAAATTATCCACCATCCAATATGAAAAGTCAAACCCTTCAAATACATGAACAGCAGAAGCCAATTTGTATGGAATTCACTATGTAATGTATGCAATGCACTAATGCTGCATAAAATGTGAAATGTTTTAACTCAAGTGCCCCAACTATGATTTATAACTATAACCAGGAAGCATTTCTACTATCTATATACCTTGCACCAACTCAAGGGATGGAAGCAGTTTCCTACACCTACAAGATTCCTTATTCAGGGGCACTTTCATTTTATTCTGGCTACAAGAAGGCCATTTTATTTCTTGTGGCATCCCCTCTGTACCTTGGGGGAATTTCTCAAGCACATCAACAAAAATAAATAATAATACTGATAAAATCAAAGATAAATAAATTTGCAAGGCTATTTCCATCATAACTCAAGCCATCAGCTAACATAAATTACATATTCACAGTTATTGAATATGTTTAGTAGCTTCCAGCTATACATATTCAATAACTTTGATTTTTATGATATACTAAAATATCAAACCAAATACACATCATCCCTAATGAAAAAATAAATGCATAGATAAAATATAAATAAATAAAAGAAAAATTAATACAGTACGGAATCCTGATGAATTATATCATGGTGATAAATTATAAATACGGCATGCTGGTAAATGTATATGCGTATACCAGCTAATCCATGACCTGACAATTTTCAATGTATCCACATTCACACCAAAATAGCCTTAAACCCATTACAATAAAATACTGTATGTGAATGTTAAAAATATACTATTCCAGTATTTCACAGCATTTTCTAACAACCATGCAATTTGTTTTTGTTAAATTTGGTATACCATGCCAATTGTTATATTTGGTTACATCAGGCTAGATTTAACTATGTTTAGGTACTATTACGTTAGAATTTATTTGTCAGAATCAAATTGCACCAAGTTAATCTATTCCATCAATCAAAATTCAGTAATAGGGTAATTACCAATGATTACAGAATTACAATGACTAATCCTGCAAGTTAATTTAACCATTGTTAAATATATAAAATAAAATAATTAGTTATAATATACACATCCCAAGAAGTACAAAATACAGTAATAGAACACCAGACCTTCCACCAAAAACTATCACTCTTATTCCAATGTTAAACATGAAATCACAATATTAAACTGAGATACTCCACCTTGCTGAACACCAGTCCCACTAATTGTGTTCAAACACCACCGAAAATTATTTAAACAAGCACCACATCTTACACAAAAAATTACATTTCATTCCAAACAGAAACCTGCATACAATTTACCATCTGAAAAAGCCACAATTTTTCCTATTAAATGTTTTTTTTTCCAAACTAAGCTTTTTAACAACCATGGTGTTTCACAACAAATTCAGAGCCTGCTACAATAAAACTGACCCACAATACATCTAAAAATAAAAATAAAATAAATCAAAATTCACTTGAAATATCGGTACCCTTTTGCTACCTCATGATAAAATGTGCCCAATATTTTCTATCATTTCTAATAAAACGCCATATCTTGCCCTAACTTAATTACGTGTACACCTTCAGAACCTTTATTCTTACCATAAAAATGCATATTTGAGTTCATAACAGCAACGGGCATGTACCCTTAAACCTACACTCCGAAAATAAGGTTTGTTCCACCATTCACCCTGGCCACCACCTATTGCCATATTGACACCAAAAAACAATATTTTCCATTAATACACGAAACACATACACCATTCGCTACCTAAATCGTGCATCCACACAATTCCCTAGTAATTTCGTGGTAATCTAAAAGGATTTTTGGTGGGAAATATGTTAAAGAATAACCAAGAGAAAAAAACTGTTCATGGCCACTATGGTTCTGCAACCTCATTACATAATCAAATATCTGGAGGCTCCTACACTGCACACAGACGAGCCTTTCATCACAGAAAGCATTTCGCCCTCTCTGTCCACTATAATAGTTGGAAAATAAGTCAAAACTATGGGCGAAATATTAGTCAGCACATCCCGTCGACTGTACCTCTGGCAGCCCTGATCCAGCCGTCCCTTGTTAATTATGGTATTGGAACTCCCAGTGACGCATAAACGTTACATACTAAACTTCATTATCGTCCATCACTA